>NC_136003.1:31543451-31870951 GCF_048128805.1 Centroberyx gerrardi | reverse complement strand
CCTGTGTTAGTAACGGGACTTGTAGACAGTAACACGTCTTCTGATGTCCTACAAACTTTAAACCTGCACTAAGTGATTTCAGATCCTGTAACCAATCCTGAAACTAACATGTGCTATGAGACATAACGATATAAACAAATAGCCACACACGCAAGCCTCTTTTCTAAAGCTTGTTGTCATGTTCAGACCGAGTCGTAGCTTTTCTTTTTTTTAAAACGAGCTTGTCTCCTCCCTCACTGTTTGAAAGCGGCGCTCTCCCCCTCCCATCCCTGGAAAAAAATCTTGTAATGGCGGAATCGATGAAGCGAGCGAGTGAACTAGTAAACTTGCTACCTGCCTCTTCACTTGTCATGTGACCTTCAGTGGCAAAAATGTGGCAAAGCGAGACTGGCAGGGGTTAAAGTGGGATTTGGCAGGTGGGGGAACCCTGTTTCGGGGGGGGGGGGTGTAAGATACATAATTGGTGGAGGGGTCAGAAAAAATAGTAATTTAAGACAAATTTCCTGCATTTCTACACCACCTAACCTCTTGGATTAAGTCAAGAAACAGCAACCCTGTATAATGTTAACCAAAAATGTAAAATTCTGTTATATTACTAGATTTCAGCAGAGGTGCTTACATTCATGATTTTGCATAGGCATACTAACCTAAAAACCTATTATTGGGAATCGCGATAAAGTTTCAGAGCGACAGACACAGAGCGTCCCGTAACCATAGTAACTCACTCTCACTCCTGCCTGCGTGTGCACGGCGCGAGAGGAGAGGGAGAGACGCAGAACAGCCGCTGACTGAGATTACTCTGAGCACCATGCATGGGAATAAATTACAATATAATAGATTTGTGTATATTTCTCGCTATTCAGATGGTCTGAATAACTCTCTGCTGCACGGTGCTGCTCTGTCTCGTCTCGTGTGCTGTCAGCGTCTCTTTTCGCGCCGCGACGTTATCAGTTTTGAATTTGTTTTTCACTGCGTGAGAAAATGGACTTGTGGCGTGAGAGCGTGTGAAAAATGTCAATTGCGTGAGTCTCATGGTCAGTGCGTGAGAGTTGGCAGCCCTGTGAACTCGCTTGACATTATTATGTATGAAACTGCCAATCAGATTTACTTACTTATTAATTGAAGGTGCCGGAACGCCGTTCCGGATCGTTCCGGCCCACTTTAACCCCTGGAGACTGGTAACGGGCGCTATTTCTCTGTACGTTTCTTTATTTTAGCCATTAGCCTTTATGCACGGTTTGTCCTAAGGGGCTTCTGTAGCCCAGTAGTTTTGCTTTGTGTGTTTACAAATGTGTTGCGATTTCTGTCGCCCTCTAGTGGTCGGAAAATCACTTAGTGCAGCTTTAACGGTAGGTAACGTTATTATCTTGTGGTATTTGGAATTAGGTAGGCCTAATTTAATCGTGTCATGCTTCAGTGCATAGAATTGGACACACACACTGTGGGCCTGTACAGGATCTGTGCTTGTTTTTAATTTGAATGAATTGATTTCTTTCTTATTATCCTGAATTGAAAAAAAAAAAACTTCTGTTATTGCAGTTTGGAGCTTTAAAAAATCCTTTCCCTTCACTCCTCAGCTCTTGTTTCCTTCCCTGGCGCTGTGACCTCTGACCCTGCACCTCCTTCCTATTGGTTGCTTGTATTTGTTTTCATCAGAGAGCAGCAGTGTGAGTGTGTGTGTGTGTGTGTGTGTTGTTGTTGTGTGTATCTGGTTGTGTGAATGTGTGTGTGGCATGAAGTGAAGCAAGTGTAGGCTATTTGTGTGTGTGTGTGTGTGTGTGTGTGTGTGTGTGTGTGTGTGTGTGTGTGTGTGTCTCCTCTTACAGACTATCCCATGCATATTTTTTGACCTGGATTGCTTGCTTCTTCTTTTCTTTCACTTGTAGGCGGGACTTCCCATCGATCGACCAATAGGATCATAGGACACTGGATGTGCTTTGAAAGGTCACTCCTAGTAAAATCGTCATTCCCGGCAATACTGACCAATAAAACTAATGAAAGTTCGTTCAGTCCCGCCCTCACAAACCTCCCGCCCAGTCACAACCTTTGTAGTTCAATAAAGCGCTATCCGACAGGGTAGTTTTGCGGAAGTGACTTGGCGATGGGCCAATCACGGATGAAGGAGGGTTGTTTCTGACCAATGGGCGTTTAGGACGTAGACGCTAAGCTTATAAATGACAAGGTGACAGTCTGTCTCATCCTACATTCATTGACTGCCGCTGTGCGCGAGACCAGCTTATCCCGGACCCTCCGACTACTGTCACAAACCGGTAAACTTCATATTTACAAGTTTTCAAACAAGTTTATGCTGAATATGTACAGCTGTTGAACTGCGAGTGCTTCTGACACTTTCTTTGATCCGTATGCATTGTCAGGGAAACGTTTGTACAGCTAGCTGTCATTGCTAACGTTTTCTAGCTAGGTGCTAGCTAGCTAGCTAGGTCGGCCATTCAATGACTTGATCCTTGGGAATGACTTTTCAGACAATTCGTGATTGTACTTGTATTTGTTTTGCCCATGCGACCGTTACGGAGCAGTGACACTGTGGACACCGCGGGCCGGACAGCCGCCCTGGCTGTCCCCCTGCCGGTGTGTGTTGTGGGCCGGGCACGGCGCGGCCAGGCTGCGGTGACACTTGGATGTAAAATGTCTGACTCGTTCACTCCGGGCCTACCGCGCACTACAGCTCCGCGGTTCGCCGCTGCAAGGACAAAACCACCGGAGATTTGCAGGGACGACTGGCCTTTTCAACTGCAATACAGTCTGGTTAGTTTTGTTTAGCGGGGAACGCGCCGTACCCGCATTTCAGGCCCCATACGTCCGTCTCTGGGTCATTTTTGACCTTCAAGTGTGGAGGCTGGTTAGCTTAGCAACTTAGCTTAGCTCCAGCGCTTCCCTTCGTTAGCCAGGACACCGAGGACTGCACAGCTAGGTAACGTTACCTAACGGGTATTCAAGATAACCTTTCTTCTCCCCCTGCGGTTTATTATTGGACTCAACGGCCTCAATGCATTTTCACCAGAACAGATCGTTTCTGCATGTGGACTGGCTGACTTAGACATTACCTGGAGACTACTACCAAGGCAACATGTCCTCCGGGTTTTAGCTAATGGCGTCTGAAAGTGGGAGTGTATTATCCTGAGTGTTAAACTCATTCATTCTGGCAGCATGTGTAGACTGATGTTGGACTAGCAGACGGCCTGTCTTGGTTGATCCTTGCAGGAGTCGATGCAATTGGATTAGCCTGCTGGCCGGAGCAGCAGACTAGGGAGTTGCACTCGTTGATCAACTTGTTGCTAGACTTGACCTTAGCATGCCCCTAGTTTTACTTAATTGCTTTTGTGACATTTTTCCTGAAATTAATTTTGCATGGATGATTCCAGTCCGCTGGAAATCTACAGAAGTTGTTCCGTACTTTGACCCAGAATTGTCAACATAGAACAACTTGGATCTGTGGCTTATGAAACCTGCAGGTCAGAAAGGAACAAACTGTTCTACTTAGCTGCAGTTGAACCATTCCCCCTCTATCATACACCTGATTCCAACCAGGCACTGCAGTGCTGTAGGCTGGTTTATAATACGTCTTATAACACTTTTAAAGTAACTCAAGTGTATTCAACCTTTGGGCCCTGTGTCCTTGTGAAGTGGCCAGACATGTTGCTAAGACGAAGTTCACTAGCCTTGTTAATTGGAGATAATTGTGGACTGTTGTGTCAAATTCAGCTCCAGTGCATCATCTAGGGATTCAGATTTTTTACATGGGAACTAAAAAAAAAAAAAAAAAAAAAAAAAAATAGCTTAACAAGTTTGACTAGATGGCTGCTGTAAGCATATGGCGTGGCAACACACCCCCTCCGCCCCTCCCCCCTGCACTTCTGCTTGAACTGTCACCTCACTACTGTTACTGTGTTAGGTAATCTTGAGCTTGGACATTTTCCTTAGTGGAGCCAAATAAAAGTAAAGTTGTTTTCTAATTTACTGACTCCAGTGACTTCATCCCAACTTACCAGCTATTTTACCAGCCAGCTAGCTTGTAAGAACAGGACTCCTAATGTCTGGATAAATCACCTGCCAAAATTTACCAGCGTTTGCCTGGTGGCTGATTTTAATTTATCACCAAACAAAATTAAAGTATTTTAAGACCAAAACTTCTTTTTTCTTTTTGTGGGCTATCCTCAAGAATAATCTAGCAATTTACAAGAATAATTCACTTTTTTTTTGTTCATGGAAGGCTTTGCCAACATCACACTGAGTAAATTGTTGTGGCTTCCTGATCCGGTGTGGCCTAGTGGTTTAAGACTGTTACCACAAGGTCACAAGTTAAATCTTTGTTCATGAACTTGTCCAGGTCACACATGTTGGCAGCAGGTTGGGCTAGTAGTGACACTGTCCCGTAAATGAAAGGTCACACGTTTGATTCCTGCAACAGCCAGTTTTTCCTGTCATAGTGTCCTTGAGCAAAACACTGAATCTCCTACCTGCTCACTGATAAGTGACTCTTACTAAGAAAACTAACTTAAAAAAAACGAAGTAAACTAAATGTAAAATGTCTTCTCTTTCTCAGGTTCCAGCCATGTACGCCTGCGCCAAGTTCGTCACTTCTCCTGCTGTGGTATGTAAACTTTGGCTTTGTGAAGACTGGTCTTCAGTTATAGTGATGTGTTCTAGTTGACAGTCCTGTTGTCCGGACACCATCGTCACACTGAACACCAATCAAAATCTTTAGGGAAATACTCTTTCTTTCCTCAGCTAGGAGGAAAGCTGGCTGACTCACCGATATTCACAATTACTAGCAATTTACCTCGAAGCCTGTTCAGTCACAATACAGCTGTTTCTGGTCAACGTGCTTTCATTCAACAAAGGAAGATGCCAGAAATGTGTTTTTAGAACCAGCCTTAAGATGAAACATTCAGAGGTTCATGATCGTACAAGTGAGGTCCCAAAATATGTCATCTTTAGTTTGTCATCAAGGACACAAAGTGCAGCTAGAGACTTTACAACATTGTAGTTGTCAGTGGCAGCCATGTTGGCTCCACTCTTCTCCTCCATGGCAGTTGCGAAGTAACTGGTAATTCCATGTCAGCTGATCCTGTAGCATGTCGGGCATCTGTCATGGAAGTGTTGTGGAGGACGTGGTTCCATATTGAAATCACTCGCTTATACAGGACCAGCAGCACAATGGTGCCGATGGTACAACCTGGATTAAAAAGCGAAAAAAAAGCCATTCCTGGTTCTGAAACTTCAAATTTGATATCTGGCCTACAACGGTACTTTTATTAGGCATCTTTGTTCAGTGAATGATGGATCTTTTCCAAAACACTATGGCAATTTAGGAAAAAACTCCTGAATGTCATCATTCAAGAACTGTAATTTTGTCAAAGACTTGAGCTACTATCTTTAATAAAAAGTACAATCAGAAGTTTTTATTCTGTTACCAGCGCTTTGTCATCTATTTTATTGTTATTTAAATTGTCTCGACAATTTTGTCAACAAAATGATCTTATTGCAGTTTGTGCATCTTATTTACATCTTGAGTATTTTCAACTGCAGGGAAATGGTGATATAGGTGGTTCTGTGTATGTTAATTTAAAAAAATAGCATCAAGATCAGCAAGTTTATTTTCAACAGTATCTGACAAAAGACTGGGGTGAAATCATGAAATTGTTGAAAATCTTAAATTTCCTTGCCGTTGAGTGTAATCTCAGCCCCGTTAATCCAAATTTCTGCAAGGATCACAGTCTCAGCACAGCGGCCCACATGCAAAGTCTGCTTCCCAGTTGTCTGGTTGTGATTGGTCTGTTTCTTGTCTGTAGCTGCGTGGGGGGTCCAGAGTCCTCGCCCGGCCAGTCTCCGTCTCCCTCTTCAACAGACCTGAAGCCTCATTGGAGCAGCAGGTGAGTCTCTAGCATTTAACGTTCAAGGTTCCTTCACAGGTCTGGAAGGTCTTGAAGTATCAGAAACGGGTGTCAGGGTGGCTTCGTGAGTTAGAGAGACCGTCCTTCAACTGGAAGGTCTCGGTTGATGCAGGCGTCTGTCCTGCTGAAGCGTCTTTTGAGCAAGACACTGAATCCCTACCAGCTCCAGAGATGCTTTTCTGTAACTGACCCGACCTCTGACCTCCCTGCGGAGGGGACAGAACCAATTTCAGGATTAAGTACCAGAAAAATTAATTACTCTGTCCCAAAATTATTGGGAGTATTGCTTAGTCCTACATGTCACATGTTCTGTAGCTGTGAACTGCCTGTCATTTCACATATGGCGATTGTTGTGAAGAACCCTATTTTCTCGTCTTGTTCCATCATACCGATAGCTTCTGACCAAAATCTCACTACAGAGCTACCTGCGTCTTGTTTGCCTGGGTGCTGCTCTCCAGTCCAGTCCTAGCACACCAATAGACACTCAAAAATTAAAGCACAAAGCACCCAAAGCATGTCTTTTGCACCACCTTGATGGTTCACTCTGTAATGAGACATGTCGGTAAAAGATCAAAAGTCATGCCGTTTTCTTACAGTTTTGAGAGAAACCGTGCAGGAAGTTAAAGGAAAGTGGTTTGATTTTAGTACGGTTCACTAAAAGCCAACCAGAGGAACGTTAAATGCCACGGGAGCCGCTGCTGCACCGCTCTTTCAAACCAACGAGCACATCGGTGCCGTCATTAGGGATGTGTCGTCTCTGGCGTTGAGCCAGATGGGGACAGTGACATCACGCCCAGCGCTGAAACTAGTAGGATCATTTGCAGCGTTTTAGCCCTTTGAATAGTCTCTAATTATAGAGTAAAAGAACATCGATTAGTCATTAATTGAAAGGGCATCTCAAGAAAAAAAAATTTTATGCAACGTAATTTGAGAGGGTAGGCATACATTCAAAGTAGCCTATTTAATATCCAGTTTCATCAATAAGAATGAAAGACTTTACATAAAAAGACCAACTGGAGTTTACATGGGTCAGATGAGAATTATGATCGGGACGCAAGAACGAATCGGAGCTACGAAAAGTTTGAATACCCAAACGTGTACATTTCTCTCTACTGACGTTTTTAATGCACAAATTCGTTCTGCTCACGTCTCGTGAATGAGACCCAATGAGCGCAGCGGCGGTGGCGTGTGACAGGTCACGGATCGGCACTCGAACCCTCAGCCCCGGGACACCCAAAGTTGTGTGTAAATTGTGTCGAGGTGAACCGTCGTCGCCTCCGCTTCAGTAAGTTGGCCCCCTAGCTACACTGCAGATCTAGTTCCCTCTGAGCCCGAGACCTCAGGCCGGTCCGATTGTCCTGCAGTCTAAACGGAAGGCGACTGTATTTTTGCCATCAGGACCCCTAGACTGTGGGACGTCCTGCTTGAGGGACTTGGGGCGCGTTCGTACCAAGCAGCTCTGCAGCGTTTCCTCTTTTCTTTTTTGTTAGTTTGGTGTGTTTGTCCAGGTGAGAGCAATACCATTTGAGCTCTAGTGGCACCAAATAACAGCACCGAGACGCCTGAAAACATGAGATCCTCTAACGAGAACAGCGGTGCGTTGGGGAGAACATGATCCAGACTAACTTCAGGAGACAACCCCAAAAACCAAAGGGACAGATGTATGTTGACGTCTGATTGCCAGCAGTTCCTCATGCTTAGAAAAGCCTGGCAGAACAATATGAAGTCTGGACCGACGCTCGTTCTGCTATTTCTTCATGTTCATGTGCAGACAAGTCCATTAAAAAACAGACTTGGACTTGGTTTTATGTAATGTTTGACTGTTGGCCATTTAAATCTTGTTTCTTACATTGTATTAGCCACTTTCCTTATTGACTGTTAATCATTTTCTTGGTTTTACAATGTTTTAAGCTCCCACCTTCCTCTCCTCAGGCTCTGTTGCCAGTCAGCCAGTCTGCGGTTCTGACCCGCTTCATCCAGACCAGCGCCGTCTCCCGGGACATCGACACCGCCGCCAAGTTCATCGGCGCCGGTGCCGCCACGGTGGGCGTGGCCGGGTCAGGAGCCGGGATCGGAACAGTGTTCGGCAGCCTCATCATTGGCTACGCCAGGTAACGACACCCAGGATTGGTCGGGGTTTGTTGATATTTAACGTGCGTTTTTATTTGCCCTGTAAGGGGCCACTTGGATCCAAGTAACTTTTTAAATGTTATTGAATCAAAGTACTTATTTGGAGGGCCCAGTGTGGCCCTCAGGCCTCAGTTTGAGCAGCCCTGAGTTTGACGATGGCAAACATGAGTGTTGCTGATCATGTGATCTGGGTTTGTTCTGTTTGAGCAAAGATTCTTCAGAATCGACTTCCTGCTCTCGACGGCTGCGGCGGTAAAAATCGCCGAACTGCAGATTCTGTTTGTCTTCCTTCAGTAGAAAGTTTCACTTGTCATTCATGTGTTGAGTTGGTTTCATTACCCTTGGGGCCCAATTCTACTATTTCATTGCTGTTGAGGATAAACTACTTCTTTTTATTTCTTTTTTTTTCCTTTTTTTGTGTTAAGTTTCAGGACCCTTGGGCCACTGAAACCTGTTACGAGTTCATTGTACAATTTCAAAAATATTTGGGTGTCTGCGGCAAAAATAAACTTCCTGCAGATGCATGTTTTCTGTCAGCTAATGGTAAAATCTAATTTCTTGTACGTTTCACTTGACATTATGTCCGTCTCTCCCCACAGGAACCCCTCCCTGAAGCAGCAGCTCTTCTCCTACGCCATCCTGGGCTTCGCTCTGTCTGAGGCTATGGGTCTCTTCTGTCTGATGGTGGCGTTCCTCATCCTGTTCGCCATGTAAACCTGGCAACACACCTCCCCTCCCCTCACTTCTCCTCCCTCTCTCCCACCTTTCCTTCCTTCCTTTCGGAGGGGGGTTTCCAGAATGGGAACTCTGAACGAGCTGACAGGCCATTCCAATCAACGGAAAAGAGAATATTATTATTATTAAAAAGAAAAAACGGAAAAAACACCTCACTACACCTGACGTTAACAACAGAACCTTCGATCCTACCTTTTTATGTTCCTACGCGCTTATTTTTGTTTTTCTGAAGTTTTATGTAAGACCTCACTTCGGTTGAAATCGAATCTGTCCAAAATAAATGGTTGGGATAACTAAAAACAGCCTGCAGTGTTTTGATCTCTTTACTTATTCATTCCTCAGAAAATAGACAGTCTTGCCTAAATAAACAGGTGCTTGGTTGGACTGTATTGTATTTTTTTCAAGATGAAGTTTGATGAAGCACGCCTGGTTTGTTTCAGAAAGCAGAGATTTATACAGTGAGATGCATTTTGACTGCAAATTACAGCACATGGTTAATTTTAATACATTTCAGAGCGCTTCATCTTAAAAATCTGGGTGCTAGGTTAGGGGGGGGGGGGGGGGGGGGGAATACTTCAGACACCTGCAGTTCCCAAACTCACCACTTGGGGACAGTAAATATCTAAGAAGATAAATGAACTTCGTTAACGGAGCTCATATAGGCTTTTCCAAAGTAGGAATCATCCTTCGAGTCCAAGTGTGTTTATTTGTCATACACACAGCTTACACAGGGTGAACAGTGCAATGTATGCTGGTTCCTCTCAGTATAAAAAGAATAGGAGCATGTAATTAACAAAGATAAATAATTAAAATAAAGAATCGAATTAAAATAGCGGAAAATAAAAAAAAATATAAGAACATAATCCTTCCCCGTTGTATATGTTTTGTGATCGAGATTTTTTGGCAACCCTATATACTGCATATGGCATCTACAGTATGTGGCTATGATGCTGTGAAAAGAACATTGGAAAAAATGCAACAGATGGAAAATTGCATTTTCATTTACTACAGATTTCTCCGTAAAAAGATTTTCCAATGTACTTTTTCCACTGTACTACTTTGCATTATTCATAAAACTGCAAAACGGTCGTCAAGGGTTTTATTTTGAAAGTTGTGCCCGGAAGTCCTGTGGGTTATCACTCACTCTAGCTTGACTCTGGTCAGAAATCAGATCCTGAAGTTGCGTTGTGTTATGTTTAGTGACTGGTAGTAATGTAGCTGGTGTAAAACCACGTATTCCGACACAATATACCTTTAAACCGATAACGACCGGTCGGTTTGTTGTTTTCTAAGCCGTTGCTAGGCGGACGAGGTAAATTCGCTGACGACAAGGTACTTTTTGGAGGCCTGAGAAAGACACAGCAGCTAACGACAACTAGCCACCATGTCGTGGGAAGGAAAGCCTTGTTTTCTGCGCCTGGCCTCGCCTCTGTCCTCGTCTCTTCTGCGTTGCCCAACTCTCTGATCCGACTTGACAACAAAACAAGCCGAGGTAACTTTACACCCAGCTGTCAATGCAGCTAGCTAACAGCTAGCATTATAAATTAGTGAACACAGACGGGCTAACTCTAGCTTGCTAGCTCGTTAACCATGGCGGACAGCTTTGGAGAGCAGTCGAACGGCGGTGCCCTTGGTTTAGGCGTTACCAACCAGGGCAACGGAGCCCCGCTGCTGCCGACGCTGGCCAACTCTCTGCCGGGCGGACACTCGACAACCAGCGGCGCTCACTCCAGCTCCAGCCCGGCCTCGCCTCCTCCCGCCGCGGCCGCGCAGAGTGGCCTAACCGCGGTGGTGGCCCCCATATCCGCTGTCACAGCCACTCCGGCCGGGTTTGGGAATACCTTCACCCCGGGCTCCTCGCCGGTCGTGGCCGTGTCTCCCACCGTACACGCCTCCTCGCATCTCCCGGGGGTCGGGCTAGGGGTCGGCGGGGTGGCCGGGGTGGCAGGAGCGGGCCTCCTGTCCCAAATCCACGCCACGTCCTGGGACCCGACTCTCAGCACCGACTGGGACAACGAGAAGGCTTCCCAGCAGTGCATACTGAGGATCAAGAGGTAACTAAATAAACAACACGGGCCGACTAAGCATTAAAATATACAATGTGTTATGAAACATATGGTGTGTGTTGTGTCAGTTGTCTGGTGTCAGGTAAGTTGAGGCCTAAAATTCCAAGCAGGTGGAAACAGAAACGAAAGTAAAAGCTTTCTCCGAAGTTTCCACAGGCCTCAGGGAGTTAACAAGAGGGGAAGTTTAGGGGATGTGTCATTAGGACAGCCAGTATGAGCCAGGCCAGGCTGCTAGTTTCACCAGCAGTTACCACGAAGAGCAGTTTTTCTTGATGTAATCCCCATAGCCTTGATGGCAGTATTGTTCCTCACTGCTTCTAAAAGTAGAATTTATGTTATGATATATTTGGCTGAATGTAATCTTGACTTTGAAGCAAAAATAATTTTCAAGTGTTAAAAGTCTACTTAAAACGTATGTGGAAAAAGCCCCTGGTTTGATGTGACATGGTATTTGGTGTTTTCCCACATTAAATATGAGTAAAAGGTTGTTAACGTGAGTGTCTCTCTTAAGATATCAGTGTTTGGCTGCCTGTTATTAAAAAAAATATATAGAATATATCTCACATCCTCCAAAAAACAGAAAATCACCCAATAGTTATAAAAATCTCTTCCCTTACCTCCCTTATAACTTCCTGTTTTCAACCCCCCCCCCCCACCCTCTCTCTCTCTCTCTCTCTCTTCCTCTTTCTCTCTCTCTCTCTCTCTCTCTCTCTCTCTCTCTCCAGAGACATCATGTCCATCTATAAGGAACCTCCTCCAGGAATGTTTGTCGTTCCTGATCCTCAAGATATGACCAAGGTAAGATGCCGCGACCCCTCTGACAGGTTTTTTCACATTGTGATCAATTTGGTTGATCAGTTGCTCTGTGCTGACTGAAGGTGAGCGGTGTCAGAGGCTCTGAGTGTATCTGTGTAGCGGTCTGCAGCTACATAGTTTTGACCAGATAAATAATGTATTTTTGCTGCTTTGGGATTGCCTTTCATAATGTTTTTTTTTTTGTTTTGATGAGTTAACATTGCTAGCAATAAACAGAAAAACTCAATAAAATGTCTTCAGAGTTTACCATCGACCCCAACGATGGAGCAGCTGTCCTCCAAGCATCGTTTCTGAGACGTTTCTTCCTGTCGTCTTTCAAATAAAAGCTGTAGAGAACTGGGAAGCTTTGAACGTCTGGAATCAATTTCTCCATTTTGAACTGTTCATGCAGTTATTCACACATCCAGCAGACTTGGTGCAAGTGCATGAGGAAAAACATCAAACTTGCTAAAGACGACCCCACACACTGCTTTTGCAACACCTCATGAGTTATTTTAATGAACACAGTACTTAAGTTTCAGACCCATCCGGGCTTTTTATTCTGAAGACAGCGCAGCGTTTTATTGTCTCTGTTCTACTTTTTACTGTTTATATTTTTATCTTAGCAGTATTTGCTGCTGGAACAGTCCAATTTCACCACAGAGATCTTTACAGTTTCATCTTATCTGAGCCTAGCACCACAACAACCTAAGCTTCCCGAACACACACACACACACACACACACACACACACTCACTGTTCATCCTTGACCTCCCCTGGGAAGATCTAAAGGATAATCTTTTTAAAAGCCCAAATGAACTTGAAGCAGTAATTGACGAGTCACTTTAAGCTCCTAATTAAGACGCTGCGGTTTCAGACTTTCAGACCGTTACTGGATCATATCTTCTGTTCCACGGCCTGTTCTGTCCATCCTCCCCCTCTCCCTGTTTACATCCTTTCTTATCTCTCTCATCCATCCCTCCCTTTCTCCCTTCTCTTTCTTTCTCCATGTCCTTCCTCCCCTCCTCCCTCCATCCCACTATCTTTCCCTTCTCGCCATACCTCCTTTCTTCCTTCTTTCCCTCCTTCCCTCCCTCCCTCAGATCCACGCCCTGATCACCGGGCCGTTCGACACTCCGTATGAAGGCGGCTTCTTCCTCTTCCTGTTCCGCTGCCCCCCCGACTACCCCATCCACCCGCCGCGGGTCAAGCTCATCACCACCGGACACAACACCGTCCGCTTCAACCCCAACTTCTACCGCAACGGCAAGGTCTGCCTCAGCATCCTGGGGTGAGTAAGGAAGGAGTCCGGAAAACTCTGGAAGATCTGAATTTCAATCATTTCTGTGGTATAGAAACGTTTTGGAACCCGGACAAAACTAGAAGAAGAAGAATTGGGTTTAGACAGTTATGTCCTAGTTGACAGGCACATTGCCCAGACCTCATGCTGACCGCCAAAATCTTCAAAATCCAGTCACCAAATGAAAGGCTCTATGTGTATTCTTTATACAACAATAAATCATTACCCCGTTCATTTTGAGACAACACAATAATTCAGAGAATCAATTATTGCTAAAACAAATAATGTAAAAGCCTGTCTGCAGAAATGTTTTATGCCTTATTGATTTTATCGCCCTCAGCGCTACAAAGCCTAGAAGCTCAGATGGCAAGGAGCCTGTCACCTTTGACTTTGTGTGTGTATGTGTGTTTGTGTGTGTGTGTGTGTGTGTGCAGGACGTGGACAGGCCCAGCGTGGAGTCCAGCCCAGAGTATCTCATCTGTCCTCATCTCCATCCAGTCTCTGATGACGGAGAACCCCTATCACAACGAACCTGGCTTCGAACAGGTACCCGTGTGTGTGTGTGTGCGTGTGTGTGTGAACCCCTACCACAACAAACGTGTCTCTGAACAGAAAAGTTGCTAAAGCTGTGGATATGTTTGTTTTTATGTCATCTTCTGTCTGTCCGATTCATCAAAATATATACAAAATATATACAAAATATATACAAATATAAAGAAAAGTTGAGCTGAAACAAACTACAATACAGCCCCAGTACAGCCAGACACTAGTGTATAGTACAATGTTATAATCATTTGCTTTTCCATTTTTAATTGAAAATCACAGTCTATGTAGATTGCCATTCATTTAAGGATTTATTTAATTTTAATTTTCACGCTAGTCAATACACCAGAAAACAGCTTTATTTCTCATTCTTTCAATACACTGTGTGAGGATGAACGCATGCGTCAGCCGTAGAGAATTAAACCTCGGCAACGCAACGTCAACACAACGCAGCAGCGGAGCAGCTTTGTTTTGAGTTTGAATTAAACAAATGAAACGCTCCGTCACCGCCTGATGCTGTCGGCTGTGGTGGAGCTGGTGATCAGGAGGCTGTGGTGATAATGGTGGTGTGGTGATGATGGTGGTGTGGTGATGATGGTGGTGTGGTGATGATGGTGGTGTGGTGATGATGGTGCTGTGTCTCTGTCTGCCTCAGGAGCGCCACCCAGGGGACAGCAAGAACTACAACGAGTGCATCCGCCACGAGACCATGAGGGTCGCCGTCTGCGACATGCTGGAGGGCAAAGTTCCCTGTCCTGAAGCTCTGTGGTAAGACCAACCGCGGTCCTCCTGCTCTCCTCTCTCTCTCTCTCCTCTTCCTCGCCTTCTACCTCTCTTCTTCTCATCTCTCTCCTGTCTTCCTCTTCTCTCTTCCTTTCGTTTTCCTCTTTCTCAAGGCGTCATGAATGCGTGTTTGCTCCCTCCTCTCCTCCCTTCACTCCACCACTTGCTCTTGCACAATACCAAAGTTGACTGACGTGTGTGTGTGTGTGTGTGTGTGTGTGTGTGTGTGTGTGCTTTCCAGGAGTGTGATGGAGAAGTCCTTCCTGGAGTATTATGATTTCTACGAGGGAGTCTGCAAGGAGAGACTGCATCTACAGGGACAGAACATGCAGGTGACTGTCTTTCTATTTATCTGTCTATTCATCCATCATCTGCCTCTCTATCTGTTCATTTATCCATCTGTCATCTTAAATGTATGTCTATTTATTAGGGATGTAAGGAAAGTTCGTGACAAGAAATTTCGTGATGCAAAAATCTAATATCTGAGAAATTTTATTCAGAACGGTCGTTTCTCTTTTGCGTTGTTTGAACACTAGAGAGTTTTAGCAGGAGACAAGATGGACTCCGGCCAAACTGAAAGTGAGGACGCTCTATCAAGTTTTAAAGGATAACGCCGGTGTAATTTTACTTTGTTCCTGTCACAAGCGTTGCCCAGAAGCTTCTAGAGTCTGTTCTGCTGCAGGTTTCAGAAGTAAAAAGGGATTTTCATTCAGATTTTGCTCAAAATATCGTAATAATATCGAACCACGAACAGTTAGCTCAATGTATTGTTGCATCCCAACAGTTTATGTCTGTCTGTCTTGTCTGTGTTTGTTCTGTCAGTATCCATCTGTCTATATCCATATCTGTCTTTCTGTCCCTGTATCATGTCTGTTTCTGTCCTTCTATCTAGAGCTGCAACGATTAATCGATTAGTTGTCAACTATTAAATTAATCGCCAACTATTTTGATAATCGGTTTGAGTAATTTTTTAAGAAAAAAAAGTAAAAATTCTCTGATTCCAGCTTCTTAAATGTGAATATTTTCTGGTTTCTTTACTCCTCTATGACAGTAAACTGAATATCTTTGGGTTGTGGACAAAACAAGACATTTGAGGACGTCATCTTGGGCTTCGGGAAACACTGATCGACATTTTTCACCATTTTCTGACATTTTATAGACCAAACAACTAATCGATGAATCGAGAAAATAATCGACAGATTAATCGACAATGAAAATAATCGTTAGTTGCAGCCCTGCTTCTATCCTTCTGCCCCCCCAACGGTTACAATCTATATCACGCAACACACACACCTAACTCAGCTGTCTAAATCTTTGTGTCCCTTCCCCCCCCTCCCCGCCACCCTCCCACCCAGGACCCGTTCGGTGAGAAGCGCGGCCGTTTTGACTACCAGGGCCTGCTGGCTCGCCTCGGCGCCACCCACAGGCGAATACGGGAGAAAAGCCCGGCGGAGGACGACCACAACGACGACGACTCGGACTCGGACACCAGCTCGTCGGGGACGGACCCCGACAGCCAGGGCAGCTCCCAGCCCTGACCTGCAGGGCGGCGCTGCACTCGAACCCAGGCCGAGAGCTGAGCTGGGGCGCAGCAAGGACAAAGGGACCTTTTTTTTTTTTTTGTTTTGTTTTTTGAATGCAGTGGAGGAAGCGATGTTTTTAGGCTGTATGAGTCAAAGGGAGCCCAGGGTGCAGGGTTGGATACAAGCTGCTGAGGAAGAGATGGTAGCGCTCTGTAGATAAGGGACATGTTGCAGGGTGGGAAATAAACGTCATCCGCTAGCCAAATGCTGGCAAAATCTGGGCTGTAGCTGTCTCATGTTGGCCACTTCGGCAGCTCACCAGCCATCATATGGAGGTCCTGTTTGAGTCTTAAAGTTTAGATGGCTGGTAAAACAGCGGAAACACCTGATGGGTTGAGATTTACCAGCCGCTGTGGGTTGCGGGCATAAAAAAGTTAGTTTCTTGGGCTGAAACTTTGAATACACTGTAGGGATGGGTAAAAGAAGAAGAGATGGTAGCGTTCTAAGGCTTCAGCTTCTTCACCCGGAAAAGCAAACTGAGAAATTGAGTCTTTCATTTGGCACCCATGAGGCTCTTTACAGCATTTTTCTACTCTTTCCCTATGGGGAGAACGAAGGCCAGACGAAGGGACCATGAGCTAGAAGAGCGAGGGGATTGGTCCAAGTCGGCCGGAGAGGCGGAAGACGACCGTGTTTCTGCAGGCTTTCTTCCTGTGTGGCCTTGTCTTCTTTGCAAGGGACCGATTAGGAGGGAAAGAAGGAGAGACAGTATTGAAGTGGACCCTCGAGTATGGAAGGGATTGTAGAAGGAGGCGGTAACACGTTTTCCTGAGGCTTTCTGAGTCCGGTGCCTTGTTTCCCCTGGCCAGGGTTAAGCCATGCCACGTTTCTTTAGGACCGGACCTCGCCTTCCACAACCAGGCCAGGCCAGGCCAGGCCAGGCCAAAGCTGACCACAAGATCCCACGTGCAGCACTGACGGTTATTGATCCTAAATACAATGATTCCTGTATATTATGAAAAAGTTCTGCTTAGCTTTCAATTTTAATAATGCGATTAAATTTCTATCTGTTTCACCAGATAAGCAACTGTTAGAAAAATATTGATGTCAGTTTCATTGACATTCACCTTTATACCATTTGTTTTGCTGTTTTCTCATTGTGCTGAAATTAATGCTAATTCGCAGTGTGTAGAATGCGCTCGCTATTTTCAAACCCTGCTGTTCTTTGGCTAGCTGGCTGATCAGTCGAGACACAAACCAAACCGTACCGTACCGTACCGTACCGTACCGTACCATGGCTAGACCCGGCCGGGCTGGATGGAATTGATGCAAGGCAAGAGTAACTTTCTAGATCAGTTACCATGCGTTCACACTGCGAGCGACTTGGCTGGTTTGTTGCTAGAGGCTCCGGCTGCATCTGTACAGCGGTCTGCAAATCCTGCATTTTTGCTGCCCTGGTATTGCCTTTCCTAACATTACAGCATTGTAAAGGGTCAACATAGCTAGCTGGCAATCGCTAATTAGGTAGCATTAATTGATAATAAACAGAAAAAAACTCAATAAAATAACCCGAGTTTACCGTCGACCCCAACGATGGATACAACTGTTCTCCAAACATCGTTAACCATTTATTTTTGTAGTCTTTCAGATAAGTTGTAGAGAACTGGGAAGCTTTGAATGGCTGGAATCAACTTCTCCTCCATTTTGCACATTCTCAAATTGTGCTAACTTCTTGTAATTGAAATAATTCTGAAGTTTAATAGTTCACCAATTTGCTGGGGACCCCCTGGAACCCCCTTCAAGGACCCCTGGTGGTCCCCGGACCCCACGTTGAGAACCGCTGCTGTAGGGGATGAATGAACTTCTGGTGATTGTGTCGCTTGCAGTCTGAACGCAGGTTAGGGATGTTCTTCTTTTGGTTTGCCAAGGGACTCAAA
The DNA here is from genome assembly GCF_048128805.1 of Centroberyx gerrardi. Taxonomy (NCBI): domain Eukaryota; kingdom Metazoa; phylum Chordata; class Actinopteri; order Beryciformes; family Berycidae; genus Centroberyx; species Centroberyx gerrardi. Next base: position 31,853,224 of record NC_136003.1, on the reverse strand, counting down.
AAGAAGAGGGGAAGAGAAGGCAGCAGAGGTTTTAGAGCTGTATGCTCCACAGAAATTGATTGGCTCTTCCTCATGCTCTATTCAGGAAGCGTTTAAACGTGCCGGGACAGGGGATTGGATGAACCTAAAAGCCTGTGACTCTTCTCCTCTCGTCGGTCGTCCTTGCTTCATTTCCTCTCCTCCCTCCCAGCTTCCATCCTCCCCCGGTGTCTGCCTTCCCCTCGCGTCAGCCATGTTGACGGAGAGATGCCGGCGTTTGATTGAACCGTTGTGGTTTGAGCTGTGATTGGTGGAAAATGATGTTTGATACAAAGCAGTTTGCCTCTGCCTTTGCTGTCAGTGTTGTTGCTGTTTTTTTGTTTTTGTCAAACTCTGTTCCACTGTCAGGGGTCGCGTTAAAATCACCGACTGAAGATTTAAATCTGCCATTAGGTTACAATCAATAGGGCATTCAGTCACATTTGTTTGGATAAGTTATAGACTGGTTATGCAAAGTGGCTCCCAGCAGAAGATATCTGACCCACTTCCTTTTAAAGTGGAAGTGCAGAGGGAGCCTGACCCCGCTTCGCTGGCTTGTGTTACAGCAGGTTTCTTATGCAGGTCTGGACGAGTGTAAGAAACGATCATTTCAAGGTCTTGAAAAAGTTGTTGTTGTACAGAAAGTCTGCAAAAGAATGAATAAAATATTGTTCAGTCCTGATGCACGTGACTACAGTACACTTTTTATGCACTTGCGCACCTGCTGTCATTTCACAGCTCTGTTTTTCAAAATGTTTTCAAGATAACATACTGACACCGGTGTGATCATACTGTGAGCGTCGTGTTTTGCAAAACGACGTTCATCATAGTTTTCAAAGGTTTCTATTGCAGTAGAGTGGGAGGGGGCGCCGGGGTCGGAGCAGGCGGCTAGAGAAGTTCTGGTTTCTACTAATGGGGATCATGACGGAAAATATTATTATGTTATGTTATTTGGGCCCAGGGTTCAAAATACCGAACTATCCCTTTAAGAACCCTGTTGGCAGATTTGGGGTCGTTCTCCATGCATCTCCATGCGTTGAGTCTTCCTGATGGGGTTTCCCCCGGTCCTCTCTCCTGACTCTTTAACATGTTGTATTTCTCAAAACTAATCGATTTCTGTGCAGTTATGGACACTAATCACTTTATTAAATTTAACACCTTCAAACGCTGTCAAGAGGTAATTTTTGAAATGGGGGTGGGGGGGGGGGACACAGAGATTAATGGACGTCTTTGCACTGAGATCCTCTTGATGATGGAATCGATAATGTAAAAGACAGTGAGCTAAATGTTTTTTTTTGCTGTTTTTTACTTTTGATTCATTGTAGTGTAATATAATAATAAAATAAGAGTAAAAAAATTGCCTAATAAAATATGATTATGAGGCTAAACGACTTTACTTTTGATTTTGGCTCTTTATTGGCCTCCAGATTAAACTGTTAAAACGACAGCAGCAAAAAAAAGACCAACTTTAGCTCTCTGACTCAATATTTAGGCTATAAAAGAACAACTGTAGCTCCTGTCCCAATACTAAGGCTTTAAAAAGACCAATTGTGATATGATAATGATATCAGATATTGGCCGATATAAAACAAAATGAGAATATCTCCAATAAAAATAGAGCCGCATGCTTTCAGAAATCAAAGTCTGTGCTTGGAGAAGGCCAGTAGATCTTTCTAATGGAGAAAAATGGAAAACATCTGAGTTTTTTGTTCTGTAATAACTGCAGGACAGATCCACATCATCATCAGCTCCACCCGGGTTCCTTCTGGGTAGCCATACTGGAAAATTCAAGGAAGGACCGGCCTGTCCCCGCACCGGTCCGGGCCGAAAAACTACAAGCATACCAGCAGCTGGTTTTGAGAAAAAATACAGTATATTGCTGTGTTAAATTTAAGGAACAAATGCATGAGACTTAAATAAGCCACAATGAAATGATAAATTATTTTTTCCACCATGTTAGCCTATTTAACATTCTGGCGGTGAAATATTTGGAATGTCTCTGCATGAAAATGGGAAAACTTAAAGATGTTGGATATCGGCTATCCAACAGTACAACAGTATTAGTGTCAATCTTTAAAAACTCATATCGGTCGAACCCTTGTAGCTCAATACACCGGCTAAAGAAGTTGTAAATCTAAATTAATCGTTTAATTTTCTGTGTATGTGACAGAACCTATTAGTAAACTTGTTCATACATTTTATAGTGCATCGACTTTGGGCCTTGCATTAAACACCACTTCATTTCTAATAATCAGTTTAAAAATCATAAAAACACGAGAGCAAATGTAAATCCTCCACAACCGAACGATGAAGATAAATGTGTAGACAGACTTGGTTTACACTCCAGATGTTTGGACATTCTCTCTCTCTCTATCTCTCTCTCTCCCTCTCTCTCAGCCTCTGTCTCTCTCTCTCTCCCTCTCTCTCTCTCCCTCTCTCTCTCTCTTTCCCTCTCTCTCTCTCTCCCTATCTCTCTGTCTCTCCCTCTCTCTCTCTCCCTCTCTCTCTCTCTTTCCCTCCCTATCTCTCTGTCTCTCTCTTGCCATCTCTCCCTCTCTCTCTTCCTCCCTCTCTCTCCCTCTGTCTCTCTCTCTCTCTCTTTCTCCCTCCCTCTCCCTCCCTCTCTCTCCCCCTCTGTCTCTCTCTCTCTCCCTCCCTCTGCCCCTCTGTCTCTCTCTCTCTCCCTATCCCTCTGTCTCTCCCTCCCTCTCTCTCCCCCTCTGTCTCTCTCTCTCTCCCTCTGTCTCACTCTCTCTCTCCCCCTCCCTCTCTCACTCTCTCTCTGACTCAAATTCAAAATTCAAATTCAAATTCAAATTTTGCTTTATTGGCATGGATGTCACAACAACAATATTGCCAAAGCATCAAGAATCAATGAAACAAAACAATATGAACACAACATTAACTGACTTTCTCTCTTCCTCTCTCTCCCTCCGTCCCTCTCCCTCTCTCTCTCTCTCTCTCGCTCTCTCTCTCTCTTCCTCTCTCTCCCTCCGTCCCTCTCCCTCTGTCTCTCTCTCTCTCTCTCTCTCTCTCCCTCGGTGTGTTTCATTAGTCGTTTCAGGCGGCCCTCTTGACTTCTCGGGGGAATCCCCTCCTCCATCTTAAGTCTGTTTCATCACTGTTGTAACTGAAGTGAACTTCCTGAGCTCGAGCCTTCCAGGGCCGAGGGAGCGAGTCAACAACGATGCAGACTTCACAAGCGCATAATTCCCAGGATGCATTGTGATCGTCCGTCAATTCCGGTGCACGAACAGGTGATCAATATAAATGCAAGTAAACAAACAATATTTAGAGGATTTAGACATATCTATGAAATGAACTCATCTGCAATATTTCATTACTCACTGTTCTCTGTCATTTTTATTATTTATTCTTATTATTAATTATTAGGTCTGCTTAAGGGCAAGTCTCTCTCTCTCTCTCTCTCTCTCTCTCTGTGTGTGTGTCTCTCTCTCTCTCTCTCTGTCTCTCTCTCTCTCTCTCTGCCCCCCTCCCTCCCAGACTCCCACCCCGCTGTAAGTTTCATTTTGACTTAGCCTACTTTCATTTTTATTTCATTTCATTTTCTCGGTGTGGCGCAGATTATTCAACATGGAGAGAAACAGGTATTGTAGCCCCCAGTGAGTTTTGTGGTGTTTTATTCTTAAATGTCTCTTATCCCGCAAATATTTTATCGTCTAAACTCCTACTTTCGGTTGAGTCATCTACAATCTGTAAGCCAATAATAAGCGGTGATTCTGTTCTGTTCTCCTCTGAAAAGCCGTTGTTTAGGTTTAGGCTAGTTTATAACTAGGTCATCAAACACATCAGTTTGTAACTGCGGTGTGAAAACTTTCATTTATGAGCGACACTAATCTACTCTCAGTCGCTGTTGTTCTGCGTCAGCGACGTCATCAACAGGGTTACATGTAATCTATTACCTGTATGTCTATATATGTAGTCTAGTCATTTTTTTTATGTTAGTGTTGTTTTGTGTATTTATTTCCATTTCTCCGTTTATACATTTGAAATCTCAGGCTACTCCTGTAATAGCCTACATTTCAGAGGGATACTGTACAAAATATCACAGCATAACTCATTAAATTGCGTTACATTACATAATGTCATTTAGCAGATGCTTGTCCAAAGCGTGCAAAGTGCATTTTGTCAACAGTAGCCTAGTCTAGCCTCTTCATCAGACTTTAATATGAATAAGTAGCATTTGTAGAATCAGTTATTTTATATTAAAAGTAGAAGGGGAGAAGATCGTTACATGATAGGTTAAATAACTCTATAGGAACACTATGGTGACTCCATAGGAAATAAACCAATAGGCCTACAGTAAGGTGAGTGCCATAGTCACACCACAAGTTCCTGTCGTTGGCAAATATTATAGGAATATAATAGTGATTTAAACGCTATGAGGCCCATACTAGGCTATAGGAATATTATAATGATTCCACAGGAAATATAAAATTTCCATTAAGTAAGGGAACATCAATCTAAACCCACTATTGCCTGCCACAGACACACTATAAGAGGAGTATTATAGGAATGCAAGTGATTTTTGGACAGGGCCAAGTAGACCAGGGACTGAACTGAGGAGCCTGTGAGCTCACGGTGCCGACCCCTACAGACTGTACAGGTGTGACTTTACCAGGAAGTGATGTAGCTGTGAGTGGATCACGTTGTTTCTGGTAAACCAAGAGATGAATGCTGAAATGCACCTTTAGGAGAATCTCTCCATGTTGAGGGTCATTTCTTTAGAGAATTTCATTCATTACTGCTGTTGTTGAGTGAGATGTTGATGGTGTGTGTGTGTGTGTTTGTGTTTGTGTTTGTGTGTGTGTGTGTGTGTGTGTGTGTTTGTGTTTGTGTGTGTGTGTGTGTTTAATACTGGAACCTGTTTAATAAAAAGTGTTTTAATAGCTTACAATCTATAATTCCAATCACTTTATATTGAATTCCATCACCGAAAACACACTGTAAAAAAACAAAACAAAACAGCTATTGCTTATGTACTTTGCATTCGTGGGTCCATTTAGCTGTTTGGTGTATTGTATTATAGTGATAACCGGCCAATCGTAGACGAGGTGACGTCACCTCCAGATGTTTCCAGCAGCTCCGGTGGAGTTTGATATGAGAAAATGTTTCAGGATGTAAAACATCAGCGGTAAACGTCAGGTTTTGGTGTCAGTCCCTCAGAATCAAAGAGCGAGGGCTTCTTTCTAGAGCCGCCATTTTGCACCGAGAGACGTTCAACAATCATACAGGGAGAAATCCATCGCAGAAGAGGAGAGAGACCAGTTTCTCCACTGACAGCAGCCTCACACAACCCACAGCTGAATGATCACACTTTCAAGCTATTTATATGCCCCTTCCATCCACCTTTGATTGAAAGCAACAAGTTCAGCCCCCCTGTGTTTCCCAGAATGCCTTATTGAAAGGCGTTCTGGACGGTGCAGAGAGATGGGACAGGTGTTGTTGTTGGTGCTGCTCCACGAGGTCCGACCGGGTGTCATGTGACATCCCTTCTGTGTTGACGTTTCTTCAGTGCCTCTTGGAGGAGGAGTTTGCCGAGTCAACTTCGAGAGACTATTTGGCTGCCATATCTGACTGCCGTGTTCATATTGATGGCCTGACAATTGGCTCACACCCTCTTACCAGCCAGTTACTCAGAGGGGTATGATAGCTTCACCCACCGAAGACTCACATGCTTCCCTCTTGGGATTTGCAGCTTGTCCTGAATACTCTCACTGAGCTCTCTCAAGTCTGCAGCTCCTCTCACTTAAGTCTGCCCTCTTGATTGCTGCAGCTGGGGGGCTCCGCTGGGTCTCTTCTTCCTAATCGTGCTTTTTGACCCATGGTCCTCCCTTGGCCCTTTTGCTTCTCAGCTATTGGTTTTAGTGGCTTTTAATCCTCCCCCTTGTGACTCTTCACTCTCCAGAAGCAGTTAGGCTGCACTCTCGGTGTCCCGTCAGGGCCCTGAGGTGTTACGCTGCTCACACCAGCACCATAAAGGCTAATTTATGGCTCTGTGTCGTGCCGTCGTAGCTGTGACGTAGGTGTCTACGGCGGTGCGAGCGTTTATAGTTCTGTCTTGGTGATTCTGCGCGTAGACCACCAAAACGCTAGATGGCAGTGTCGTGCTTTTTTTAACACGGAAGTAATAACAGAAGAAGTAGTCGTGTTTACATTCTCTGAAACTCATGTTCTGGATATTTCTCACCATGAATTCAGTGACATCTGGTATCTTTATAAATGTGAGATGAGCTGTCGTACAGATGATCTGAACCTCCTCCGCTCGTCTCTCTTCCATCTGCTCCATGTTGTCTTCACTTTGTCGGCGGACATCAACCGGATACAGGTAGGAGGAAATACAAAGCTGGCCAATCGCAGTTCTTGCGATCTTGCGTCGCCCTACGTGCAGTTACATTTTTGGAGAGGAGCATATAAGCTACAGCGGCAGCCTCTGCAGTCTATGCCGGCACCGCAAAGACCTACGGCGTAGCTACTTTGACGCAGAAGTATAAATTAGCCTTTAAGCAAACAGATAATCTCTTTGATTGTAATGGATTTGGTGCGAGGCCAGGCCTTTTCCAAGCAGTGTCCGGCCCTCTGGGTGGTTCATGTTCAGCTATGGCCTACAGCAGTGCAGATGGGCCCCTCCCACCAGCGTGGTTGCCCATTCCACTAGGGGTGTAGCTTACTCATCATGGGCTTTATTTTGAGGTGCTTTCATTATATGTGCGGAAGCTGGCTGGGCTTCATCCGCGAACTTCACCAGGTTTTATCGTTTGAATGTGGGCATCATCGGTGACCTCCTCTTGGGGCAGCAGAGTGCCTTTGAAATGTCCCCGATGCACACTGGTTTTGTTTTTTTGCTTTAGGGTGTTGTCACCTGGTGGTTGTGTTGTCCATTTTCCATTAATACCACGGGGAACATTATTTGTTCAAAAATGTTCAAAAATCTTTGAAGGTATTATTGGTTGGATTTTTTTTGTATGCCTACTACAACATGAGGTAACCACTGACAGCATGCTTTTTTTTTTTTTTACGTTACCTGCATGTGTTTAAATGTGACTGGTTAAAAAATAAATGCCTGGCTGGTAGTTTCTTTGTCTACCAGCTACTGTGGCTGCTTGACTAAAATGCTTATTTTCCCACCCTGGTGGTCTTCCAGAGAGAGACCAGACTCCCCTGAACCCAGCTGTGTGTCCATGAAGAGTGACTGGTCAAAGAGTTCACCAATTAATTTTAAAGAAAAACATTCTTCTGAAAAGCAGTAAGTCAATGTATTATTATTATGTAATGTCCATTGAACTTGAAGGGAGATTCAACCAGTGAGACTGGGTATGGACACCAACATCCTCTCCTACCATTATGTAATAGTTTTCACTCAGGACCTTAGACTGTGTTTATTATATCCATCCAGCTCTTCACTCCTAGATGCAGACATACTGCTACTTCTGATATTCTTGCTCTAGTTTGTTTTTTCTCAAGCCTTCACATCATATATAGTGTTCAACAGTATTTATTGTTCAGTAGCTGGCCTCTATTTCTACCAGGATGCTGCAGGAGAGACCCGACTCCCCTGTACCCAGCTGTGTGTCCATGGAGAGTGACTGGTCAAAGAGTTCACCGATTAATTTTAAAGAAAAACATTCTTCTGAAAAGAGGTAAGTCAACGTTAAGGTTTGGTCACATCTGATTTCACCCAGCAAATTATCTTCACTCTTCACAATGAAAATGTGTGGAGGCTGCTTATAGCTAACTAGCTGCCATTTGGCAGTGATGCTACGCTCAGGGCTGAGTGGTAGCTAGTTAGCTATTAGCTACTAGCATGCTCTTTAGTATCACTAAGGTAACTCAAAAACATCTATCAAATCATTATGCGCATCAATTTACCATCTAGTCGCCATGTTGCATCTCTTCTTTACTTATTTTTGCACGCAAAATTGGATGATGTGCCTCTGCCATGATTAGAGACTCCTCCACACTGGATTTTCTTTCAGAGGTCAACATGCCCAAAACAGCATTTCTATTGGCTGGCTGTGCAAATTCTCAGTTCACCACGTGTTTGCACAAATCTGCAAAATGGTAAAATTGCCGTGCAACTGGAAATTGTTTTTATTTGCCCTTCATGTTTTTTTTTTTCTATGGAATGAGGAGAATGAGGATCGAAGCAAATTCTAATGCACTATGATGCACAGTCTGACCATGCCTTAATATTATTATATAGTATTCACATTAACAAAACATTTAAAAGAACACTAATCCTCTGAAAAGGAGTATGTTACAATTAACATACATATAAAATATCTAACACTGTACTTTTTTAACCTTTATTTACCCAGGGAAGATTTGCTGAGCAGGTAAGCTCATTTCCAGCACCGTCCTTAATTACATTCATCCTGTTCTCCACCTTCCCTCCTGGGAGCTGCCCAGTACAACCACAGTCTTCTACTGTTGGCCACTGGGAGCTGATGGAGCAATCTGAGAGTTAAGTTCCTTGTTCAGGGCGCTTTAGTGGTGATTGTTGAGGGAGAGTAAAGTGTCATTCATTCCCTCTCCTTGCACTGATTTTCCAAACTGGTTCTGGGATTTGAACTGGTGACCTTCACGTCTCCAAAGTTTTCTAGCAGGGGCCAGCAAGGGAGACCAGACTCACCTGTACCCAGGGAGACCAGACTCACCTGTACCCAGGGAGACCAGACTCACCTGTACCCAGGGAGACCAGACTCACCTGTACCCAGTTGTGTGTCCACGAAGAGTGACGAGTGTATGGATTTATGGAGGGCAGAATCAGCCATAGAGACAGAATACATGAGAAATAAATGAATAAATAAATAAATCTATTAATAAATTAAAAAAAACTAAATGTATAAACATAAAAGGCATAGAAAATCCAGAAATACATAGATACATAAATAAACAGTGAGCATAAATGAATAAATAAAAAAAGTAAGACAATGCATTAACAAGAAAAATAAAAGTATATAGGCTCTATAGTTATTTATTTCCCCATTTATTTATTTCTGTATCTCTCCCTACTATGATAATGAGGCTGTGTCAATCAAACACACATGGGTGATGTTTAGCACACTGCTGGTTGGTCATTATTGTGGTGTGTTGCTCGATTGGATTTTCCTTACTTGGCTGACAACAACTTTGTCTGCGACAAATTTCAAGTCCCACAGCATCGTCAACATAACTTCACAACTAGTCTATAAGTTGGCCACTGCCAAGAAGACTGACCAACTGCTGTGATGATTATTGTTGTGATATCCAGATAATTAAGAGATTTGGCTGCCACTGCGGAGGACAACGATGTTTCCCCATATTATCTGCTTTTCCATGTAGAGAAAATAATAACTAAAGTCTGATGCTACTTGTTACCATCACAGAAGTTGACTGTTAATTTAGTTTCCTCTCTCAAAACATCACATCCAAGAATCAAGGATCATCACTGGAGTTCACCTTGTGTTTCTACCAAGACCCACCCATGACAGAACACCTTTAACAAACTCTGTGTGTATGTGTGTATGCGAGTGTGTGTGTATTTGTGTGTGTTTTGATATCTGGAGATCCAATACATCATGTTTTCTCCACAGAGTTCACCAGGAGAGTTCAGAGGTTCCCAGTGGTCAGTCTGCCAAGGAGCATCAAACAGACCTGGACTCCATATTTATGGTATGTAAATGTGTGGTTTATGGTGTGTCACCTTTTACTTCAGCTACAAACAAAGAAGTAAAAAAAGGAAAAAAATCTCTCACACACTGTCTAGTGAAAAATATTGGGTTGTAGGCAACAGAAAATTGTATTTTTGCTTACTACAGTACCCTTCTCCTCGCATAAACTCTTTATTTTCACTTTGCACTATATTACTCAGATAATGTATGTTTGATTTTGAAAACTGTGACTGGAAGTCGTATTTCTTTTATTCTGGCTGGCTTGACACTGCTGGTATGAGTTCTGTTGCTTAAGTTTCTCGATGGTTGTGGGACCTGTGATGTGTCTTTCAAACCACTTAGAATAAAATGGTGGACTTGACCCATGAAAGTCCCTGCAAAGTCCACATGTAGCCTAGACCAGGGACAATCTGGCCAGTCCCATGGAGGCAAGGTTACTGGTGACGCCATATTCTGGTTTGACAATGAGAGTAGGATTTTTCCTTGTTCTCCAAGTCCTGGTCCATGGTGGGCCACCAAACATATGAGATGATGAGACTTTTCATCTGGGAGGCACCTGGGTGAGCCTCATGTAATCCCTCTATAACCTGTGAATAACCTGTGAAGGAACAGGCATTGCAGTGGGTATATCTGCATTTGTTTTGTTCTTTCTAGCTCCATAGACTACAGTGTACTGAAAGCCGGTGTTGAACTCTGGCTGAAGTCATAGGCCAGATGCAACGCTTTTCACTAAAAAGGCCTTTTCAATGGGTTCCGTAGGCTCCCTCTCATAGTTATTGGTGTGTTTTTTAATGCATTGCTTACCGTCAACAAATCCTATGAAAATAACAAAATCAACAATGCGTTAGCTCTACTCCCGTTACTTTCTGACTTCCCACGTACCGTTTTTAGCCATCAACCCGGAAGTAATTGGCTCCAATTGTAAGCTAAAAACCTTTAAATACAGCTCACAAAGACATAGTTTCAATTTTAAAAATCGCTAACTGTTACCATGAAAAGTCAGGCTGTTGTAGTTATTACCAAATCAAATTCAAATGGGAACAAATTCTTCATTACACCTTCATTACAAATCATTGCTGATTTTGTTATTTTCATAGGATTTGTTGACGGTAAGCAATGCATTAAAAAACACTGGTCTTATCCTTTAAATTTACTGTTATTCACATAATGTGCCCCTCCACACCTGAAGCACTTTTTACCAGTTATCTTTTTCTGAACTTGATGCACTACACTTACTTGTGCATTCCCACTGACCTTCTGAATGTATTTTGCATTACAAGCTCCATACCATGATAAATCTAAAGGGCTGCCACATACTAAAACTCACAAAGCTCTCTGAAAGTTGGAGCAATTCAGCAACAAAATTGCCCACAGACTCTCTTTGATACCTTTCATGGCTGTGGAATTTCAATAGTTTGATTGTGGTGATTCCCAACAAATTTGACCAGGTCATTATATGGAATATCACCCAGTTTCCATGGAGTGGCTCAATTCCTTATGAACTTAAGTCTTTCACCAACTCAGGAGAATAGAACATTTCTTAGTCTCCTCTAATTCCATTTGCAAGGAAAAAGTGTCCCAAACTTTCCTCATACAGTAGACAAATGTTGTCAGATGGTATTACCAAAAAGTCCAAATAGGTTATGCTGATAATATGTAATGTGTCAACTGGATATTCTGTTCTAGCTGCTTGAGGAGAACATCTTCACTTTTGTGAGGAATGAACTGAAGAAGTTCCAGAGGGTTCTGAGTCCAGATTACCCAGAATGCTTAGAGACACAGAGGGAGGATGAGGAGGTGGTGGATGGTGAGGAGGAAGAACAGAGGAGCAGCAGCAGAGAGGCACTTCTGAAGATCACACTGCACTTCCTGAGGAGAATGAAGCAGGAGGAGCTGGCTGACTCTCTGGAGAGCAGTAAGAGGCTTTTTTTTTTTTTAAACAAAAAAACCCCCCAAAAAACAAAAACAGGTTTAACAGAATGTATAGAGGAAATGGTGGGAAAATGACCTGGGTGGACAAACTGAGGAGCTTGAATAGATTGCATGGAGAAAATGTTTAAATTACTCATATTTACTGTAACATTCTCTCACTGATGTTCTGTGTTGTTTGTCCGATCAGAAACTCCTGCTGTGTGCCAGCGTAAACTCAAAACCAAACTGAAGAAGAAGTTTCAGTGTTTGTTTGAGGGGATTGCTAAAGCAGGAAACCCAGCACTTCTGAATCAGATCTACACAGAGCTCCACATCACAGAGGGAGAGAGTGGAGAGGTCAATGATGAACATGAGGTCAGACAGATTGAAACAGCATCCAGGAAACCAGCAAGACCAGAAACAACAATCAAATGTGCAGACATCTTTAAACCCTTACCTGGAAGAGATAAACCAATCAGAACACTGATGACAACAGGAGTGGCTGGCATTGGGAAAACAGTCTTAACACAGAAGTTCACTCTGGACTGGGCTGAAGACAAAGCTAACCACAATATACAGTTCACATTTCCATTCACTTTCCGAGAGCTGAATCTGCTGAAAGGGAAAAAGTACAGCTTGGTGGAACTTCTTCATCACTTCTTTATTGAGACCAAAGAAGCAGAAATCTACATGTTTGACAAGTTCCAGGTTGTGTTCATCTTTGACGGTCTGGATGAGTGTCGACTTCCTCTAGACTTCCAGAACAACGAGATCTGGACTGATGTTACAGAGTCAACCTCAGTGGACGTGCTGCTGACAAACCTCATCAAGGGGAAACTGCTTCCCTCTGCTCGCCTCTGGATAACCACACGACCTGCAGCAGCCAATCAGATCCCTCCTGAGTGTGTTGACATGGTGACAGAGGTGAGAGGGTTCACTAATCCACAAAAGGAGGAGTACTTCAGGAAGAGATTCAGAGATGAGGAGCTGGACAGCAGAATCATCTCCCACATCAAGACTTCACGAAGCCTCCACATCATGTGCCACATCCCAGTCTTCTGTTGGATCACTGCTACAGTTCTGGAGCATGTGTTGAAAACCAGTGAGAGAGGAGAGATGCCCAAGACCCTGACTGAGATGTACATCCACTTCCTGGTGGTTCAGTCCATACAGAGAAATGTCAAGTATCATGGGAGAGCTGAGACAGATCCACTCTGGGCTACAGAGACCAGGAAGATCATCCAGTCTCTGGGAAAACTGGCTTTTGAGCAGCTGGAGAAAGGCAACCTGATCTTCTATGAAGCCGACTTGACAGAGTGTGGCATTGATATCAGAGCAGCCTCAGTGTACTCAGGAGTGTTCACACAGCTCTTTAAAGAGGAACGTGGGCTGTACCAGGACAAGGTGTTCTGCTTTGTCCATCTGAGCATTCAGGAGTTTCTGGCTGCTGTTTATGTCTTTCTGTCATTCATCAACACTGATGTCAATCTACTGTCAGAGCCACAATCAACATCCTGGTGGTCTACACTGTTAAGAAACAACTCTAAAGTAAAACACCTCTACCAGAGTGCTGTGGACAAGGCCTTACAGAGTCCAAATGGACATCTGGACTTGTTCCTCCGCTTCCTCCTGGGCCTTTCGCTGGAGACCAATCAGACTCTCCTACGAGGCCTGCTGACACAGACAGGAAGTAGCTCACACACCAATCAGGAAACAGTCCAGTACATCAAGGACAAGATCAGGGAGAATCCCTCTCCAGAGAGAAGCATCAATCTGTTCCACTGTCTGAATGAGCTGAATGACCGTTCTCTAGTGGAGGAGATCCAACAGTACCTGAGATCAGGAAGTCTCTCCACAGAGAAACTCTCCCCTGCTCAGTGGTCGGCTCTGGTCTTCATCTTACTGTCATCAGAAAAAGAGCTGGACGTGTTTGACCTGAAGAAATACTCTGCTTCAGAGGAGGGTCTTCTGAGGCTGCTACCTGTGGTCAAAGCTGCCAATATGTCACTGTAGGTATACAGATAACTATAATAGATTAAAAATATTACATGCAATCTTTTTGACTGAAGAGAAGAAAATAATAATTTCCAAAGTTTTTGTTTCTCTTCAACACTAATTCTTCTTTAGGCTGAGTGGCTGTAAGCTGTCAGAGAGAAGCTGTGAAGCTCTGGCCTCAGTTCTCAGCTCCCAGTCCTCTAGTCTGAGAGAGCTGGACCTGAGTAACAACGACCTGCAGGATTCAGGAGTGAAGCTGCTCTCTGCTGGACTGGGGAGTCCACACTGTAGACTGGAAACTCTCAGGTCAGTATTCCTCAACCTGTTCGACATATGATCATTTAAATCCTGGTTTACATACAAGTTAAGATTAGTTACTGAAACTGTGTAGGATTTTCAGATTTTCAAACCAGTTGTGATACTATCATTTGGAACTAAAGCCCCTGTGAATCGCTTTCCATGAGGACATTTCAATACTTTCCCTCTTTCCTGCCTTTGTTCTTGAAACCTAAAATACCAGAAAACATGTATTAGATTCTGCAGCAAATGGAGCTGAAAACTCTCAAATTTGACCAAATGAAAGCACTAAGCACATCATTGGTTCAACTGTTTGTATTGACAACGTTAAAATTTTTCGGGGTCTGCATACTAATGCATACAACTATACAACCGCATACTACCGCATAATACCGGATACTACCACAAACTACCGTATACTACCGCATAATAGCGCATTCTACCGCATACTACCGCATACTACCGCATACTACCGCAAACAACTATACAACCGCATACTACTGCATTATACAGCCTACTACTGCATAATACCGCATACTATCACATAATACTGCATACTACCGCATAATGCAGTATTATGCAGTATTATACTACCGCATAATACTGCATAATACTGCATAATACTGCATACTACCACATCCTACCGCATACTACCGCATACAACTGTACAACCGCATACTACTGCATAATACCGCATACTACCGCAAACTACCGTATTCTACCGCATACTACCGCATACTACCGCATAATACCGCATACTACCGCATACTACCGCATACTACTATAGAACGGTATAATACCGCATAATACTGCATCGTATCGCACAGTACCGCATAATACCATGTAGTACCACATAGTACCACATGATACCAGTACCACATTATACCACATAATACTGCAAAGTATTGCATAATCAATTTACCGCATAATGAAATACCATAATTTAATATATTTCATTAATTCTGTTTGAACCATAGACTGTAAAAAAAGATGGACGTAGTGAGTCTGAAGTCACCCATAGGTTTCTGAAGGGCCGTTTTGAAGCCAAAAGTTGGGGGTTACGGTCGCCACCATGTTGACATTTTTTGGAGCGAAGCCGAGGGTCGTCCGCAGCGCTGCATCTCCGCCTACTATTGATCCGTAATCGGCGACCTGTCGATCACTGGACAGGCGACCTGTCAATCACTCGGAAAACTACTCCGTTTTATAACCGTTATATCCCATTAATGATGCAATTATTTTGAAAATCGCCATATGGACACATATTAGAAGTTAAATTAGCTACTGAGACTATAACCTCCTGTTGAAAAAATTATTGACTTTATATTTTGAGTGAGAAGTTGGGTTGTGGTCCCATTGACTTGCAGGAGTTGGGCTGTACATGGAGTCTTTTTGGAGCCAGCATCTAGTGGACGGTAGAGGAATTGCAGCTGTCAGCCACTTCCTTATTGGCTTTAAAATTCACCCGTGGTTTTGGCCGCTTGGTTTGAACACCTTATCAATCATGGTCTTAGATTGCCACCCAGTGGTTGAGTTCCTAGATACTCTGTCCCCCCCACATATAGTGTTCACTCATGCGCAAGTAGGCATTACCCGGACAAGACGAATGAAAATTCGTACTTTCCTGTGTCAGCTCTGTTGGGATCCTGAACAGAAACAGTTAAAATGAAGGCTATTTAAAAGCTAAGCTGAAAAGATAAGTTTTTCTCAGAGATTCAACAGGTCCATAGTCACCTGGTGTAAGTGATATGTAGATTTGCGTGTCATCTGCATAATTATGGTAGGCTACTTTATTATTTTGTAGGATTTGGGCTAAAGGGAGCATATAGAGATTGAACAAGAGAGGTCCCAAAATGGACCCCTGTGGAACCCCGCAGGTCATGGCCATCTGCTCGGACACACAGTTTCCAATGGAGACAAAGTACTTTCTGTCATGAAGATATGACTTGAACCACTTCAGGACAGTTCCAGAGAGTCCCACCCAGTTTTCTAATCTTTGTAATATAATTGTGTGGTCCACAGTGTCAAAGGCAGCACTAAGATCCAACAGTACTAGAACAGAGACTTTGCCTGAGTCATTGTTCAGGCGAATGTCATTTAATACCTTTATGAGTGCAGTCTCAGTGCTGTGATGGGGCCGAAATCCTGATTGAAAGTTATCGAAGCAATTGTTCAGCATTATTGTTTTCAATAACTTTACCTAAAAACGGTAAGTTTGATATAGGTTGAAAGTTATCCAGTACAGTAGCATCAAGACTGCTCTTCTTTAGGAGAGGCTTAATGACTGCAGTTTTCAAAGCCTTTGGAAAAATGCCAGATTGGAGAGAACTGTTAACTACAAGTATTAGTTATTTTACCAGGCTGCTCAAAACTGTTTTCCCAACTGTTCCCAATTGGGAAGCGTTCCTGTGTTTAACTCGTTGGAACGCTTCCGTCTGAAACAACCATGTCGGTGACTTTGTCTGGTTGCCCTGGTAACAGTACTGGCTGAAATTTCCTCCAGTACTTTAAGTTAACTCGGACGTCCTAGGGCGAGTGTTTGGCCTGTTTTATTGTACTGTGGGCGAGTCCCTGGATTACCACAGTCCCCCAGTAAGTGATTTTACTGTCCGGATGACTGACTGAAATTACCGATGTGAATGGACAAAATCTAATTACTGACCTCCCCTGCCAATACTAATCATCCGGAGAAGTGTTTAGATTGTGTTATCACAACTAATTTCAGAGTCGGAAATCTAACGTATCTTATTTTAAACAGGAATTTTACAATGGGAGCTACGCTCTCTTTTCCAGAAAGCCCCTGTGTACAAAAGCAGGAAAAATGAATCCTCAACGATAAACAAGAAATAACTGACTATAAATCAATGAAGAAAACAATTTGTAGCTGTGTGTGTGTAGTGGGCCTTGTTAACATTGCCTCACTATGACTGATGAAAACATGTGTCTAAAAAAAGTGACCACATCATTGCTTTGTGTCCATATTGGGTATGTCCTGTGAGCATTGTTGACATGTGGACATAAATAAAGGTATTAATGTGTGTGTGTGTGTGTGTGTGTGTGTGTGTGTGTGTGTGTAGGTTGTCAGGCTGTTTGCTCACAGAGGAAGGCTGTGCTTCTCTGGCCTCAGCTCTGAGCTCCAACCCCTCCCATCTGAGAGAGCTGGACCTGAGCTACAATCATCCAGGAGACTCAGGAGTAAAGCTGCTCTCTGCTGGACTGGAGGATCCACACTGGAGACTGGACTCTCTCAGGTATGTTATATTACTCTGCAGTTGTATTATGCACTGTGTGTGTGTGTGTGTGTGTGTGTGTGTGTGTGTGTGTGTATGCGTGTGTGTGTGTGTGTGTGTGCAGTTTTGCCCATTTGTCTTCCTGTCTCAGTATTTCTTTCTACCTCTTCCACAGTGTTGACCATGGTGGAAAGCATCGCTTGAAACCAGTGCCCTTCAGGTGTAAGTTGTGATTTTCTAGTGTTATTAAGCAAATTATAGACAGAAGCCCTTAAGGAAACAAACTGTCCATAAATCAACAAATATAAAGAGAACAGGTCTAATAGATCAAAAACTGCTGTATTGTGTCTTGTTCTCTCATCAGATGCCTGTGAACTCACACTGGACCCAAACACAGCAAACAGGGACCTCTCTCTGTCTGAGGACAACAGAAAGGTGACATGGGTGGATGAGGCGCAGCCATATCCTGATCACCCAGAGAGATTTGACTTCTGGGAACAGGTGCTGTGTAGAAATGGTCTGACTGGGTACTGTTACTGGGAAGTCGAATGGAAAGGAGCGGTTCACATAGGAGCAACTTACGGAGGAATCAGAAGGAGAGGAAGAGGTGTTGACTGTCAGCTTGGATTGAGTGAGAAGTCCTGGAGTCTGTACTGCTCTGGTGATAGTTACTCTACCTGTCACAATCATAGAGAAACAGACATACGTATCCCCCCCTCCTCTAACAGAGTAGCAGTGTATCTGGACTGGCCTGCTGGCTCTCTGTCCTTCTACAGAGTTTCCTCTGACACACTGATCCACCTCCACACCTTCCACTCCACATTCACTGAACCCCTCTACCCTGCGTTTAGATTTGGATTTGGATCAACTGGCTCCTCAGTGTCTCTGTGTCAGATACAGGAGGGAGAGTAGCCTCCTATGTCCCGGAGGAGGACATAGGAGAGGAACACAAGTCTTCCACCCACCCGCACTCCTCAGCAGTGCATACATGCCCCCTCACTGAGTGAATACAGAATATCATTTTGCATAACGTAACACAGCCACACTAGCGCCAAGAGAAAAAATTACTGCAGTTTACAGTCAATGATAAACATTGCTTATACCCTAAACTGGAGTTCGGTGGAGTGGTACATAGAGCAGATACAATGTGGATATATTGACTGCTGAATTAGCTGGGGTTTGTAGGGTGCAGATGTAGTTTTGTAACTTCATAGTGTGGAAGTGCATTTGCTGGAACAGAAAGGAATATTGATGGCAGTGTGCACTGTAAAGTAGTGTTGTTGGTAACAAAGTAGTGTAGTGGACTTGGGTCTGCTGAGTCGAAGCTGGTGAATGTTGCTGCCTGTGTTATGGTGCTGTAGATTTATGACGGTATAGCCTAATGTTTTCTATGGTACTCATGTGCATGGTAGTGTATTATCCTATTATAATAGACTTTATTTGTATAGCACCTTTTTTAACAGTGTTACAAAGTGCTTCACAAAGCAAGTACAAAATACAGCACTAAGACAGACTAAAACAACACAAAAAAGAATCAGAGAATGTAAAATATAAGGAAGAGATATAAAAGAGGACATAAAATCAACAGTAAAAGCAAATCATGACTTAAGGCTTTGACAAAAGCTTTTTTTTTAAGAAGGGATTTAAAAGACAGAATTTGCTAGCCTACGCTCATCTGTCAGGTCACTCCAGAGCTTGGGTGCCCTGACGGCAATAGGCCGGTCCTCAGATCTTGGGCTGCACCCTGGCACATGAGCGGTCAGAAGATCAATAATGTATCTAGGTGCCAAACCATGTAGGGCATTAAACTCTGATTTGGGCCTCTATATGAATGCCCGCCTTGGATCATGCCACAAGGGATAGTAACATCATATGCTGTGTATTGATAAATTAAGAAAAAAAAGGCATTTCTGGGCCCATTTTGTAGTTTGACGGGGACTTTTTGTTATTTCCATGGATAATTGGCCCAATGTAGACAACGTGACCTCAAATTGAGACATTTCCAAAACAGCTACAGTGGAGTTTAATAGCACAGACCCTGTACAGGTCCATGGGTGTGTGTTGAGTTCCGTTCAGTTCAGTTCAGTTCAATTCAATTCAATTCAATGCACTGAAGCACTTATAGCACTAATACCACAAGGTAATAACGTTACCTACCGTTAAAGTTTGCAGGGCAGCAGAAGACGAGTTATCAAGTTACTACTTACAAATCCTGTTGCTAGTGCAAGTTTGGAGCAAATTGTGGAATTTTAAGTTTCACTTTCATTTTCACAACGGGAAACTGTTCGATTACAATGCTGCTGGTCTGCTGGTCTGTGCTTCCCCAAATGACTGACAGGATGTGATGCACATCAGGCACATTCAAGATCGATTTAGATCCATTTCTATACACTGACCAACTTTTTATGTTGTGGCATGCTTACTATGTATGGGAAACACTGCATCTCTTTACCAAAGATGCCCTCTAGAGGCCATCTGATGAAGCCTCTGATTACTGCCTGACTGGCTGAGCTGTTTATATTGTTTGTTGTCTGTATGAGTTGATTTGGTGGCAAATGAGTTTCCCCACTGGGGATTAATAAAGCTGTCTAATCTAATCTAATCTGAATATGCCTCATGGGAAAACGGTAAACGTCAGGTTTTGGTGTCAGTCCCTCAGAATTAAAGAGTGAGGGCTTCTTGCTAGAGCCGCCATTTTGCACCAAGAGACGTTCAACAATCATACAGGGAGAAATCCATTGTAGAAGAGGAGAGAGACCAGTTTCTCCACCCAAGTAGTGTGTTTTGCAGTGGACTGGCAACAACAGTTGGCACAATCATTGGATATTAAGTGGATAGCCTTTTTTTGACCTTAAAATAACTTATAACGTAAAAAATGTAAACCCAAGAAGTAAAATGAATATATTTGTGATTAATGGAAGAGGAACAATTTACAACTACTGGTTTCAGTATTTGAGAAAATCTCTCTTATGTATATACACATTCAGATTTCAGTTGACTTTTTCCCAAATTAATTAGGTCGTATAACCCAATGACGCCAGTTCTCTGGGGGTTGTAGTCATTTTGGGAAACGTAGGAAATCATTAACTGAAGTAGCCTTGAAGTAGACGAAGCAGGTTGAGGGAAAATTGGTTCGCCAAAAAAGTAAATTACAATATTTCATCACTTCAAATAACTCCTGGAATGTCGTACTGAATATCACAGATCGATGATTTACAGCAGTGTGAGAGTACCTGAGGATGGAGGTTTTTGTGTGGAGCGAGGACGCCCTCTTGTGGGTTGTACTGGCTATGGCATGTGTGCAGGTTGGCTAGCTTACTGAAGTTTGACATTGCATTTTGTTTTTGCAGTGAATGTAAAGAAGCATTATGTTGAAACTGAAGTTCTATACTATTAATATTAGTAGTTTTTGAAATACATGGTTGCATTTCATAATTCTAATACACACCTTTAGAACAAAAATGTTGGAAGTGAACATGTTGTTATTGATTAGTTATTTAAGTACTCATTTATTTTTCAATTTATTTATAGCTTACATTTTTATGTATCTTTTAAACTGCTTAATAAAAGTCATTCATTCATTCCTCCCTCCCTGTGGGCCTGCTGTACCTGGTCAGCACCAGCAGGGGGCAGTGGTGTCTCTGCTGTCAGTGTCTGGGCTTCAGCCAGGCGAGGTTCAACAGCAGCCACAGACAGAAAAAAGAACAATACCATCAGAAATAACAACAATATCCTCACTATTAACAGTGTGTTTGTGACAGCTAGCAGTTCTGCAGCAGTGGACTCCTCCATGCTCTCCTCCTCTTCCTCTTCCTCCTCCTCCTCTCCCTTCTCATAGTTCCAGAGTGATGGGTGAATGAGGGTGATCAGCTGGATGAAGCTGGAATAATAAAGGTTTGTTCATTCATAAATGGGTCGGTCATAAAACCCACTTCAGAATTTTAACTTTAGGCATATTCAGGAATTTAACATGAGAAAATCACTTTTTGCAATTTTCATAAACCACCATGACTCAAAATAGAGGTCTGTTTGAATTCAGTTGTACAAAAAATTTAAGCAAATCTTTTACAGTCCAATGATACATTTAAAACTCATGGATATACATATGCAGTGAGATCATATCACTATACAGTGCCTAGCCTAAAACCATTTGGCTTGAAGTATTCATAAATGAAATATGTGTGGGACCAAAACTTCAGACAGACTGTAATCCTTTACATGATGTCAGAATGCTGCAGTATAGCAATAATCCCCTGGGGGGCGCAGTTTAACACCCTCAAGAACAGTCTAGATTTTATGCAACTGTCACCGACACAGAAATGTTCTTTTCAGCTGATGCCTAAAGTAAAGTAAAAGTCCTGATTATCCTTTTCTCAGGGGTGACTACATTCTAGCAGATTCATGGCTTTTTCTACTGCTGACAGTGACACAGACATCAGTCTCCAAAAATATCCTCATGTCTTCATATTGTAAACTTGAGACATTGAGAGTGTTCCTACCTAACCACACCCACACCTCCAAAATCTTACGCTGCAATGTGATACAGAGCATGTTAAAAACAAATAATTGCTTAAGTGTAGCCTGGCAAAATGAAATCAGCGCAGGACACAAAAACCTCTTTAGGATTCTTTATTCTGAACCAGTGATTGATTCTGCAAATTAGTAGTTAAAATTTGAAACAAAGGTGATTCAGTTCTGTTCTTTTAAAATAAAAATCAGTCTCCAAAAAGATTGAAAACAAAGGACAAAATCTTTAATGCACAGTCGTTGTATATAAATCACAACCTAGGACTCTTCAACCTAAACTAGTATACTCTCCACACCAGATGCACTGTAACTTCAGTAAGTGCTATGAATGGTTCTTAAGTACAGTAATAACTAGCCTAACATTCTGCATCTAAACATACATGAGAAATTCGGAGTACACAAATAACTGTAGTGGTTCTTTCTACGACATGTCAGTACATTTATCCAAGTACACACACGTGGCAGAATACCAACCCCATACGCCACTAGAGTTTTGGACTTCCACTGCTGCTCAACGTGCTCCACTCTGCCCTTAGGGGTACACCAACAGAAATCGCGCCATCTGGTGGAGTTAGTGGGAATAGCCCTATTGACCCACCTGGCTACATAAGGAAAATAGCATGTTTGATATTTGGTATAAACCCAAAGAATATGTCTTATTAGGAATACTAGTATACCATATACATCGTCATACAAAACTTGTCCAGAAGTCAAAGATCTCTCTTGGCACAGTTATGGTCAGATACATTACTATTAGCTATGGAATCAGGAAGTTTCAGTGATAGTAGCTGTAGTAGTAGTAGTAGTAGTACTACTAGTAGTAGTAGCAGTAATAGTAGTTCAGTCTGCCAACTCAAGTAAATATATATACAGATTATTGAGAATGAATGCAAATATATATACAGAGTTTAGTTTGGCGTCTAGGCTCTGATCCTGTCACTCCCTGCGAGCGTGCACCTAGCTAGCCAAGAGAGCAGGGGGTGACAATAGGGAACTTCCCCCCCAAAGCCGCGTCAGATACAGAGCTAGACACCAGCTAGTAATTTCCGGTGGAGCACCCACCATGTGGCCTCGCCGATATCCCAGATGCAAGCTATGCATCTTAGGATCAAGCAAGGTCATTCTAACATTATGTGGAACCTTCAATGTGTGGGCTGGGCACCAGCCGCCGTGTGGCCATTCCCCCATTCCCCCATCATTCAGGCACCATTGACCATCCAAGGGAATATACTATCTAGTGAACGCCAATATGTGTGCCAACCCTCTAATGGCAGCTTCCAGTGGGATACAGTCTGCCTACCCAGCGATCCACCTGATATGCAGCAGCAGACCAAAGGTAAGCTGCTGGGATCCCGGCCATCTGCTGTAATATCAAAAATGCACCTAGTCCATATGTACAAGATGAAAAAGCTTCGCTTTACCCATGTAGCTTGATTTTAGCCTGGACGTCCAACCATTCAGACGTCTTACAAGGCTAATCAACATAAAATCGCTCAGTGGGTAATACAGAATAACCTGGATGAAAATTGACCTCAGCCAATCATCCATCATGATTCATATTAGTATGAATGCAATAATTGTAAATGGATAAGCTTGCAACACCATAAGAGCCAATATCAAACTTTAAGTACTCAGCTTAGGTTAATTAAAGCAGCAGGCCCCGGGTGCCGGCGGGAGCGGTGACGTGACGTCAAAGTGCGGCGGAATCCCCACGAATCCCCGGGAAAGGAAGGAAGGCCCTGCTGTCTGATGAGCGCAGGGCAGGCAGAGCGGCGTGGTTGAATGCGGGCATGCATGTTCGAGTGATGGTACGTTTTCACAGGGGCATCATTTCATGCTGCTTCCCAGTATTGGACGCTTGATAGGCGTGCTTCGATATTGGTTCCTTGCTGCATCTGACGAATGCTGTCACTCGCTGGGCCGTCTGCCCCCGGATTTCAAACTGGAAAAACATGGCGGCTCGTTTGCAAACTTTCTCTTACGAAAATAGTTCACCGAAATGTGTTTCTGAAAACATTTGAGGTGAGAAATAAGCCGTGCAGTTGCTGAATGTGTCTTCATTTTAGATCGACAACGGTTAGTTTAAAAGTTTGTACGCGAGTTTCAGGAGTTTCCAGAGTCGGAGACTCTATTGGAGAGACGTGCTGGACGCCCCTGATTTACATAAAGTAGTCTAGACCTCAACTTTATGCAAATGTGGAGTGGCCAACGTGACGCCCCATCTCTCGAAACGCACTGCGGCGCTACTAGAATGCATTGCACGGCTGCTTACTAGAAAAAGAATGGGAAGCGTGGAAATGACGGATCCTGTGGAAACTCACCATGAGGCCTGATATTCTGAAAGGCCGTCGGCTCCAGGTTATCAGAGCTGGACTCGCCGCGGACCAAAGCAGCAGAGTAGCAGTTTGTCAGTACACGAGCCGGGAGATAAGCTAATAAAATGTAGATGAACGAAACCAGCTTAACGAGATGATGATGAAATGATGTATGGTTAGCAGCGACAATAACTGAGCAGCGTAGCAGCAGCATGGCAATGCAAAAGTGTGTTAGCAGGTGCGGGAAGCTTAAATAGACCGCCTTATTGAGAGGGGGGCGCTTGATAAGAGTTGTATGAGTAGTGTGTGGCTGAACTAGGTTTGCAGGCTTTGCGCCATTAGTAATAGTAGATACCATTAGCTGTAGTAGAAACAGTAAGATTCAGTGTCACATCATAGTAGGACGGAATCTGCCTGCTATGTGATTTGGGAGAAAATGAAAACAAAATAATTTTTATGAGCAGAGAAGAAGAAGTAGGAAACATCTGACAAAGCTGTGAGATTTTAAGGCTTTTTGTAGCAGAGGAAGTTCCTTCTCTCCGTACAGTCCTTTGGCTCCCAGGCTCTGGTGGCGTTCTTACCCAGGGTGCCGCAGTGCTGCTGGGCCGCGCAGCCAGGAAGTGTCTGGTACTGCACTCTGTCTCCACCCACCCACACCCACCGGCCAGCCAGGAAACGCAGGCCTGTCCACACCTACCGAGCATTTAGGAGACAGAAAGGTGGACACACACTCTCACACACACTGTTTAACACAGAATTAAAGCGAAGTATTCAGCTCTCTCTACGTACAGCGGCACATTGCTTATATTCACACAAACACACAGTGCAGAAACACACCCTACCTCATCAGTGGAAGCCTCCTGCGCTTTCTCTCGGGCGTAGTCATGGTCGTCTGGAGTCCATAGGCTGGCGAGGTCGTAGCGGTGGTTCAGGTAGGCGGTGGGGGGTTTACTGGGGTCCACCGGCTCCAGAGCCCTGCAGTGCTGCAAGGCCTCCTCCCACGTCTTCTCCTCCCGGACCAGAACCAGCCTCTCATCGTAGCACATGAAATAATTGCGATGATAGCATTGAGCAGTCCTCCAGTTTTTCTCTCCGGATATCTTAAAAGCACAGTTCCTCCCGGTTTTAGGCTCACCTGCAGACAAAGGAAGAGGCAGACAAGTCCTTTACCAAATAAAAGTAGTAATACACTGATGGAATTGGCTTTTTGTGAAAGTACAAACACTCTGGTAAAATTCTGGTGAAAGAAAAAATACTAAATTAGTATTCAATATGTCAGAGCCATACTGAACACTGTGATTATTTAGCATATTTTTGTCTCAGCGGAATGATGCATATAGTTATTTGTATTTGAATCCTGTGATAATTCTTTAATTTGTATTAGGTCATTAGAAATATTTTATGTTGACATTTTATATTGATATTTGATCATATCTTTGTTGACAATTGATCTTTCCTGTAGGATGCTTGTCTGTGCTCCAAAACACTGCCTGCATGTGAAAAACTGTAATAGCTGAATGTATATATATTTAATGCATTAAAGTAATAATCTGTGACATTTTCACATAATTAAATGTCTGTTTTGCCACTCTTTACTGTTGATTGGTATAACACAACAGTGATCCAACCTATCCAGTTAAATCTTCTCCACTGTCTGTTCTAAACAGCCGGTGTCTGGTCGCTCTTTCCTGGGAAAAATCCTCTGCCGCACAGGAAGTGATGCGTTTTACGTTTCCGGTTTGTTTGGAATAAACAGAAGAAGAAGAACTGGGCAGTTAGCATGAGCAGTGATAGCCACCATGGCTGAACAGACAAAGAAAAGAGAAACTCAAACTGCATCAACAGAAAATCCAAGCCCCGCCCACACTGTTTGATTGACAGGTGATCTCTGGGAAGTACAGAGCAGAAACACCACAGCAATGAGCACTGAGCAACAAAGATGGAGACTAAATAAATTAAAAATGAAATTTAATTTAATTAAATTTCCAATTTTGAAGGATCTGGAGCAACAGTTTCCTGACCACAATCGTCATATTGATCAGTTTAATTGTTTAGTTACTACTTCAAGCTACGACAGCGTAGTAGAAGTAGGTCATCACTACATGTGGAAACGCTTTGTCTTCATGTAGGGTTAAAAGGTCTGTGATACCATGGTGCCAGACTCATCTGTGCTTTAAAAGTGATCAGTAAAATCTTAAAATCAATTCTAAAAGGAACAGATCGCCAATGTAAAGATGCCGATGCTAAAACCTGGATGGTGTGACCTTTTCTTTTTTTTTTATATCTGAAATAAGTAGTGTATACAGGTAATTAAAATAGACTCAAAAACAGCACATAACTACTGTACTCGAGTACAGTACAAAAATAAAAATACTCAGTTACTTCCCAGCCCTGCTCACCAGGTTTCCAGGCGGTGAAGTTGGCCGTCTCTCCTCCTCTGGACCATTTCCACTCGGAGGTCGGATCCTCTCGGTACAAACCGATCCAGCCCCAGTTGTTGAAAAACTCCAGATTCTCCTCTTCGTCTCTGATGGTGACCAGGTCGATGTAGTGCTGTCTGCAGTAGGCCTGGGCACCCGTCCAGCGCATATTGAGCAACACGGTGAACTTTGACCTCAGTCCTGTGACCTCCACACACAGAGGAGCAGGGAGGAGGAGGAGGAGGAGGAGGAGGAGGAGGAGAGTGTGGGTTTTCCCCATGTTTTCTTCAGAGAGGCTTCAAAGTAGAGTTGGAATGATTATATATATGATTACTGTACTACTACATTAAATTAGATATAAAGTTTTCTTTTCTTTTAAAGCAATATTGCACTTAACATTATTATTTATCATAGTTATTTGGCTCTTGACCACCATGAAAACCAGAATATAAACTAATCACCAAGATCAGATGCAGCTGGACGAGTTTGTAGCTTTTGGATTTTTACTTCCCATTCATTTGAATATACGAAAATAACCTGAAAACTGACATTTAACACGTTGGTGAACAGATTCAACAACAGATCCTACTTTTAAGACAATAAAGCATCCTCGGGTCCGCCCTCATTTTGCATTTTTATTCTTGGTTTACACTAAAATTAGTATTTAAAAAAAAGAAAAAAGTAGATCCGATCTCTCAAACAGGAACTATCTCGTCCAAAATGGTATCCCTCCGCTGTGTTCTCTTCTATCAATAAAAATGCTATTTGGAGAAATTATGTTATTAAAAACATTCGGCCAACAGTCAGTTCTGTTGTTGAATCTGTTCACCAACGTCTTCAATGCCTAGTTAAATGTTTTCAGTATTTTCGTGGTAAAAATCTGAACGTCCAGCTGCATCTGATCTTGGTGAGGAGATTATATTCTGGTTTTCATGGCGGTCAAGAGCCGAATAACCATGTTAAAACTAAGTGGAATATTGCTTTAAATTTAATCTCTCTCTCTCTCTCTCTCTCTCTCTCTCTCTCTCTCTCTCTCACACACACACACACACACACACACAAAACAGCACATAATTACATTTACATGCAAATTTTGATTTATCTCATAGAGACTGAACATCTCTTTTCCAGAGAGGCCGGGCCAAGGCAGCAGCATCACGGCAAACAGAAAAGTTACAGATAAACAATGTAAGGGATTATTATTCTAAATGAGGTGAACACCATATAGCTTCATCATGGGTGTGTAATAGCATTTCCAGCTCATAATGATAGAAGAAACTATGTATTTTATTTGGAATAAAAATTGTGTACTGGTCTCTTTCAGTTATTTCTTAACCTGCTATACTGTTACTGTATGCTGATTACAAATCACCTTCATATCACCACCCTCTTTTAAAAGATTTCTCTTGTATTATTTATGTATTACTTTGTATTACCATGATTATTATTCTTATAATCATCACTGTCTGTATTGTTCTTACTGATTATTGTGAAAACAAAGAAAACTACTAATCATGAAAAAAGAAAAGTTACAAACAACATAAGCAAAAGCACAAATTAAAAAAGCAAAGATGAGGATTTGTGCTTGGTATGAGAAATGTCCATGACAGAAATCAATCAACAGGTGGCTTTCAGAACGGATACTACAACAACATGTTAAAAATCAGTCTGATGTCTTTAAAAATAACTAAAAAATAAAGCTTTTATTTATTTAAAAACTGACTGACATGAAGGATCTGACAGAGTGAGTGGAGACGCTTCAGTCAGATTTAAACTATTCAAATTGCCAATGTGAAATAAAGGCTTTAAACTTTTATTCATCACAAGAGAGTGCATTGGGCCCTCTTTGAATTATTATGAGCAAAAACACAATCAAAATCACTCAAAAGGTATAAGAGCAAAGTCGATTCCCCATCAGAGCAGCAGGATGAGGAGCCAGGCTGAACACAGCAGACGGCTCCGAGTCTCAAGCAATAAAACAATACTGAATAAAAATCAGCCAGATAAATAACTAAATGAATTAAAAACAGAGTTACAGCAGGATAAAACAGGTGAATGGACTATAAACGTGGTAAAAACAAAATGTATAACAAACAGTCTGTAGAAATCAAAGCGATAAACACATTTTATAGTTGTTTATCTCTTTAGGACCATTTGGCTGAAGTCGAGGTCCAGTTTTCTAAGACAAAGGTTCCTTTGTTGATTTGTTGTTTCAGTTTCCTCTAACATAAGTGACTGAGGCTTTCATCCAAAGCACCTTACAGTACCATGAATGCGTACAGTACATTTCTAACATGGGCGGCGCCTGTGGGACTAGAACCTCTCACCTCGGCAGTATTAGTTCCTTTGCTCGACCCTTTGAGCTACACCGGGACTAGACCCCCTCACCCCGGCAGTGTTAGTGCCTTGCTCGACCCAGCACCCCCGGCCTGGTTTCAATACATCACCACTCACCTGGATGACGGCAGCAGTGAAGGGAGATCAGATGCTGTGGGTTTCCAGTGGTCAGGGAGCGGAGTAGAGGAAAAACCCAGCAGGCTTCCTTTACATCACTGCAGCACAATTTTCCACACCAATCAGAGCTTTGATACATTCTACTGTCCATCTAACTGACCAATCAGAGCAGTGTGGGCAAAAATCACCTGGGTATACACATCGAGGAGCCGCCCCACCCCTCCCCATTACCTTAATCTCTTTCTTCCTCTCTGTCGAATCCCTGCAGCCATGGAAAGCAGAGTTCTGCCTCATTGCAGCATCTTGGTGTTCAGTCCTCCACAGATGGGTCTAAGCTTTCCATGTAGGACCTGGCCATCAAGTTGTCATAAATACATATTCCATCTCTTACATTTTACATCTTGACTTACATTTCAGTAATTTAGGTGACGCTTTTATCTAGAGAGACTAACCCTGTGTTCACACTGAGAGCAACGCAATCAACAAGTCATAGGAAGTCCATTAATTTCCTATAGAGCGGAGTGACCAGCAAAACTCAGCTGATGTGTGGACACTCAACAAGCTTGATGGCTGAGAAAAGTTGGCCACGTCTTAACTTTTTGCTGTCATTGGTCATCCACACCTAATCAGATTTCTTGTCTTCTTTGTTTCCCTGTTGTTTAATGGACATTAGTTCAATGATGCAAGTGCAAAATGGACGAGAAGTTGATTCCAGCCATTCAAAGCTTTAAGTTCTCTACAACTTTTGTTGGAAAGACTACAGGAATAAACGTCTAAAAAAAAAAAAAAAGCTTGGAGAACGGTTGCCTCCATCGTTGGGGTCGATGGTAAGTTTTTCCCATGGTGCAGCCGAAGGCATCACGAGGCAAATTCAGTCAGTCAGTTAGGTAACACTTAGTGAGATGTCGCTTCGTGAGATGGCCTCTAGAGGGCGTCTTTGACTAAGAAATGGCCTCTTGCCTATGGGCTAAATGCCACATTCAGTCCCATACACTGATAATGCCATATTGGATCTCGCACATTGGGCCACACTCATCGCTGTCAATTTACAGACATCCACATCTTCTGCTGTCCTGCAAACCTTAATGGTAACGTTATTACCTGAGCTATGTGACGTTGGTGGAATGGGTAATTTAACCGATAAACGCGTCATGTTAGCCAAGCATTGCTCCCACACTGAGCCCCAATCTCTGCCGTTAATTTACATACATCCACGTCTTCTGTTGCCCTATAAACTTTAACCTTAGGCAACGTTATTGCCTGTGGTATTTAAGTGACGTTAGTGGAATTATTTAACCGATAACTGTGTTGTAATGCTTCAGTGCATTGAATTGAATTGAACACATGCACCGTTGATCTGTAAAGGATCTGTGCTTGTTTTTGTTCATGAGCACTTTAGCTAGCTATGTTGACTCATCAAAATGATGTAACACTACAAAAGGCAACACCAAAGCAAAAGAAAATACATGATTTGTGATGAGTGATTAAAACTTCGTATCTGCAACACTGCATATGCAGTCGTAGGTCACAGTAGAGCGACACAAAAACCAAGCTGCTATCAATGTGAATGCACAGTTATGATGATGTACAACAGTAACATAGGCTTTAATTCCTAGATCACAAACAAGCAGCCCATTGTACGGAAGTCAAGGGTCAGAGGTCACAGCACTCAGATAATGGATGGAACAAATATTCCTGTGACCCCAGAGTGATCAAGGATGACAGAAAAGTTATACACCCTTGATTCATGCTATACCTACACATTGATTCATGCTATACCTACATGGTTAGATAAGAAAAACTTTTGCTGAAAATGAAAACTTCTGTCACAGCAGAAAACTTGGCATGAGTTCGAGATTGAACCCAGGTCGTCGTAGTTGAAGGTAAATGGTAGTTGAAGGTAAATGTCTATGTAAATGCAGGTCATTGTTGGCATGGTATGGTATGGCTCCGCTCCCTTTCCCATTCAAATGCCTCCATGCCTCAGCGACAGACAAAACAACGTATTTGATAAACAGATGATGTTTTTCCACTCTCATTGTTGCGTCCCCTGCCATCATTGTATCGTGTGTGTGTGTGTGTGTGTGTGTGTGTGTGTGTGTGTGTGTGTGTAGCCCACTGGCTGTTAGGGCAGAAAACAAACACTTTCATCAATACAGAGGGTCTGATGTAACTATATGCCCTTGTCCTATGGAGAAACTTAGCTTGGACCTTAAAGGAAAGGAGGGATGTTTGAGAGCAGATGTGTCATAACCTGATTAAGGCAATACTCTGAATATTAAAATTGTCATGTAAACACCTTTATCTGATTATGTCTCATCATCACACCTTGTTCACAATATTACATCCCAAATTTTCTACACTATCTATGGGTCTCAACAACAATAAGAAAGAAGTGTAATGAAGAACTTTCTGCTACATCATACAATTTACTCACCATCCTGTCCTGTGTTGCCACCTATTTTGTCCCCCTACTAAGCAGTTATCCATCAATAAATAATCAAATAACTATGTAAAATGCTCCATCTTGAATCAACTGCAAATAATCTGCCAGATTCTATTTAAAATAAACCAAAGATTTATTTGAGGCAATGTATTTTGAAGACTTGAGATTCGGACCCAGGTCTCCCACGTAGCATTACACTGGCATTACCACTATATTATGTTGACCTAGTCATGTGACCATATAGGTGACTATGGAATTGATCTCAGTTTAAAGCCCCTGCGTGTATGATTTGTATCTGATTATATCATCCTCCAATTCATTTTGATAGCATAACAATGTGTCTGTAGAAAAATGAGACCATCACGGCAAAAAAAGATTTAGTCTATGTGTCTATTCAGTCTGTTCTTTCATTGTGTCCCCCGGGTACGATTTGGTGCCGTACTGACTTAGGGCAGAAAGGATGGGCCTCAACCAAACCAGGAAGTAAACAGAGGCAGTTTGAATGCAGACTGGTTGCTTAGATTGAACAGCGTGAAGCTAATCAATATGGCAGATAGTGGTAACATGGAAGACAGGACTGTAACTGCTGGGCCCTCTGCAACAAAACTAAACGAAGCTTATAACAGAAGAGGCTAAAAGAGTAAGAAGGAGAGGGAGGGGAGTGCCGGACCCGGAGCCCAACGGCTTGGAGCACCTGTTCTAAAACAGGCTAAGGTTGTCAGGTTGAGATGGAACCAAGAATATAGTTATAGTTGTCGTTTTGGATGTTTTCATAGTTATAGTTGTAGTGTGAACACAAACATTCTAATTACTTATAATGATTTAAATCGTTTTACAGTTATAGTTATCTTTATAGTTATCGTTCTAGATATGAATGGGCCTTTAAAGTGCTAAGAAGGAGAGTGGCAAAGCATGGGGTCAGACCAGAGTCAACCTCGAGCTAAATTACTAAATTCGCATTTACTCACATATTATACAGGAACAAAGTATGTATGCCGTGTTACTTGATTTGTGTTTAGTCTAGTTCATCAGTGTTAGCGGTAACATTTTCCATTAGCTGCAGCTAGTAGCATCTGAATAGTAAAATGTTGGATAGGCTATGTTCACAACGACCGCAACGACAAAACCAGAGTGCAGAGCAGCAACATGAAACTACAGAAAGCCAGTCAACCTGCACACATGCTGTATTCAGTACAATCCACAAGAGGGCGTCCTCACTCCACACCAAAAACCTTATCCTAACAGATCCCATTACCTTAAAGCACCTATAGCCTCAATATGTCACTCCCAGATTATTCTTGATAGCTTAGCATCATTCATGAAAAATGAGTTTGAGTTAAGTTTAAGTTTATTTAATTTATACAGCACCTTTCATACATAGAATGCAACTCAAAGTGCTTTACATAAAATAGGTTGATTAAACAATAAATGGGTTAAAACCATTACATAAAGTTACATTAAAAATTTCAAATTTCAAAAACCAAAATAGTCCAGCACAGGAATGACCTTCTATGCCAATGACAACAGCATTTAAAAAAATCCTCCAAAGCCAACTTGCTGAGAGCCACATTTAAAAATCATTTACACAACTTAACTTACTCAGGACAAATGAGACCACTGTGGTTAAAATTGGTTAATTCTATGTGTTGCTCTCTATGTCTTTACTGTATGTCCCCCAAGGTACAATTTCACTTACAGCACAAAGATAGAGCCTCAAACAAAAAGACTGGAACAAACGGAAGAGGACTGATAGTGCATATTACTGTGCACATATTAAGTAAACAATATGATTGAAACTATGCTTTAAAATAATGATTAAAAAAGATTAAAAAACTAGCATGATGTTCATTTAAACTTTAATTCTGATAAATAATTGTAGAGATTAATAAAGTACCAAATATACCAAATACCAATAATAAAAGAAAAATATTTTAACCTGTCAATATTCAACAACAGACTCTCAGATAAACAATAATAACTTCATTCTGTCTAGTTAAATATCTCATTCATTTCGTTTTATAAATATCTTCCAAATAAAATGTCCATGATCTTGTACATGTGTGATGTGTATGTGTAGAATACATATAGATTGATGGATCATGTTTGTTTATAGTAAAATTGAGTAGTAAAGTTAGATGAAAATGCAAACATTAATAATTTAAAGTGTGTGTGTGTGCATGTATGTGTGTGATCCTGTACAGAGTGAACTATCATTTCAGCAGCTGTTTTTGAGCAGGAGTATGAGGAGGCGACTCTCCCTACTCTATCTGACACAGAGACACCGAGGAACCAAACTGCTGAACCCCAAACTTAAACTTAAACGCAGGGTAGAGGGGTTCGGTGAATGTGGAGTGGAAGGTGTGGAGGTGGATCAGTGTGTCAGAGGAGACTCTGTAGAAGGACAGAGAGCCAGCAGACCAGTCCAGATACACTCCTACTCTGTTAGAGACAGAGGAGGGGATTCGTATCTCTGTTCTTCTCTTCTTGTGACAGACAGAGCAACTCTCATCAGAGCAGAACAGACTCCAGGACTTGTCATTCGCTCCAAGCAAGCAGTCATCACCCTCTCCTCTCCTTGTGATTCCTCTGTAAGTCACTCCTATATAAACCCATTCTTCCCACTCTACCTCCCAGTAACAGCGCCCAGTCAGACCATTTCTACACAGCACCTGTTTCCAGTAGTCAAATCTCTCTGGGTGATCAGGATATGGCTGCTCCTCTCTCACCACTGTCACCTTTCTGTTGTCCTCAGACAGAGAGAGGTTCCTGTTTGCTGTGTTTGGGTCCAGTGTGAGTTCACAGGCATCTGATGCGGGGGAACAAGACACAATACAGCAACAGGTTTTGATCTAATAAACCAGATGTTCATCGTTTGTTGATTTATTGGTAGTTTGTTATTAATTGTATGCCTCTGTGTCCATGGGGGTTTAGTCGATGATGTGTTTAATGACCCTAGGAAAGCTCAACTTACATCTGAAGGGTGCTGGTTTCAAGCGATGCTTCCCACAATGGTCAACACTGTGGAAGAGGTAGAAACAAGAAATATTGAGAAAGACAAATGGACAAAATGGTGCATAATGTCCTTGTACAGTAACATCACCTACCTGAGAGAGTCCAGTCTCCAGTGTGGATCCTCCAGTCCAGCAGACAGCAGCTTCACTCCTGAGTCTCCTGGATGATTGTAGCTCAGGTCCAGCTCTCTCAGATGGGAGGGGTTGGAGCTCAGAGCTGAGGCCAGAGAAGCACAGCCTTCCTCTGTGAGCAGACAACCTGACAAGCTACACACACACACACGCACACACACACACACACACACACACACACACACACACACACAAATAGTAGCAAACACCTACATATTGTGAGTTTTCTTCCAGTGATATACTGTACGTATATGTTTTTTGTTTTTTTTGTTTTACTGAGGGAAGCTTTTGCCTGCTTTTGTAAACAGGTGTTTTGTGAACAAGCACAGACCCACAGCTCATGTGTTCAATTCTATGCACTGAAGCGACATGGTTAAATTACCTAATTCCATAACGTTACTTAAATACCACAAGATATAACGCTACCTACCATTAAAGTCTGTAGGGCATCAGAGGACGTGTTACTGTCTACAAATCTCGTTACTAACGCAGGCGAGTTTGCAGCAAATTGTGGAATGTTAAGTTTCACTTTTGTTTTCACACAACTGGTTTGCGCAACCTAAATCACCACTTTCTGCCGCCGTGCGAAAAAGAGAACCTAGCTGTCTGAAATGACGTGACAATGAACTCAGACGCTAGCAAAATCTGTCACCACCACAACCAGTTGACCCAATGATCTGCTTAATGTCTTCATTTGGTCCAATTCAAAATTTCTTGGATCAATTTGCTGAAGAATCTGAGACGTCTTAGAAGTTCTTTCTTTTAGGTCTAAACAAAAAAGGCAGAAAGAAGGGAAATAATGAAATATCCTCAAACCTAATTTACAGAGGCTAGACATTTTTGTGGAAATGGTGGTAACCTACATGTAAACTAGGATTTAAATGGTCATGTGTTGAACAGGTTGAGGAATCCTGACCTGAGACTTTCCAGTCTACAGTGTGGACTCTCCAGTCCAGCAGAGAGCAGCTTCACTCCTGAATCCTGCAGGTCGTTGTTACTCAGGTCCAGCTCTCTCAGACTAGAGGACTGGGAGCTGAGAACTGAGGCCAGAGCTTCACAGCTTCTCTCTGACAGCTTACAGCCACTCAGCCTGAAGAAGAATTGGCGATAAAGAAAAACAAAAACTTGAGAAAGATTTATTGTTCCTCTTCTGTATGAATATTAGATTTAGTATTTTGATTCTGTCCAGTTATCTATGCACCTACAAAGCTTTATTGGAAGCTTTGACCACTGGCAGCAGCCTCAGAAGACCCTCCTCTGAAGCAGAGTATTTCTTCAGGTCAAACACGTCCAGCTCTTCTTCTGATGACAGTAAGATGAAGACCAGAGCCGACCACTGAGCAGGGGAGAGTTTGACTGTGGAGAGACTTCCTGATCTCAGGTACTGTTGGATCTCCTCCACTAGAGAACGGTCATTCAGCTCATTCAGACAGTGGAACAGATTGATGCTTCTCTCTGGAGAAGGATTCTTCCTGATCTTGTCCTTGATGTACTGGACTGTTTTCTGATTGGTCTGTGAGCAACTTCCTGTCTGTGTCAGCAGGCCTTGTAGGAGAGTCTGATTGGTCTCCAGTGAAAGACCCAGGAGGAAGCGGAGGAACAAGTCCAGGTGTCCATTTGGACTCTGTAAGGCCTTGTCCACAGCACTCTGGTAGAGGTGATTTAAGCTAGATTTCATTCTTAATAGTGTAGGACACCAGGATGTTGATTGTGGTTCTGACAGTAGATTGACATCAGTGTTGATGAATGTCAGAAAGACATAAACAGCAGCCAGAAACTCCTGAATGCTCAGATGGACAAAGCAGAAGACCTTGTCCTGGTTCAGCCCACACTCCTCTTTAAAGATCTGTGTGAACACTCCTGAGTACACTGAGGCTGCTCTGATATCAATGCCACACTCTGTCAGGTCGGCTTCATAGAAGATCAGGTTGCCTTTCTCCAGCTGCTCAAAAGCCAGTTTTCCCAGAGACAGAATCATCTTCCTGGTCTCTGTAGTCCAGAGTGGATCTGTCTCGGCTCTCCCATGATACTTGACATTCCCCTGTATGGATTGAACCACCAGGAAGTGGATGTACATCTCAGTCAGGGTCTTGGGCATCTCTCCTCTCTCATCTGTTTTCAACACATGCTCCAGAACTGTAGCAGTGATCCAGCAGAAGACTGGGATGTGGCACATGATGTGGAGGCTTCGTGAAGTCTTGATGTGGGAGATGATTCTGCTGTCCAGCTCCTCATCTCTGATTCTCTTCCTGAAGTACTCCTCCTTCTGTGGGTCAGTGAACCCTCTCACCTCTGTCACCATGTCAACACACTCAGGAGGGATCTGATTGGCTGCTGCAGGTCGTGTGGTTATCCAGAGGCGAGCAGAGGGAAGCAGTTTCCCCTTGATGAGGTTTGTCAGCAGCACGTCCACTGAGGTTGACTCTGTAACATCAGTCCAGATCTCGTTGTTCTGGAAGTCTAGAGGAAGTCGACACTCATCCAGACCGTCAAAGATGAACACAACCTGGAACTTGTCAAACCTGCAGATTCCTGCTGCTTTGGTCTCAATGAAGAAGTGATGAAGAAGTTCCACCAAGCTGTACTTTTTCCCTTTCAGCAAATTCAGCTCTCTGAAAGTGAATGGAAATGTGAACTGTATATTGTGGTTGGCTTTGTCTTCAGCCCAGTCCAGAGTGAACTTCTGTGTTAAGACTGTTTTCCCAATGCCAGCCACTCCCTTTGTCATCACTGTTCTGATTGCTTTATCTCTTCCAGGTAAGGGTTTAAAGATGTCTTCACATTTGATTGTTGTTTCTGGTCTCACTGGTTTCCTGGATGCTGTTTCAATCTGTCTGACCTCATGTTCATCATTGACCTCTCCACTCTCTCCCTCTGTGATGTGGAGCTCTGTGTAGATCTGATTCAGAAGTGTTGGGTTTCCTGCTTTAGCAATCCCCTCAAACAGACACTGAAACTTCTCCTTCAGATTAGATTTGACTTTACGCTGGCAGACGGGAGCAAGAGTTCCTGAATGAACAAACAACAAATAACATCAAAGGGACAATGTTACAGTAAGTATGAGATATGTAATACTTTACTGCTAAATGTATATATATTTTCCCACTCCTTTCTATTCAGTTCATCACTGATGGTTAGATGGGCAGGTCTTAACTTTACATTTTACACTCATTATTGACCATTAAACAGTCAATGATTTAACCAGATTATCCATGGGGATTGTACTCATTTACCTTCCGACTGGTGTCCATCTTTGAAGGCAATAGGTTGATCCATAGACCAGTCACTCTTCATGGACACACAGCTGGGTTCAGGGGAGTCTGGTCTCTCCTGCTGGATCCTGATAGAAACATTATGAACACAGTGAAGGCATCTGTGTCCTTATGAAGAAGACAATTTTACTTTCTTAGTAATGCTAACATACTAAAATAATGACTTACATATTTTCAGAAAGATGTTTATCTTTAAAATTTCGAGGTTGATCCATAGACCAGTCACTCTTCATGGACACACAGCTGGGTACAGGGGAGTCTGGTCTCTCCTGCTGGACTGGGCTTCAACACAACAGAGACAGAGCTTTTACTCTGAATAATGATGCTGTAATGATTTCACTGCTGAGCTCTGAGATGGAGAACAGTCATGGACAGTTAGAGATCCTCATCTTACCTCTTAGCTTTGGTCTGGCTGTCATGTTCCCCAGACAGAGTGGTTTTAGAGGGAGGGAGCCCCTCCTCTCTCTCCTCAGACTGACTCATAGTAGAGAGTACAACTTTACAGAAACACAGTGGACTGATTAATTACTTCAAGGCTTCCATTACAGAATATATCATGAGTATCACACACATAAATCAAGTGTACAAACCTCAAACCTGTAGGCTGTGCAGGCATCTGGGTGGCCTGATTAAACGTGTTCAGAAAGCAACACAAAAAATTACTACTAGCCAACTACTTCTTCTTGTATTAGATAACGTTTACATTAACACCCACGAACACTAATATATTTGAAAACTGTT
The DNA here is from genome assembly GCF_048128805.1 of Centroberyx gerrardi. Taxonomy (NCBI): domain Eukaryota; kingdom Metazoa; phylum Chordata; class Actinopteri; order Beryciformes; family Berycidae; genus Centroberyx; species Centroberyx gerrardi. Next base: position 31,814,781 of record NC_136003.1, on the reverse strand, counting down.
GACAAACTGAACCTAAACAGCTGGTTTTCAGACAGACACACCTTTAACACTGACATTTCAGAATTTTACTCTAAATAACCTAACAATAGACAGTGACAGTATGATAAAAGATATGCTGAGATCATTAAAATATAATACACTGGAAACTGTCATGCTGGTTACAATACCCTTTGGTGGTGAAAATAATCTGCGCCACTCCAATATGTTAAAGTGAAAGCAGTCAGCAGCTTTAAGGAAATTCACCTGAGAGAGAGAGAGATTGCTAGATAGATAGAAAGGGAGAGAGAGAGAGGGGGAGAGATGCAGCAAAAAGAGAAAAGAAGAACCATCTCAACATATGAAACTGTAATTTCCAACTCAAATTATTAGTATTATAATTTTTTAAACCAAGTCTATAATTCCAATTATTAGCATATTGTCTCGTAGAAGAAAACTGACTGCTGCCAAAAAAATGTCCAATGAGCAGCCGATTGTAAACCAATCAGTAGTATATTTAGAACGACCAAAGCAAATAAATCCTGCATTCACTGACCTTTATCAGTCCAAATTACAAGCAGTGTGTGTCTGAATGAAGCTACACTGACAGCAGTGGGGTGAGAGTTAGGAGTCCTGAGGAAAACAGCTGTGAACCTCTGTTCTAGGATCTAGATCTAGATAAGATAAGAAAAAGGCTGTTCAGGGCAGGAAATAAGAAAGAAGCTCAAATGTGTTCAGAGGGAGATGGAAAAGAAAACTAGACAGAAAAGCTGCACAATACATTTATCAACTGCAACAAAAAGAGCTGAAGGATGCTGAGCAGAGGGATGAGAAAGATCACAGGATAGAAATAGTAGTAGTACTTTATTAGTTACCTTTAGAACCTGGATAGGACTATAAATAATAGTATTACCAGAACTTTGCTTAAAAGTACAACAATTATTATTACTACTGCTACAATTAGGCTACTACTGCTGCTACTACTTATTGCACTGTTCCTAGCCTATTTCTTCTACAATATTTACTACTAGCCTACTGCTGCTAGTGCTACTAGGCCAACTACTAGCAGAACCGGTTTCACTAGGTTAGACTTTGTCACGGCATGAGGGTTGATGCGGGTGGATTGAATTGTTGGTTGGGGTGTGGACGGCGGGTGTGTCAGGTGCGGTGGTGTCGGCTGGTGTTGGGTTGGTGTTGGGTTGGTGTCGGCTGGTGTTGGGTTGGTGTTGGGTTGGTGTTGGTTGGTGTTGGGTTGGTGTTGGGTTGGTGTTGGGTTGGTGTTGGTTGGTGTTGGGTTGGTGTTGGCCTGTGCTGTGTGTGCACACTGGCCGGAGTGTCGTGTTTGCGGTGAGCTGGATGTCGTTATGGAGGTGCTGCTGGGGTGTTGAGGTGCTGCTGGGTCACTGGGTGTGTTCATGGGTGGGTGATGGGTGTGCTCTGGGTGTCCAGTTAATGAAACTCATTAAGATTTGTTGTTTTTTTACCTTTATCTTTTCTTTTTTTTTTTCTTGTTAACATTTTCAGTACTCTCCTTTTTATCTAATTTTTATTTTATTTGATTGAGGTAGGCTACTTCCTCAATTTCCCCAAGGGGATCAATAAAGTACTATCTTACTTTTACCTCACTGTCTCTTTGTGTTTTATTGTATGTAAAGCACTTTGTACATTTTTTGTTCTTTTTTGTTTTGTTTTTTAGAAAAGTGCTATACAAATAAAGTTACTTCTACTACTGTTAGTACTACTACTGCTTCTACCGCTAATATTACTACTACTACGATTGTAACAACTACTATTTGTATTGGTATTTATATTACTACTTCAACTGCTATAACTACTAGTCTATAATAAATTAACAACAACAACAACTGCTACTATAGGCTACTGCTATTACTAATCCTATTACTAGTAATAGGATTATTACTAATAGTATCTACTACATACTATCTACATCCCAAGGACACACATTTATAATAGTATTTATGTACAGAAATATTTTTTTATACTAGGCCTACTCCTTTGCTTTCAGAATGCAGAGCAACAACATAAAACTACAGTAACCCAGTCCACCTGCACACCTGCTGTAGCGAGTACAAACCACTAGAGGGCGGCCTCACTCCACAGAGAAATACTCATTCTTAACAGATCACATTATCCAAAAATGTGAGCTTTACAAGGAAACGAGCCGCTGAAAACCCTGTGCATGTTAACACTCACTGCAACCACACAACTGGCCTTGTTTGAAAATCAATTCTTTGGATATTTTGTTCTGTCTGGAATTTTTTGTTTGAGCTTTTGATCCAGGGACTGACAGAAAAATAACAGCTGACTTGTACATGTATATTAAGGCTGTTAGAAGTTTATTTTCTGGAGTAAAAACTTCTATTCTGATCATGTTAAGAAAGTTCCAAAATATGGTCATAACTGGTAAAATTGGGCTTGTAAAAGGGTTTCATACCAAATAATTAAGAAAATCACTGGGGTGAGCGGTCAGTGCTGTTGCCTCACAGTTAAAAATGTCCCAGGCTCGATTCTTGATCCTTTCTGTGTGCAGTTTGCATTTTCTCCTCGTCTTCTTCCGGTTTCCTCCCACAGTCCAAAGACATGCAGGTGGCTTGCAGTCTCTCAGTTGCTCATAGGTGTGAAAAATATACTGTTGTGTTTAATGAAATTCTGACCTCTACTGGTCATAGTAGAAAATACACATTAAACAAATTGTAATTCATAGGAAGTTTTCCATCTTCAGTGCATTAACCTCTGTAGGATAATATAAAAGGATCAGTGGTCCAGCTGTGTTCGCTCTGTCTGCTCTGTCAAAGTCAGCTGCTTTGAAATGGAAACATGTTTTTATCAACCGGCCATATCTTCTACGCTTAATCTTTTTCATCAAAATCACCACCGCCACTGTTTGATACATAGAGCAGACTACAAGATAAATAAAAAAAATAATACAAAGAAAAGAGTAGCCTATATTTGCTTTGAAATGTAGGCTAGTGGACTCAAAGTCTTAGGTCCCTTACAGTGGGAATATTAGCATACTGGGATAGCCTATGCTGATATTAGCGGAGGCATGTAAAAATCTCATCCTGCTGATTCATATATACATGGATTTTCTTATCAGGATATGAAACTGCCCTCACCAGAGTCTATAATAGTTTAGTAGTAGCTACTGCAGACTATATCAACCTCAACCACATACCATACTACAGATAAAGAACATTTTCAGCATTCCGTTCCTTTATTTTCAGAGTAGAAACAAAATGCAAAGCAACAAACGACAGTAAACCCGCCAACCTGCACACATGCTGTAGCCAGTATAAACCACAAGAGGGCGACGTCACTACACAAAATCTTAACAGAGTCCCTTCACCTTTACACTGTACAACATATTGCTGCATTAAATGAAATGCTGCCATCTAGTGGTCATCGGCAAAATACACATTACTTTTGTACTGGGATAAATAGGGCTCAACTTATAAGACCAAACAACAATATTGGCTTATTTTAGAGCAGTCATAGTTACATATTAATGTCAACAAATTAGGTAACATTTTTTACAACAAAATATAAGGCTACTCAGCAGATGAAAATGTAAGTTCTTCACTGGCTTTGAAATGTTGAGCAGCCATGGTCTTAGGCTCCCCAAAGTGGAAACACTAGCCTACTCTTCACTCTTGCTTGAAGGGTAATTTAGCAGAATAAGTGGACAATGTCCTATTTGGCAGTATTTTTAATGTTTTATGTTTTAAACGATGAGCTCACAAGATGCAAACCTCTGACAACATTGATCTTGTGTCTGACCCAATAGGCTCTTTGCATGCCGTCAGAAACCGGTGCATTACAACTTCCTGTGGCAATTCTATTTTTGTGAAGAGGAAATTTGAGGTGAAGAACTTGTAGTCTTTCTCTAGTTTAGTCTTTGTACTTCACCAATGATAATTTTGGGCAGGTTATGGAGCGATTTAGTGAAGGCCAGAGCTGACAACAGGAAGTTGTAATGCACCTGTTTCTCTGCAGTTCCTTAATGCAGAAGCTGTTACCATGACGATGTGAAAAGGGCCTATAAGGAGCTGTCTTTGCTTTTTTTTTTTTTTTTAATTTTATAACTAGATTTGTTCCATCAGCACCAATTGTGCAATGCATCTATATTAAAAACGTATATTTTTGTGTGTTTTTGTTTTCATAATTAGACACTTAACATGTGAATATGAGTGTCCCTGACATGGCTTAACCAATCTGGCAATGAAAATCAGTGATGTCATATACTACACTTTCCTTGATTATGATAATTTGTGACTCACAACTTATAAAACAAAAGAACAATATATTGGCTTATTTTGGGGCAATCATAATTAGAAATAATAATTTAAAAAAAAAAAAGTTTAAAACTATGCTTTGAAATGAAAAAGATCAAACAATTTTCATGTAAACATTTATTCTGGGAAACAATTGAAGAAACAAGATGTTTAGCTTTGAGTGGATTAGTAAGATAACAAATAAAGAAGAAGCTCTAACAGAGATACAATATGTTAACCTCTCAATCAACAACAACAAACTCTCAGATGAACAACAATAACCTTGCTCTGTCTGCTTAAATGCCTCATCCATCTGATTTTCCAAATAAATTGTTCATGCAAATTTGTACTCAACCTTAAATTTGTATCATATTAAAATCATATTCAGTTTTCCTACACATAAAATACACTGACTGAGGAATCAGGTTTGTACAAAGGAGGATGAGTAGTAAAGTAAGTATATGGTGTGGTTCTGAAGATACCTGGTCCCCCTTTCTACAATACCTTCAGCGCTGATTCCTCTTTCCATAACTGGTCCATAATACTAAAAACTAACATACCCTCACAACAACAGTTAAACATTAAACATTTTTTTTTTTTTTTTTAATATATTTATATTCTTGACTTTGACTTACCGTACTTGTTGTGCTTTTTTACTTCTACTTCCTATTTTTCTCCATGTTTATTGTATGCACCTACATACCAAGGCAAATTCCTTGTATTGTGAACTTTACTTGGCAATAAACCTGATTCTGATTCTGATTCTGATTCTAATTAACCCCGCAATATGCAGCCCATCACCACACCAGCTCTGTATATTTAGTTTTGTTTGTCTTATTTCTTTTAAGTCCCGTCTGTCCTGTTATATGTACCCTGCTGTACCCCTCTATATGCATAAGGAATTATGTATTGATGTACTGATGTTGTTTTGTATGTCACTGTACTGTCTTGTTGTATTATTTGCAAAAAGAAAAACAAAAAGGAAAAAAAGTATATGGTGTGTGTGTGTGTGTGTGTGTGTTGTCCAGACAGATGGCTCCACTGAGCGTCCGCACCAGGGACAGCACCCGTTCCCACACAGGAGACAACCGGTCAGCGTGTGGGAGGACCGATTCTTTCCGGCCCTGGTGTGGCAGAGGTGGAGAGAACCCGGCTGCAGAGCATCAGGAAGCTCCCTTCTTAAACCCTGCCAGTACACTCAATCAGCGGTAGTTGTGAGTGGGCGAGTAAACCAAATCTCTGCGGTATGGTAAGAAGTGTCTGTCAACTGGATACTGTGTGTGGATTTTGGACTAATGATTCTGGATTGTGGGCTGGATTATTACATTGTTTTCTCTGTGCTTGACCTAGACTCTTGACCTAGACTCTCTAAAGATCTTTATGTTTTTCACCTGAAATCTGTGTCTGAGCGTCTCCAGATTTAGAGTGCCTCTCAAGAGTCGAATGCTACGTGTGCGTGTGAGATTCTGTACAGGGTGAACTATGATTTCAGCAGCTGTCTTTGGACAGCAGTGTGAATCTTTCTCCGCGCAGGAGGCGACTCTACTCCTCTATCTGACCCAGAGACACTGAGGAACCAAACAACTCAGACACAAACCCAAATCTAAACGCAGGGTAGAGGGGTTCAGTGAATGTGGAGTGGAAGGTGCCGATGTGGATCAGTGTGTCAGAGGAGACTCTGTAGAAGGACAGAGTGCCAGCAGACCAGTCCAGATACACTCCTAGTCTGTCAGAGTCGGAGGAGGGGGGAGGGCGTATGATTGTTCTTCTCTTATTGTGCCAGGCAATGTAACTATAACCAGAGCAGTACAGACTCAAGGACTTGTCATTCCATCCAAGCCAGCAGTCATCGCCCTTTCCTTTCCTTCTAATTCCTCTGTATGTCACTCCTAAACAAACTAATCCTTTCTTCTCTACCTCCCAGTAACAGCGCCCAGTCAGACCATTTCTACACAGCACCTGCTTCCAGTAGTCAAATCTCTCTGGGTGATCAGGATATGGCTGCTCCTCTCTCACCTCTGTCACCTTTCTGTTGTCTTCAGACAGAGAGAGGTTCCTGTTTGCTGTGTTTGGGTCCAGTGTGAGTTCACAGGCATCTGAAGGGGAGAATAAGATACAATACAGCAGCAGTCTGATCTGATCTGTTATGTTTTATAATTTGTTGATTTACTGGTAGTTTGTTATTGTGTGCCTCTGTTTCCATGAGGGTTTAGTCTAAAATGAGCTTAATGACACTGGAATAGCTCAACTTACACCTGAAGGGCACTGGCTTCAAGCGATGCTTTCCACCATGATCAACACTGTGGAAGAGGTAGAAACATGAAATATTGAGACCGAAGGACAAAACCACACACAAATACCATATATAATAATAATAGCAGCAAACAGCAAATAATAGCAGAGTAACATAACGTACCTGAGAGAGTCCAGTCTCCAGTGTGGATCCTCCAGTCCAGCAGAGAGCAGCTTCACTCCTGAGTCTCCTGGATGATTGTAGCTCAGGTCCAGCTCTCTCAGATGGGAGGGGTTGGAGCTCAGAGCTGAGGCCAGAGAAGCACAGCCTTCCTCTGTGAGCAGACAGCCTGACAACCTACACACACACACACACACACACACACACACACACACACACACACACACACACAAGCAGTGAACAGTTACACATTGAACTCCCTGATTAAAACAAGTTACGTTGTCGTAAACATAATGCTCTGAAATTAGTTGTGATAGTGAAGTCGGAAAAAAATAACTGTAGCAAAAACTGTAATTGCCACCCAATGATCTGCTTAGTGTTTTCATTTGGTCCAACCGAAAAGTTCTTGGATCAATTTGCTGGAGAAATATTAGAAGTCTAAGAAGTTCTTTCTTTTAAGTCTCAAAAAAAGGAAAAAGGCAGAAAGAAGGGAAATAATGAAATATCCTGTAAGTGTAAAAGTTTGGTACCACAAGTTTTTTTAAAATAACTAAAATTAACCTGCATTTAAAGAAAGATTTAAATGGTCATCTGTTGAACAGGTTCATGAATACTGACCTGAGACTTTCTAGTCTACAGTGTGGACTCTCCAGTCCAGCAGAGAGCAGCTTCACTCCTGAATCCTGCAGGTCGTTGTTACTCAGGTCCAGCTCTCTCAGACTAGAGGACTGGGAGCTGAGAACTGAGGCCAGAGCTTCACAGCTTCCCTCTGACAGCTTACAGCCACTCAGCCTCAATGGACATGAAAATAAATGTTATTCTCTTATATTTTAATGTTGTTGTCTGTGTTTTGGGCACTGCTTTCATAGTATTACTACTACTAATAATCAAAAACATTACACAAAAGCGCAAGTCAATAAAAGAGTATTTTACATAGGCTAGTGTTTTAAAAGATGGAAGTGAATTTTCTAGCCTAAGTCCCTCAGGAACAGTCTAAGGGTGCTGATGACAAAAGTGTAATAATTTAGTCCTAAGTCTAGATGGACCAGAAGACATCAGCGTGCACTCCGGCTCATAGAGAACTAAGAGATCTGCACTGTAACTCAGGGCCAAAAGTAGCCATGCTTTAAATGTGCTCATTGGAATCTTAACATTAATTGTATAACCGGTAAGCACTAGATACTACAACTACTACAACTTTCTGGGTTACTCATTGGCGGTTCCGGAATTCTGACCTGAGAGAGACTGTTGCGAGAGAATGGACCTTAGTTTGGAGAAATGTGTCAAATTAAAAAAACTATTTAAATTAATTAAATTGTTCTTACCTGAGAGTGAGCAGTCTGCATTGTGGACTCCCCGGTCCAGCAGAGAGCAGCTTCACTCCTGAATCCTGCAGGTCGTTGTTACTCAGGTCCAGCTCTCTCAGACGAGAGGACTGGGAACTGAGAACTGAGGCCAGAGCTTCACAGCTTCTCTCTGACAGCTGACAGCCACTCAGCCTGAAGAAACATTAGTGATTAAGACAAACAATAACTTTGAATATATATCTATTTTTCTCCTTTAGAAAAGATATAATTTATGTCCAGTGATCAAGGCACTTACAAAGCTTTGTCTATCTTATTTCACATACAGTATTTAATCAGCCCAGTTATCTATGCACTTACAAAGCTTTATTGGATGCTTGGACCACTGGCAGCAGCCTCAGAAGACCCTCCTCTGAAGCAGAGTATTTCTTCAGGTCAAACACGTCCAGCTCTTCTTCTGATGACAGTAAGATGAAGACCAGAGCCGACCACTGAGCAGGGGAGAGTTTCTCTGTGGAGAGACTTCCTGAACTCAGGTACTGTTGGATCTCCTCCACTAGAGAACGGTCATTCAGCTCATTCAGACAGTGGAACAGATTGATGCTTCTTTCTGGAGAAGGATTCTCCCTGATCTTCCTTTTGATGTACTGGACTGTTTCCTGATTGGTCTGTGAGCTATTTCCTGTCTGTGTCAGCAGGCCTCGTAGGAGAGTCTGATTGGTCTCCAGTGAAAGGCCCAGGAGGAAGTGAAGGAACAAGTCCAGGTGTCCATTTGGACTCTGTAAGGCCTTGTCCACAGCACTCTGGTAGAGGTGATTTACATTAGATTTCTTTCTTAATAGTGTAGACCACCAGGATGTTGATTGTGGTTCTGGTAGTAGATTGAGACCAGTGTTGATGAATGTCAGAAAGACATAAACAGCAGCCAGAAACTCCTCAATGCTCAGATGGACAAAGCAGAACACCTTGCCCTGGTACAGCCCACGCTCCTCTTTGAAGATCTGTGTGAACACTCCTGAGTACACTGAGGCTGCTCTGATATCAATGCCACACTCTGTCAGGTCTGCTTCATAGAAGATCAGGTTGCCTTTCTCCAGATGCTCAAAAGCCAGTTTTCCCAGAGACAGAATCATCTTCCTGGTGTCTGTAGTCCAGGGTGGATCTGTCTCAGCTCTCCCATGATACTTGACATTCCCCTGTATGGATTGAACCACAAGGAAGCGGGTGTACATCTCAGTCAGGATCTTGGGCATCTCTCTTCTCTCATCTGTTTTCAACACATGCTCCAGAACTGTAGCAGTGATCCAGCAGAAGACTGGGATGTGGCACATGATGTGGAGGCTTCGTGAAGTCTTGATGTGGGAGATGATTCTGCTGGTCAGTTCTTCATCTCTGAATCTCTTCCTGAAGTACTCCTCCTTCTGTGGGTCAGTGAACCCTCTCACCTCTGTCACCATGTCAACACACTCAGGAGGGATCTGATTGGCTGCTGCAGGTCGTGTGGTTATCCAGAGGCGAGCAGAGGGAAGCAGTTTCCCCTTGATGAGGTTTGTCAGCAGCACGTCCACTGAGGTTGACTCTGTAACATCAGTCCAGATCTCGTTGTTCTGGAAGTCTAGAGGAAGTCGACACTCATCCAGACCGTCAAAGATGAACACAACCTGGAACTTGTCAAACCTGCAGATTCCTGCTTCTTTGGTCTCAATAAAGAAGTGATGAAGAAGTTCCACCAAGCTGTACTTTTTCCCTTTCATCAAATTCAGCTCTCGGAAAGTGAATGGAAATGTGAACTGTATATCCTGGTTGGCTTTGTCTTCAGCCCAGTCCAGAGTGAACTTCTGTGTTAAGACTGTTTTCCCAATGCCAGCCACTCCCTTTGTCATCACTGTTCTAATTGGTTTATCTCTTCCAGGTAAGGGTTTAAAGATGTCTTCACATTTGATTGTTGTTTCTGGTCTCACTGGTTTCCTGGATGCTGTTTCAATCTGTCTGACCTCATGTTCATCATTGACCTCTCCACTCTCTCCCTCTGTGATGTGGAGCTCTGGGTAGACCTGATTCAGAGGTGTTGGGTTTCCTGCTTTAGCAATCCCCTCAAACAAACACTGACACTTCTTCAGATTAGATTTGAGTTCACGTTGGCAGATGGGAGCAAGAGTTTCTGAACGAACGAATAGCAAATAACATCAATGAATGGTAGATCTTAGACATTTAAAAATGTATGTGCAAATGTATATATTTTGCCAGTTCATCAATGGTGGGTGGACAAGCAATGACATGTGTACAGTATGTAGAAATGGGGTCAAGAAAGCACGTTTTGACACGGGCAGTGTCTTCATTAGAGTAAAATCTGATATGGCAATTTTGCACCTACTAAATAATTATTCTGTATGCTCCAGAATCCCTGGGTCAGGCTCACTTTCTTCACCCTATTTCTACATAAGTTGAAGTTCTTCTGTTGAGCATGCTTTTTTTCTGCATGTTCACAGTATATTTAAAGCAGTCTGGAAAAAAATCTTGTTTTTTCCCACCATATCCCTTTACACCATGTTAAACCTGTTAAAAGCCTCTTACTGCTCTGCAAAGTGTCTGCCAGTTGCTCCTGCTTCATTCTCCTCAGGAAGTGCAGTGTGATCTTCAGAAGTGCCTCTCTGTTGCTCCTCCTCTGCTCTTCCTCCTCACTGTCCATAACCTCCTCATCCTTACTCTGCCTCTCTAGGCAATCTGTGTAATTTAGAGTCAGAACACTCTGGAACCTCTTCAGCTCGTTCTTCACAAAAGTGTCAATGTTCTCCTCAAGCAGCTGGAACAGAATGATATATGCATGTAATATAAATGTAATTGTCATATTGTTGCTGAAGTTAAAGGTGTTGGTGTACATTTACACACCATAAATATGTAGTCCAGGTCGGTTTGAGGCTTCTGGGCAGACTGACCACTGGGAACCTTTGACCTTTCCTGGTGGAGTCTGTGGAAAAAACATGATGTATTAGGTCATATAATGTCTCTTTCTCTCTCTCTCACACACACAGACACACATACAGTTATGGATTACTGTGTTCTGTCATGATCAATCCTAGTGAAAACATAAGATGAATACCACATACATTATGCTCTTATAAGAAACTAAATCAACAATATATGAGGGGCCAGATCAGTTCTATATCTCATGACTTCTTACCTCTGCTAAGTAGGGTCAGATGATAACAAAGTCATCAGTTTGAAATTTTACCTGTGCTCAGTAGAGTGGTGTCCATCTTTGAATTCAGTATGTTCAATCATAGGCCGATCACTCTGAATGGACACACAGCTGGATAAAGGGGAGTCTGGTCTCTCCTGCTGGATCCTGTGAGAAACAGTATTAAACCTGCAATAAGTGATATCAGACCTTATAACCAATCCTGAAACTAATGTGTGCTATGTGGAGATTTCATTGAGACATTTTGATATAAACCAATATTCACATAGCTGTGTTGCTGTTTTCACCTCTTTTCTAATGCTTGTTGTCAAATTCCGCCCCGGAACGAAGCTCCTCCCGCTCCATTCAGTAGCCTTTCATTTTTTAAAAACTAGCTTGGCTCCTTCCTTGCTGTTTAAAAGCAGCCCTCACCCCCTCCCATTCCTAAAGAAAATGTTGTAAAGGCGTAATCGATGAAGCAAGCGAGTAAACTTGTTAAACTAGTAAACTTGGTACCTACTTCTTCACTTGTCATTGTAGGACATGTAACCTTCAGTGGGAGAAAGGCCTGGCAAGTGAGACTGGTAACCGGCGACAGTACTCTGTATACGTTTAGCTTAACTATTAGCATTTATGCACGGTGCTTTGCAAAGTTTGTCCTTCGTAGTCCTCCGTAGAGCAGTAGTTTTGCTGTTATTACCTCCGCCATGGAGGTTATGTTTTTGGTGCCCTTTGTTTGTTTGTCTGTTTGTTTGTCTGTTAGCAGGATTACGGAAAGACTACTGGCCCGATTTTCATGAAACTTCATGGAAGGGTGTAGCATGGGCCAAGAAAGAACCCATTAAATTTTGGAGCGGATCCGGGTCCGACTCACGAACAAGCAATAATAGTACGAACCTTGGCGGAGGTCTGCGCTCTCCGAGTGCCCTTCTAGTTTACAAATGTGTTGCCCTCTAGTGGTCAGAAAATTTCACTTATTGCAGCTTTATAAAAAAAACAAAAAACGGTAGTTTAACTTTAAGAGAAGCAGGATATTTGACCAGATGGTCACCAGCACAAGTCCAAAACCCAGAACCAGATAGAAAATCTGTGAGAGAGAATAAGAAAGTTCTCCCCTTCCTCAACAGCTACCATTGAAGCTGTTGAATGGGCAATGGTACAAAACTATGGCTGCACTGAGCAGTGGCCAACAATAGGCTAGTCATGGATGGTTAGAGATCCTCATCTTACCTCTCAGGTTTGGACTGGCTGTCATGTTCCCCAGACAGAGTGGTTTTAGAGAGAGGGACCCCCTCCTCTCTCTCCTCAGACAGATTCATAGTAGAGCGAACACCTTTACAGAAACACACCCAGCATGCTGTGTTATTGGACTGATTCATTACAACAAGGTTTCCATTACAGGATATATTATTTCAAGGGCTGTGACCATTCCTGTCAGTAAGATGTCACATATAGCCTACATTGAGTGTACAAAATTCTAAAAGTGTGACCCTTTATTTGAGTGTCATTTGTTTTTTGTATGTCAGCATTGCATACATTTGCATATGTATTGCTTTCTTGCAATGGTATGGTTGTCATTATTTACATGTAAAACAGAGAGGAGCTTTTATTTAGAAATTTCAGAGGAAGTCTTAAGGTTCTGTGTGTACATCGTAAAAAGAAGGAGAAGGTCGGCATGTGGGGAGAAATAGAACCCAAATGTAGGGTAGTAAACCTGCCTTTTGTAACTGATGTTGACAAGTTTGTTGTCCTTGAACAACTAACAGACCGGTCCCAGATGACCTCAGAGGTCACATTTTCAACAAGGTCATTAATACAATGCGCAGTGGGCATTTGTGCCATAGATATGGTGTTCATAAAAGCTGCATCAGTATTATCATTGATGTAGCATTTTTTAACAATTTTTGGCCTAGCTTGTAGTTCCAGATTTATAGAAACATCAAAGAAAACACAGAAATGATCAGATATGGCAACATCAATAGCAGCAGTTTTAGTGATATTGAGACCCCTATTGATAATCAAGTCCAAGGTATGCCCCCGATTGTGGGTGGGCCCCGACACATGCTGAGACAGACCAAAAGCCTCTAGCATGCTAGTCAGCTCTCTAGCATGGTTAGCATTTGGATTATCAACGTGAATATTGAAGTCACCCGATATAGCCAGACAATCAAAATCTGTGGAGATTTTGGACAGTAGTTCAGGTGTTGTTGTTTAGGTGGTCTATATACAATCAGAAATACAATTTGAATAGTACATTTCAAAGTAAAAGCAAGGTATTCAAAAGATGTAAAATCCCCCAAAACACATGCATTGAAACACATCAGAGAAAAGAGTTGCAACACCTCCCCCTCTCCTGTCAGCTCTAAAAACATCTAAAAAAATGTAATTGGGGGGTGCAGATTCAATAAGAACAGCCATTCTGTCATTCTTGTCTAACCAGGTTTCAGTTAAAAACATAAAATCAACTTTGTAAGTACACTGATCAAAAGAGACTTGTTAGCCAGAGACCTAACATTAAGCAAGCCAAGCTTTATGGTTTTTTGGGCTAGTTTTAGATTATTGGTCACAGGCCCTGAGGCAGGATGTCTGCAATTGTCAAGTTGTTTCACACTTATCAAATGTGATAAGTTTGCAGCATGGAGAGGGTAAGTCTTGCTTATTCTACTGCTAGTCAAAACAGGAATGGGGAAAGTTACAGGCACTGACGTAAAAACTCTTGGTGGTAGTTGTGATCCAACAATACGTGTATTGGGTCCCAGCTTGATATGGAAAATTTCATGAATACCAGCTACATTGCAGCGGGGACCCCAAGGCCATCAGTTGTTTGCTTCTACGGTATTGATATCAGCAATGCTGGTTTGACACAGTGTGCTTGGCTCACTGTGTCAAGCACACAGGGGAAGTTTTGTTTGCCTGTAAAGAGTTACTACGAAGAAGATGTCCATACCATACTGATTTAGCACCTCAGTTGGAGAGTGAACAAAGTATGAATATAATTTTTATTGTCATTAATGTTTTATTTTATGGTTTGTTATTTCTGATTGAAACTGAATGACCATGCTGTCCACTAGCTTAAATGATATAGCCTTAGCCAAAATTTGCCGCTATTTATGCCTCATTAACATGCACTGTACAATTTGTTTTCCTTTATTTATCCTATGTTGATTTATGGTATTTTGTAATTAGTGTCAGTATATTCGTGAATAGTGTGCATCCATACAGATAATTGATCGGATTTATAGTTTTTTTTTTTTTTCATTTAAACACGATTTTTTTGCCATTGAAATGAATGGTGGAATGTTCAGTCTGCTAGAGTGGATGATGTCATCACACACTCTAGCCACTCTACGGACTTTAGAGGCTGTGATTTTTACTGAATTTACACATTTTTTAAACTGTCACATTTTACACATATTACACAGCTGTTCAGCTACTTCTTCTGTCACTCACAATTTAAATATCTAAATGACAGGATTTGTAGTTTTTGAGTTATGAAGGTTTGTTCAACACCAGTGCTACACTATGTTTTACAGCAGTTTTGCCTCTTTCAACAGCTTTGTCTCTTTACACATTTTTAAACTGTGACCATTTCCACAATTTTAACACAGCTTCCACATTTTACACATTAAAATGTTCAGCCAGTCCTGCTCTCACTCACACTATAAATATCAAGTGATAATATAAGTGATAGGATTTGTAGTTTTTGACTTATGAACGTTTGTTCAACACTAGTGCCTTACAGTAATTTTGTCTCTTTTCAACAGCTTTGTCTTTTTCCACATACAATATTTAAACTGTCATAATTTCCAAAGTTTTAACACTACATACACAGGTGACAGCGATTTGCCTACACTCACCCTGAAACTAGAGTAGGTAGCTGGTGAATGTTGCTGCCTGTCTTATGGTGCTGTAAATTTATGACGGTGTAGCCTGATGTTTTCTATGGTGCTCATTGGTATGGTAGTATTTCATTCTGTTAAACTCTGAACTGGGCCTCCATATGAATGCTCACCTTGGATTATGGCACAAGGGATACTAACATCATATCCTGTGTGTTGATAAACACATATTACACATTAAAATGTTCAGCTACTTCTTCTGCCACTCACAATATAAATATCTAAGTGATGGGATTATAAATGTTTATTTTAAATATACTACTACAACCTTTAAAAACATTATTACCAATCCTTCCATGTATTGATAACTACAGGACTTTTGGCTGTCAAATAAATTGCAAATATTCAAAATTTAAAGACGTAGTAGTAGTAGTAGTAGCAGCAGCAGTAGCAGTTGTAGCAGCAGCAGTAGTAGCAAGAGCAGTAGTAGTAGTAGTAGCAGCAGTAGTAGCAGTAGCAGTATAGTGGCAGTATAGCAGTAGTGGTAGTAGTAGCAGCAGCAGTAGCGGTTGTAGCAGCAGCAGTAGTAGCAAGAGCAGTAGCAGCAGTAGTAGTAGTAGTAGTAGTAGTAATAGTAGCAGCAGCAGTTTAGCAGTAGTAGTAGTAGTAGTAGTAGTAGCAGCAGTAGTAGCAGTAGCAGTATAGTGGCAGTATAGCAGTAGTGGTAGTAGTAGCAGTAGTAGTAGCCTATTAAAATTTTAAAGACATTTAATTGTCTTGTTCAAATGACTTCAAACTGACTTTCAAACTGAAGAAAGCACACAAATGTTATTCAGAAAATGTATCCTTTTCTAGTTGAAAATGCACACATACAATGCATAAGAACTGAGTCAGTAACTAAAACCAAGCTATTTTATGTATAGTTTTTTGTTTTCTCTGACAATGGTATGATTGTGAAGGGATATTTCACTGTTTCTTTACTCAGCTCTTACGGTGTGAAATGGATTTGAATAAATTTGTGGAACATCAGTCAAGGAGTTTGACCATCATCTTTCTGGGGATGCTACAGTGTGTTTCTGTCAAACCTATCCAAGCTGTCAGACCAGTTCTGAGACTTCCTTCATATTTCACTAATGAAATGTGGTGTGACAGCAGTCTAACTTGTGACCTAGATTTAATCCTATCTGGCAATGCTAAAACTAAAACATTTAAAAAATCCACATAAATTCTTCACTTTGGCCCTCAAGTGAGACACAAAAATTATGACATAGTTAACTCTAATGAATATTCAGATCTGGAGTCATTCTGAAATACTTTAACAGTATCGTCCCACCCCATTCTACTATACAGTCATGCAGATAAACAACACAATGTATTACCAGCTAGCTCATTCATCAAACATTTATAATGTTCCCTAAAGGATTCTTTCCTGGTGAACTCACATTCAGATCAAATTAAAGAGACTTTCTACCTTCATCTGTATAGGAAACACTGAAGACGCTGCTTATTCTCCTTTGTGAGTCCACTCCTGGGTGTCTGTACATCACATCCTCATAACTAAAGTATCAACATCTAGAAACATCAGTATGACATTAAACCAGTCTAACCTGTAGCCAGACACTGTTGCAGAGAAGTCACAGATCAGGTGATGTAGTTCCACTATATGTCCACTAGATGATGCACATTAACCACATCATCTACCTGTATTTTGAGAGAGTGTAAGTGAAGACAGTTCCAAAATGGGATAAAATTGGGTCTCATGTGGCTCAAAAAAGGTTTCCTATGAGATTCATATGAAAATCATAAAACATTAATAAAATCTGGAGTAAAATTACCCTTCCTCTGAAGAGGAAGATCAGCAGCGATCTTCGCAGATGTCTGGGTCTCCCGTGCAGCCTGTGCAGTATATCTCTCTACAGGAGGAGGAACAAACTGCAGCTTCCTATCAGCCACCTGAACGAAGAGTTTATGGTGTCCCGTACAAGAGAGGTGATGCAATACAGAGACTCCAGGGACCCCAAAGAATTGGCGGCGGGCATCGAGGTTTGGATGGGCAGGAAGGACGCAGTGGAGATGGCCGAATCTCAGCTGAGGCACAGTGTTCTGGTGGGGACGGTGGCAACTGAATGGGTAGGGCTAGGCAGCTTCCCTACCCCCCTGATCCAGGCTGTTTACAATGTCCTACCAAGTCCAGCAAACCTCCACCTTTGGGGCAAGAGTGATGCTCCTCTTTGCCCCGGAAGAGGAACGCTGGAACATATCCTCAGCAGCTGCCTGAAAGCCCTGGGAGAAGGCCACTACCATTGGCGACACAAACAGGTGTTAAAGGCAGTTGCAGAAAACATCTCCGTCCATCCAGGAAGCACATTGCTTTTATTAGAACTGGAGAGCAGCGCCAGCCACAGTCCAGAACATTGACAGGTCACAGGCCTACTCCCCACTGCAGCAGACTGGCAGCTGAAGGTTGACCTGGGTAAACAGCTCAAGTTCCCTGACAGCATAACATCATCATCACTGAGGCCTGACGTGGTGCCTTGACCTCAATGCCTCCAAGACCAAGGAGCTGGTCATTGATTTCCGTCATGGACAGTCCACCATCCCTACACTGGAGGTCAATGGCCAGGCCATAGAGAGAGTGGAGGCATACAAATACCTTGGCACCACAATTGACCACAAACTCACCTTCAAACCTAACAGTGAATTCATCTTCTCCAAATGTCAGCAACGCCTCTTCTTTCTGAGGAAACTCCGTAAACTCCAGGTCCACCGATCAGTTCTACTAGCTTTCTACAGGTGCTTCATTGAATCCATCATCACCTTCAACATAACAGCCTGGTTTGGTGCTTTGAGTAACATCCACCATAATCCTCTCAACAAAATCATCAGAATGAGCAGCAAAATCATTGGACTGGACCAAGAACCACTAAGCAGCATCTACAGCAGACGGTCTAAAATGAAAGGACTACAAATAGCCTCGGATATCACACACACACTACACAACCAATACAGCCACTTACCCTCAGGCCGCAGATACAGGTCACTCCCATTCAAGACCAAGCGGGCCATGTCAAGCTTTGTGCCTACTGCCATTAGACTCATTAATGCATGAGCTAGCTTGGGTGCTTGATCTTATTTATTACTACTTATTTATGGACATTATTAAGCACACTTAACCCTATGGCGGATATCTTAACTGTTTTAAGCTGCACTTGTATGTTGTCCACTCTGTGTTTGTCGTTTGTCTGGATATATGTTGTGTATGCACTGACGCTTTTACACAAATGAAGTTCCTAACAGATAAATAAAGTTATTTTGAATTTGAATTTGGTCATGCTGTCAGAAACTTCAAAGCTTCTTCAAAGGTGGTCATGTTGGAACTGACTGTGCCCTGGGAAGACCAGACGGAGGAGGCACATGAGAGAAAGAGGGCCAAACACCAGGAGCTGGTGGAACAGTGGTGGAGGCAGGGGTGGAGTGCTTGCTGTGTGCCCATAGAGGTGGGGTGTAGAGGCTTCGCTGGCCGTTTGCTCTGCAGAGCCTATACACTGCTGGGCATTACAGGGGCAGCAAAGAGAAGAGCCATCAGGACCACCACGGAGGCAGCTGAAAGTGCCTCCAGATGGCTGTGGATCAGGAGGGGTGATCCCTAGGCTAATGCTGCTGGGACACAAGTTGGGGCTTGATCAACCCCGGCTGGGTCATCTGGGCAAGGGTGTCTGATGTTGTAAGACCCGGAACACCCGATGACCCCAGGTTACATCACTGATGACGTGTCCCAGTGCATCGTAGGATGTATCTTCGCATCAACACAGTCATGGACAGTCATGCTCCTATATTACTGCACCTATATTACAAATCAATCTCCATTTTATCCCCAGAATTATAGATAATAAACATGAATATGTGAGATTGAGTGTCCCTGAGATCTTGGTTCAGCCTATTTTTCCTCTCAAGTGTTCTTGTCATTACAGGGCTTTCGGATTCTATAAGGATTATTTTTTTCCTATAGGTGAAAATTAATGAGATTTATGGATCCCATTTACCAATCATTCTGTTCTTAAAATAAGTGAAATAACGTAAAAATGTCATATAACAGTTATTACATATTTGAATGCATTACTGAATTAAAAAAAACATTTTTTAACAACCATGGTGCAGATGTTGCACTATCCTCCCATCACAAGGCCACTATTTGCTGGACTGCTGAGCTAATTATGGCTTGCAATTTTTTTCATTGCAGCTTCAAAACCCAGAATCAACCTTAACAAATGAATAAATGCATAATAGAAGAATCCCCAAAAGCAATAACAGTCATTATTAGCGTTCAATGTTGTTAAAGGCATTAACATCATTTTACACTTCCATTTGTTTTAATGTTAGGCTGAAAGAAGGCGGGATCCGGAATCTTTTATTTGGACTTAAAATTTTCATGCTTAAGAGACAATTTGAGGTAATGATAGATTACATTTCCCTCAATTTTGAGAAGTCAAGAGTTACAATTTATAAAGCAAGGGAACAAGATATTGGTTTATTTGAGAGCAATTATAATCACATATTAAGTAAACTAATCATGTTTGAAACAATGCTTTTTTGAAAAAAATAAAATAAAACAATGTTCACTTAAACTTAAATTCTGAGAAACAATTGTAGAAAACAAAATAAATGTTTAGCTTGGAATAATGAGATTAAAATACCAAATAAAACAAAGTTGCAAAAGAAAGATATTTTAACCTGTCAATAATCAACAACAGACTCTCAGATAAAAACAATAACTTGTTTTTTCTGGTTAAATATCTCATTAATTAAATTTTCCAAATAAAATGTTGTCTTGTACATGTGTGATTTTAAAACCATGTTCAGTTACCCTATAGAATACATTCTATTTACAGTGATTGATGAATCATGTTTTGTTTATAGCTAAATGAGCAGTAAACCTATATGAAAAGACAAACATTAATTTTCTCACTTTAAGATGTAGGTGTGTGCATGTGTATGCACGTGTGTGTGTGTGTGTGTGTGTGTGTGTGTGTGTGTGTATTTTGTTAGCTGACAGGAGACTAGCAGTCAACTATTGTGAACTATCATTTCAGCAGCTGTCTTTGGTCACCAGTGTGAGTGTTTCTCCACACAGGAGGCAACTCTACACCTCTATCTGACAAAGAGACACTGAGGAACCAAACCACCTTAACCCAAACCTAGATCTAAACCCAAACACAGGGTAGAGTGGTTCAGTAAAGGTGGAGTGGAAGGTGTGGATGTGGATCAGTGTGTCAGAGGAAACTCTGTAGAAGGACAGAAAGCCAGCAGGCCAGTCCAGATACACTGCTACTCTGTCAGAGTCAGAGGAGGGAGGGATACATATGTCTGTTCTTCTGTTATTGTGAAAGGCAGAGTAACTCTCACCAGAGCAGAACAGACTCCAGGACTTGTCAGTCCCTCCAAGACAACAGTCATCACCCTCTCCTCTCCTTCTGATTCCTCTGTATGTCACTCCTATATCAACCCATCCTTCCCTCTCTACCTCCCAGTAACAGCGCCCAGTCAGACCATTTCTACACAGCAGCTCCCAGTGGTCACATGGATCAGGATATGGCTGCTCCTCTTTCACCACTGTCACCTTTCTGTTGTCCTCAGACAGAGAGAGGTTCCTGTTTGCTGTGTTTGGGTCCAGTGTGAGTTCACAGGCATCTGATGGGGAGAACAAGACACAATACAGCATCGGGTTTTGATCTAATTAACCTGTTCCGTTCATTATTTGTTGATTTAACAGTTTAACTTTAAATTTCTTAACAGTTTCACGATAGTACACTATATCAACCATTATCTTCATTCACAGAAGGATTTTAATGAATAGATTTCACAAACCGCCGTGTAGAAGCTTTTCATGTAAATTGTTATGTGTGCTGCTTTGTTTACATGAATTAAAGTAAATACTAGGGCTGTGAAAATTAACACAATGAACACAGTAAAAATGTACACAATTTACGCAGCATCTGTTTTTTTTTCTCACGGCGCAGCCGAGGGCAGAGGGCGTCTTTGGCTGTGAGACGCAATGTTTCCCATACATAGGCAAAATAAAAAGTTGGTCAATGTATAGAAATTGATCTAAATCGATCTCTAATGAGCCTGATCATGTCATGGTTGTCATTTGGCGATGCACAGACCAGTAGACCAGTTTTGCACTCAATCCAACAGAGCCTCCTGTTGTGAAAACAAAAGGGAAACTTAAAATTTCACAATTTGCTCCAAACTTGCATGTGTTAGTAACAGGATGTGTCAACAGTAACTTGATAACACGTCTTCTGCTGCCCTACAAACTTTACGGTAGTTAACGTTATTACCTTGTGTTATTTAAGTAATGTTAGTGGAATTATGAATTTAACCAATAACTGTGCGGCAATGTTTCAGTGCATCGCATTGAATTGAAGTGAATTGAATTGTACGGAATCTGTGTTTGTTTTTCCCCGGCTGCATCACAATGCATTTTCAAGTCAGGCAAGTAGTCAGTCAGTCATCTGCACTTCAGCTAATAATGGAGAACAAGGATGGCGTTGTAGGCGAAAAGTTTCAGCTGGCACTTGAACATGTAGCTTTTGTTATTATTTCAGTTAGTGCATATAAATAAATATGCCTTTCAAAATGAATTTTGATTGTTTTGAAGGAAATAACTGATCTGTAGTTTACAGGGGGGAGGGGGGAGGGAATTAAAAACATGCCATTAAACAATAATATTTGATTTAAAATATACTTCTTGATGTATATTTATATATATATAGAATATATGTAGAATCACTTGATTCTACATTAATTTGGAGATTTAGTGATTAATTTGGTCATTCTTCATTTAAATATCTATGATTACAAGCTTCAGTCTTAAGAAAAAAAAAGAGCGATTACTCGCGATTAATCACAGCAAGTGCAATTAATTTGTCTTTTTTTTTTATCGATTCACAGCCCTACTAAATACACACTTACACTTCCTTGGACCTGGTTTCAACCTCTGCACTCCACCATGGTCCAGACTGGGGGACAAACAAAGTCAGACTAGCATAATTATACTCGTTGGAAATGGAAACATGATCATTAATAACCTTCCCTGTAAATGATTTTCTATACAACCTCATTCACATCCACCATTAAACACTTAACAATATGCCACAGCTTCACAGTGTGACTGAGAAAATGGTTCCCAAATCCCTCTATAAGACATCGCCTCTGCCTGACAGCAAGCCTCTCCATACCTGAGAGAGTCCAGTCTCCAGTGTGGATCCTCCAGTCCAGCAGAGAGCAGCTTCACTCCTGAGGCTCCTGGATGATTGTAGCTCAGGTCCAGCTCTCTCAGATAGGAGGGGTTGGAGCTCAGAGCTGAGGCCAGAGAAGCACAGCCTTCCTCTGTGAGCAGACAGCCTGACAACCTACACACACAAAAAAACAAAAACAACTACATGTTCAATTTTATTAGTACAATACTCTGAAATTAGGAGTATTTGTGACAATGCATTAGAATGTTCGCAAAAACTGCAACTGTCTCAAGTACAAACAGCTGATGATGAACACTGGATGATTGGCTTTGCGTTTTCATTTGGTCCAGAGTTTTCCACTCAATTTGTGACATAAGTCCATTCTGGTATTTTAGGTCTCAACAAGGTAGTAAGGAAATGAAATAATGAAATGTAATCATGGAAAATAATTGACAATGGCTATAAAGTAGTGACGCAGGTTAATATCACAACTGGTTTGAAAAAAATCAGCAGAGAAAATCCGACACAGGTTAGGCGTTAATTCTCTGATGGTAACCTTGATGTAACCAGGATATAAATAGGTATCTGTGGAACAGGTTGAGGAATACTGACCTGAGAGTTTCCAGTCTACAGTGTGGACTCTCCAGTCCAGTACAGAGAAGCTTCACTCCTGAATCCTGCAGGTCGTTGTTACTCAGGTCCAGCTCTCTCAGACTGGAGGACTTGGAGCTGAGAATTGAGGCCAGAGCTTCACAGCTTCTCTCTGACAGCTGACAGTCACTCAGCCTGAGGAAGTATTAATGATAAAGACAATAACTTTGAAAATATGTATTTTTTCTCTCCTGTAGAAAATACCTCATTTCATATACAATATTTAATCTGTCCAGTTATCTATGCACCTACAAAGATTTATTGGAGGCTTGGACCACTGGCAGCAGCCTCAGAAGACCCTCCTCTGAAGCAGAGTATTTCTTCAGGTCAAACACGTCCAGTTCTTTTTCTGATGACAGTAAGATGAAGACCAGAGCCGACCACTGAGCAGGGGAGAGTTTGGCTCGAGAGAGACTTCCTGAACTCAGGTACTGTTGGATCTCCTCCACTAGAGATCGGTCATTCAGCTCATTCAGACAGTGGAACAGATTGATGCTTCTCTCTGGAGAAGGATTCTCCCTGATCTTTTCCTTGATGTACTGGACTGTTTCCTGATTGGTCTGTGAGCTACTTCCTGTCTGTTTCAGCAGGCCTCGTAGGAGACTCTGATTGGTCTCCAGTGAAAGACCCAGGAGGAAGCGGAGGAACAAGTCCAGGTGTCCATTTGGACTCTGTAAGGCCTTGTCCACAGCACTCCGGTAGAGGTGATTTACTTTAGATTTCTTTCTTAATAGCCTGGATGGTGGGAAAGTTACCTGTTTTTCTCTCAGTAG
Source organism: Centroberyx gerrardi (assembly GCF_048128805.1). NCBI lineage: Eukaryota > Metazoa > Chordata > Actinopteri > Beryciformes > Berycidae > Centroberyx > Centroberyx gerrardi. Next base: position 31,791,114 of record NC_136003.1, on the reverse strand, counting down.
ATTGACACCAGTGTTGATGAATGACAGAAAGACATAAACAGCAGCCAGAAACTCCTGAATGCTCAGATGGACAAAGCAGAACACCTTGTCCTGGTTCAGCCCACGCTCCTCTTTAAAGATCTGTGTGAACACTCCTGAGTACACTGAGGCTGTTCTGATATCAATGCCACACTCTGTCAGGTCGGCTTCATAGAAGATCAGGTTGCCTTTCTCCAGCTGCTCAAAAGCCAATTTTCCCAGAGATTTAATGATCTTCCTGGTCTGTGTATTCCAGAGTGGATCTGTCTCAGCTCTCCCATGAAACTTGACATTCCCCAGTTTGGACTGAACCACCAGGAAGTGGATGTACATCTCAGTCAGGGTCTTGGGCATCTCTCCTCTCTCATCTGTTTTCAACACATGCTCCAGAACTGTAACAGTGATCCAGCAGAAGACTGGGATGTGGCACATGATGTGGAGGCTTCGTGAAGTCTTGATGTGGGAGATGATTCTGCTGGCCTGCTCCTCATCTCTGAATCTCTTCCTGAAGTACTTCTTCTTCTGTGGGTCAGTGAACCCTCTCACCTCTGTCACCATGTCAACACACTCAGGAGGGATCTGATTGGCTGCTGCAGGTCGTGTGGTTATCCAGAGGCGAGCAGAGGGAAGCAGTTTCCCCTTGATGAGGTTTGTCAGCAGCACGTCCACTGAGGTTGACTCTGTAACATCAGTCCAGATCTCGTTGTTCTGGAAGTCCAGAGGAAGTCGACACTCATCCAGACCGTCAAAGATGAACACAACCTGGAACTTGTCAAACCTGCAGATTCCTGCTGCTTTGGTCTCAGTGAAGAAGTGATGAAGAAGTTCCACCAAGCTGTACTTTTCCCCTTTCAGCAAATTCAGCTCTCGGAAAGTGAATGGAAATGTGAACTGAATATTGTGGTTGACTTTGTCTTCAGCCCAGTCCAGAGTGAACTTCTGTGTTAAGACTGTTTTCCCAATGCCAGCCACTCCCTTTGTCATCACTGTTCTGACTGGTTTATCTCTTCCAGGTAAGGGTGTAAAGATGTCTTCACATTTGATTGTTGTTTCTGGTCTTGCTGGTTTCCTGGATGCGGTTTCAATCTGTCTGACCTCATGTTCCTTATTGACCTCTCCACTCTCTCCCTCTGTGATGTGGAGCTCTGTGTAGATCTGATTCAGAAGTGCTGGGTTTCCTGCTTTAGCAATCCCCTCAAACAGACACTGAAACTTCTCCTTCAGATTAGATTTGAGTTGACGTTGGCAGATGGGAGCAAGAGTTTCTGAATAAACAAACAACAAATAACATCAGTAAGTGGATATTTCTGTAAGCATGTGAAATCTTAACATTTCATGGTAAATGTCTACATTTCCCAATTCTATCACATCTATTCAGCTCATAATTGATGTGTGGACAAACAAGTCCTAAATCTGTGCAGACCAATTTGGGGAGGCAACTGTGGTGATTCATATTAACAAATAAATCATTCCATCAGATTATCAATGGTGATTCTGGAATTGAATTGATGTGGTTTGAGAATTGTCTGTATTTACAATAGTTTCAGTCAATATCTTCCATTTCCCCACCATTTCCCCTCTCCATCATGTTAACCAGTTAAAAGCCTCTTACTGCTCTCCAGAAACTCAGCCAGCTCCTCCTGCTTCATTCTCCTCAGGAAGTGCAGTGTGATCTTCAGAAGTGCCTCTCTGCTGCTCCTCTGCTCTTCCTCCTCATTGTCCACCACCTCCTCATCCTCCCTCTGCCTCTCTAAGCATTCTGGGTAATCTGGAGTCAGAACCCTCTGGAACTTCTTCAGCTCGTTCTTCACAAAAGTGCCAATGTTCTCTTCAAGAAGCTTGAACAGGATAATATATGAATTACAATTTCATATAAAGTTTATGGGACACAGCAGCAAATGCATAGTTTATAGACAGAAATCCCACAGGTCTAAGGGGTGTAGCATGGAAACTATTATGACCAGAATGGTTGTTTTTTTTTTCATTTAATTTGTAGTTGAAATAAAAATTGTTGAACATTAACACACCATAAATATGGAGGCCAAGTCTGTTTGATGCTCCTGGGCAGACTGACCACTGGGAACCTCTGACCTCTCCTGGTGAACTCTGTGGAAAAAACTTGATGTATTAGGTCTCCAGATATCAACACACACACACACACACACACACACACACACACACACACACACACACACACACACACACACATTAATGTCTACATCAATTCTTTATCACATGACTTCTTACCTCTGCTCAGTAGTCTGACAACAATCATATTATCTGGTTTAAATTCTTGCCTTTGCTCAGTAGACTGGTGTCCATCTTTGAACGCAATGGGTGACTCCATTGACCGGTCACTCTTCAAGGACACACAGCTCGGTAAAGGGGAGTCTGGTCTCTCCTGCTGGACTCTGCTGGAAACACAGGAACAACAAATCACAGGACCAACCTGGAAAATCAGTGTAGAGAAGAGAGCTTTTGGCCTGAAGGTCGACAGTGGACAGAGAGTGGATGAGTAACGCTTTTGTTTCCCTCCACAACCACAAAAATGTGTTTTTTTAGGGAAGGAACTGAAAAACCCCAATTACTTCAGTGGAACACACACACACACACAATCACACTGCTTTCATTATTTGATGTGACGTTTTGAAAGAGGAAACTAAATCAACAGCGTGCAAAATGACAGACCAAATCTGTATCTCATGACTTGTTACATCCGGTCACAAGCATTGGATAATATCAAACTCATCTGTTTTAAATTCTTGCCTTTGCTCAGTAGACTGGTGTCCATCTTTGAAGGCAATAGGTGGCTCCATAGACCGATCACTCTTCATGGACACACAGCTGGGTACAGGGGAGTCTGGTCTCTCCTGCTGGATCCTGATAGAAACAGGATTGACAAAAGAAGGGCAGTTTTAACCTGAAGAGAAGCAGGATTTTGACCAGAAGGCCACCAGTTCAAATCCCTACATAAAAAAGGTTAAAAAACAAGAGCAATGTTACATATCATTGTTAATATCTTACTCTCTTCTGAGGGGATTTGTTCTTTAAAATGCTTTGTTAATGCTAACATTATACAGAAACATTATGTTGACTTACTGTGTTTCAGAAGAATGTTGTCTTTTAAAACAAATAGGTGGCTCCATAGACCGGTCACTCTTCATGGACACACAGCTGGGTTCAGGGGAGTCTGGTCTCTCCTGCTGGACTGGGCTTCAACACAACAGAGACAGAGCTTTTACTCTGAATAATGAAGGTGTAATGATTTCACTGTTGAGCTCTGAGATGGAGAACAGTCATGGACAGTTAGAGATCCTCATCTTACCTCTCAGCTTTGGTCTGGCTGTCATGTTCCCCAGACAGAGTGGTTTTAGAGGGAGGGAGCCTCTCCTCTCTCTCCTCAGACTGACTCATAGTAGAGTGAACACCTTTACACAAACACACCCAACATGCTGTTAGTTGGACTGATTCATTACAACAAGGTTTCCATTACAGGATGTACAAACCTCAAACCTGCAGGCTGTGCAGGCTACTCGGTGTCCTGATTAAACATGTTCAGAAAGCAACACAATAAATTTCTTCTACTTCTACTTTTATTAGATGACCTTTACATTAACACTCACTAACACTAATATGTTTGAAAACTGTTACAATAGTGTTGAGTTATGTTTTGAACTTAAACAGCGGGTTTTCACACAGACACGGCTTTATTAACGGCCGAATAGGAGATTTCCGATTTTTATAGTCTAATAACGGTAACAGTATGATAAAAGATATGCTGGAATACAGTAGGCTAACTAAGTCATTAAAGTATAATAAACTGTAAACTGTCATGTAAAATGCTGGATACAATACCTTTTGGTGTTTAATATAATCTGCGCCTCGCCGATAAATAAGTGAAAGTAGTCAGCAGCGTTAACAAGGAAATAGAGAGAGAGAGAGAGAGAGAGAGAGAGAGAGAGAGAGAGAGAGAGAGAGAGAGATGCAGCTATAGGAAGGAGAAGAACGATCTCAGCATATGAAACTGTCGTTTCCAACTCAAATTATTAGTATTAAAAAAAAAGTATTAGTATTATCCCATTATCCCAAATGTGACCTTTACAAGGAAATTAGCTGCTGTCCAATTCTTTGGATATTTTGTTCAGTCTGGAATTATTTGTCTGAGCTTTCGATCTTACAGTCAATGGCAGCTGATCGGCTGTCATTGACTATTCACTATGGTCATATTAAGAAAGTTCCAAAATATGGTCAAAAATCGGCAAAATTGGGTTTAAAAAAGTGTTTCATACCAACTTCTTATGAAAATCATTTAGCACTTAAAAAACTGGAGTGGGGGTTAGTGCTGTGGCCTCACAGCAAAAATGTCCCAGTTTCAATTCCTGGTTCTGTCTGTGTGGAGTTTGCATTTTCTCCCCGTGATCGTCTTGGGTTTTCCTCCCGCTGCTCTGGTTTCCTCCTACAGTCCAAAGACATTCAGATGGATTTGAGACACCCTCATAGGTATGAATAATGTACTGTTGTGTTTAATTAAATTCTGCCCTCTATTGGCCATAGTAGAAAATACACATTATAAGATAAAGATAAGATTAGATAAGATAAAAAAGCACTTTATTAATCCCTTTGGGGAAATTCAGGAGGATTATTATTATTATTATTCGACTGCAACAGTGTAAATAGGGCTAAAAAGACATATTTCTATTTATTTGAACATTTCCATTGTTGAGCACACATATCTCTATAGGAGAACGTGAAAGGTCAAACACATACTGGACACTCTGGGGACCCGTAGTCAGCACCAGTCACTGTTATAGGCTGAAATTAAAAATTGTAGGCTACCCTTCCCTTACTAGAAGGCAAAGTAAGGTAACATATAGGCTATGATTTCATTCTGTGTTGTGGATCATAAATTCCATGGTGATATGGAGGAGTGTTTCCTGAACAGTGGGAATGTTCTATCAAAGTGAAGCATAATACACTGCTTGTAAAAAACACAAAATCTTCTTTAAAAGAAAGCAGAAATCCTTATGGAATAGCCCTGGGTAGCCAATTATTTCACTATTTTGGCCTAGATGAAAATAAGTTTAAGTATTGCTATTTATTGCACTGTACGTGTTAAGTGTCTCTTTGCAGTCCATACCAAGGAAGTTTTCCATCTTCAGTGCATTAACCTCTGTAGGTTAAATAAGCAACACCCCAAACTGCTCACATGTTCTACGATTAATGGTTTTCATCAAAATCACCACTAACTGGTGTGATACATAAAGCAGACTAAAACATAAATAAAAATAAAAAAGATAAGAGTGGGGATATTAGTGAGAATACTATTAAATCTCTGTTTACTGTTAGTAATATTCACCGTTTTCAGCTGATTAATGGATTTTCATATCAGGATATGAAACTGCCCTCACCGGAGTCTATAATAGTAGGCTATAGTAATCTACAATAGTAGCCTATCTACTACAGACTACAAACTTTCAACCACATACTACTTGTGTAATGAGAAAACAAACATGTCAGCATACCGTTTCTTTACTTTGAGTAGAAGCAAAATGCAGAGCAACAAAATAAATGGACAGTAAACCAGCCAACCTGCACACATGCTGTAGCCAGTATGAACCACAAGAGGGCGACGTCACTACACAAAATATTAACAGAGTCCCTTCACCTTCACACTGAACAAAGTATTGTTGCGTTAAATGAAATGCTGCCATCTAGTGGTCATCTGCAAAACACACATTACATTTCTACTGGGATAATTGGGGCTCAATTATAAGACCAAAGAACAATATTGGTTTATTTTAGAGCGGGCATAATTACATATTAACATCAAAAAAATTGGTTTAAAATTGTACTTGTTTAAAAAGACAAATACAACACAATATTACTGAGTAGATGAAAATGAAAGTTCTCCACTTGTTTTGAAATGTAGAAAGGTATGAAGACCCGGGGTGAAATTATGTATTTTTTTTTTTTTTTTTTTTTAACTTGTGGGAACATGTGTGTGTCATGGCCACAACTTAATAACACGTGGAAAAGAGATTTGTGTGTTGTGGGAACGACTTTGGGATTAGGGACCATTTGGGATAGTCTACCTGTAGTATGTGGCATCAGGGGCTGCATACACAGCACCTGCAAACATAGAGATGTTTATGTAGCACCTGATGCCACATACTCACGGCGGCCTTACGTACACGTTTCAAAATCAAATGGGGGTCCATGCCTTACCCAAACCAATCCCTTGCCCTCCAACCATCATGCAAACAGCACAACAAACACCAGCTTATCAATAATGGTAATGTCCAGCTTCAAATATCAAATCGGCATGCAAGCCTTTGCCTTCAATAATCATTACTATTATTCGGCTATTACAAGGCAACAATATAGCGCTGTGTGTCCTTTCAGCACCATGGAGGACTGGAGAGCGAGAGACTGAGAGGGGGAGTAAGAGGGAGAGGAGATTGGCAATCAGTGGTAAAATAATAGGTGGACGCTGTTTAATTCAATTATGATAATGGTAATCTTTATTTCTGATAGAAAATATGTTGGAAAACTTACCATTTTACTAATGCAAATTTTGTCTGGTTAAATATCTCATTCATTCATTTTCCAAATAACTTGTCTATGTACTTAAATTTGTATAGTGTTAAAATCATGTTCAGTTACACTACAAATAGAATACATTCTATTTACATTAATCATGTTCAAAGAGAAATGAGTAGTACATCTATCTGAAAATATGAACATTAATAAAGATGTTGGTTTGTGTACATATATACAGTATGTGTGTGTGTGTGTGTGTGTGAGCCTTTGCAGAGTGAACTATCATTTCAGCAGCTGTTTTTTGGCAGGAGTGGGAGTTTTTCTCCACACAGGAGGCGACTCTCCCTCGTCTATCTGACACAGAGACACTGAGGAGCCGACCCCAAACACAGACCTAAATCTAAACCTAAACCCAGGGTAGAGGGGTTCGGTGAATGTGGAGTGGAAGGTGTGGATGTGGATCAGTGTGTCAGAGGAGACTCTGTAGAAGGACAGAGAGCCAGCAGACCAGTCCAGATACACTGCTACTCTGTCAGAGCCAGAGGAGGAGATACGTAGGTCTATTTTTTTCTCATTGTGACAGGCAGAGTAACTATTCTCAGAGCAGTACAGACTCCAGGACTTGTCGTCCCATCCAAGCTTGCCGTCATCACCCCTTCCGCTCCTTCTAATACTTCTGTATGTCACTCCTACAAAAGCCTCTCCTTCCCTCTCAACCTCCCAGTAACAGCGCCCAGTCAGACCATTACTACACAGCAACTGCAACCAGTAGTCAAATCTCTCTGGGTGATCAGGATGTGGCTGCTCCTCTTTCATCAGCGTCACCTTTCTGTTTCCCTCAGACAGAGAGAGGTTTCTGTGTGCTGTGTTTGGGTCCAGTGTGAGTTTACAGGCATCTGAAGAGGAGAACAAGATACAATACAGCAGCGTTTTTTGACCTAATATTAACTGTTCTATTCATTATTTGTTGATTTGCATTCAGTTGTATACAGTTTTTATTATTATTTATATGCCTCTGGTGCCATTGAGGGTTTATCAATAATGTGTTTAATGACATTAAAAGTTCAACTTACATCTGAAGGGGGCTGGTTTCAACCGACACTTTCCACCATGGACAACACTGTGGAAGAGGTAGGAACAAAAAATACTGAGACAGAAAGACAAATGGACAAAATGCTGAACGAACACACACACACAAACAGTGCATATTGTCCTTGTACAATAATATAACCTACCTGAGAGAGTCCAGTCTCCAGTGTGGATCCTCCAGTCCAGCAGAGAGCAGCTTCACTCCTGAGTCTCCTGGATGATTGTAGCTCAGGTCCAGCTCTCTCAGATGGGAGGGGTTGGAGCTCAGAGCTGAGGCCAGAGAAGCACAGCCTTCATCTGTGACCAGACAACCTGACAAGCTACACACACCACACACACACACACACACACACACACACACACACACACACACACACACACACACACACACACACACACACACTATCAGTAATTTGCTGCATATTGTTGTTTTCACCCATTCTTTAGCCTGCTATTGTACAGAGGGGTTTTCTGAAAAGTTCTAGCTCTCAAAGTAAAAGTATAAAACAAGCAACACATTTATTCTTATTCATTTGTATACTACTCTGGAAATGGTTGTGATAATGCAGACACATGCTAACAAAAAACTTTGACACTGTTTCAAATAAAAACAGTTGACCCCATGATCTGCTTTCTGTTTTCATTTGGTCACATGTGACTGAATCTTAGAAGTCAGACCAGAAGACATTTTAGGCCTTAACAACAGAGCTAGTATGGACAGGAAATAATTAAATATGCTCAAGAAAAATAGTTCACAGGGGCTAGAAACTAGTAAAAAATGCAGTTATCCCAGAAGAAAATCTTGCACAGGTTGATTTTTCTCTGATGTTAACTTGTATGTGAACCAGCATTTGAATGGTCATGTGTTGAACAGGTTCATGAATACTGACCTGAGAGTTTCTAGTCTACAGTGTGGACTCTCCAGTCCAGCAGAGAGCAGCTTCACTCCTGAATCCTGCAGGTCGTTGTTACTCAGGTCCAGCTCTCTCAGACTAGAGGACTGGGAGCTGAGAACTGAGGCCAGAGCTTCACAGCTTCTCTCTGATAGTTTACAGCCACTCAGCCTGAGGAAGAATTAATGATAAAGACGATAACTTTGAAAATATTTATTTTTCCTCTTCTGTAGAAATGATCTCATTTCACATACAGTATTTAATCAGCCCAGTTATATATGCACTTACAAAGCTTTATTGGAGACTTTGACCACTGGCAGCAGCCTCAGAAGACCCTCCTCTGAAGCAGAGTATTTCTTCAGGTCAAACACGTCTAGCTCTTTTTCTGATGACAGGAAGATGAAGACCAGAGCCGACCACTGAGCAGGGGAGAGATTCTCTGTGGAGAGACTTCCTGATCTCAGGTACTGTTGGATCTCCTCCACTAGAGAACGGTCATTCAGCTCATTCAGACAGTGGAACAGATTGATGCTTCTCTCTAGAGAAGGATTCTCCCTGATCTTGTCCTTGATGTACTGGACTGTTTCCTGATTGGTCTGTGAGCTACTTCCTGTCTGTGTCAGCAGGCCTCGTAGGAGAGTCTGATTGGTCTCCAGTGAAAGGCCCAGGAGGAAGCGGAGGAACAAGTCCAGGTGTCCATTTGGACTCTGTAAGGCCTTGTCCACAGCACTCTGGTAGAGGTGTTTTACTTTAGAGTTGGATGTTGATTGTGGTTCTGACAGTAGATTGACCCCAGATTTGATGAATGACAGAAAGACATAAACAGCAGCCAGAAACTCCTGAATGCTCAGATGGACAAAGCAGAACACCTTGTCCTGGTTCAGCCCACGCTCCTCTTTAAAGATCTGTGTGAACACTCCTGAGTACACTGAGGCTGCTCTGATATCAATGCCACACTCTGTCAGGTCAGCTTCATAGAAGATCAGGTTGCCTTTCTCCAGGTGCTCAAAAGCCAGTTTTCCCAGAGACTGAATCATCTTCCTGTTCTCTGTAGTCCAGAGTGGATCTGTCTCAGTTCTCCCATGATACTTGACATTTCCCAGTTTGGACTGAACCACCAGAAAGTGGATGTACATCTCAGTCAGGGTCTTGGGCATCTCTCCTCTCTCATCTGGTCTCAACAGATCCTCCAGAACTGTAGCAGTGATCCAGCAGAAGACTGGGATGTGGCACATGATGTGGAGGCTTCGTGAAGTCTTGATGTGGGAGATGATTCTGCTGGCCTGCTCCTCATCTCTGAATCTCTTCCTGAAGTACTCCTCCTTCTGCGGGTCAGTGAACCCTCTCACCTCTGTCACCATGTCAACACACTCAGGAGGGATCTGATTGGCTGCTGCAGGTCGTGTGGTTATCCAGAGGCGAGCAGAGGGAAGCAGTTTCCCCTTGATGAGGTTTGTCAGCAGCACATCCACTGAGGTTGACTCTGTAACATCAGTCCAGATCTCGTTGTTCTGGAAGTCTAGAGGAAGTCGACACTCATCCAGACCGTCAAAGATGAACACAACCTGGAACTTGTCAAACCTGCAGATTTCTGCTTCTTTGGTCTCAATAAAGAAGTGATGAAGAAGTTCCACCAAGCTGTACTTTTTCCCTTTCAGCAGATTCAGCTCTCGGAAAGTGAATGGAAATGTGAACTGTATATTGTGGTTGGCTTTGTCTTCAGCCCAGTCCAGAGTGAACTTCTGTGTTAAGACTGTTTTCCCAATGCCAGCCACTCCCTTTGTCATCACTGTTCTGATTGGTTTGTCTCTTCCAGGTAAGGATTTAAAGATGTTTTCACATTTGATTGTTGTTTCTGGTCTCGCTGGTTTCCTGGATGTTGTTTCAATCTGTCTGACCTCATGTTCATCATTGACCTCTCCACTCTCTCCCTCTGTGATGTGGAGCTCTGTGTAGATCTGATTCAGAAGTGTTGGGTTTCCTGCTTTAGCAATCCCCTCAAACAGACACTGAAACTTCTCCTTCTGATTAGATTTGAGTTTACGCTGGCATAGTGTAGCAGGAGTTTCTGAATTAACAAACAACACATAACATCAATAAATCGATCTTACAGTATAAGAAGTAGAAGAAATGTTAACATGTGCCCACTCCATTGTATCTATTCAGCCCCTCACTGATGGGTAGACAAACACGTCCTGTCACAGCACTGTGCATTTTACACCCACATTAACCAGTCAATAGTTTTACCAGATTGTTCATGGGGATTGTGCACATTTACCATTTGATATGGGGCTGTATAGACCACCCATGATAAATCAACATTTATATCAGTGTGGAAATATAAAAATATCCAATTTTCCCTCATGTAAAACCTGTTAAAAGACTCTTATTGTTCTCCAGAGAGTCAGCCAGCTCCTCCTGCGTCATTCTCCTCAGGAAGTGCAGTGAGATCTTCAGAAGTGCCTCTCTGTTGCTCCTCCTCTGCTCTTCCTCCTCACTGTCCATCATCTCCTCATCCTCCCTCTGCCTCTCTAAGCATTCTGGGTAATCTGGACTCAGAACCCTTTGGAACCTCTTCAGCTCGTTCTTCACAAAAGTGATGATGTTCTCCTCAAGAAGCTGGAACAGAATAATATGTAAATTAATCTTTCATACTAATGCTGTGGATCGCAACATCAGATCCATCCATCCGTCATAGACTGAAAGCCCACTGGTCTAAAGAGTGTAACATGGAGAGTATTATGGCCAGAATGGTTGTCTTTAATTTCATTTGTAGCTTAAGTAAAATGTGTTGTTGTACATTTACAAACCGTAAATATGGAGTCCAGGTCTGTTTGATTCTCATGGGCAGACTGACCACTGGGAACCTCTGAACTCTCCTGGTGAACTCTGTGGAGAAAACATGATGTATTAAATCTCCAGATATCAACACACACACACACACACACACACACACACACAGAGAGAGAGAGATCAATTCTATATATCATGACTGAGAGTTTAATATCAACGAACCCATCTGTTCTTATCATCATTTTAAAATTCATACATTTGATCGATAGAGTGATGTCCATCTTTGAATAGAATAGGTTGCCTAATAGACCGGCCACTCTTCATGGACACACAGCTGGGTACAGGAGAGTCTGGTCTCTCCTGCTGGATCCTGATAGAAACACAGGATGGACAAAACAGGGGTGATGGCAGTAAAAGGTTTAAGCAGGCTTTTGACCAGCAGGCTTAAAGCTGGGAATGTGGGGAGAGTAAATGAGGAACACTCTTCTCTCCCTCCACAACTCCCACCAAAGCCCTTATACAAAGAAACTTAAGTCTCAAATTGCTCCGCTGGAGTTCTTAGTAGTCAAAAGTAGCAGACTGTGGTACATACTGGGCAGCTCTGAGGTCTGAATATATAAGTATATGTATGTAAAGAAGAGCAATGCTGAAAAAGACCAATAGCCAAACTTCTATAGATAAAAATAGTTAAAACATGAACACAGTAACATTTAAATGGTAGTAACAGCTTACGTCTTTTCAGAAGAATGGGGTTCATCTTTAAAATCAATAAGGACAACGTCTGATCGGTCACTCTTCATGGACTTACACCTGGGTTCAGGAGAGTCTGGTCTCTCCTGATGAGACCTGGTAGACAGGAGGAAGACCACCAGGGTGGCAAATTAACTTTATAGTCAATTACCAGCCACAGTAGCTGGTGGATAGCTGGTGGTACCTCCCTCTGTCACGTGCTGTGGGATTGTGGTGTTTAAAACTTGGCCTCAAGCAGCTGTAAACCTAACTAACCACTAGATGGCGCGCAGTAGCTAGTTAGGAAACTATACTTCTAAAATACACACCAGCAACCCTAACTTCAACCACAGTGATTGGTTTTATTAAAATATAAAATAAGTGGAATTAAAGTTGATCAGATAACCGATTAAAACAATTTTGATAAATAGATTTTTTGACCTGAATAAACTGCCTATATAAAATAACTTAAGTCTTAACTTAAGTCAGTATCAAAGTCCAAACCAGTGTCCAATGTCAGAGTCCAATCAACAGTCTATGGCAGAGAAATCACATAATCGGTTGGATATTGTTTTATTATGCGTCTATCAAATGTTAAAATTTAACCACAACAATGATTTAAAGAGCAGCCTTCCTGCTCTGATTAAAACAGTTTTAAAAACATTACAACAAATAAACATGTTCATGACTTTAACATTAACACCCAAACACTGATGTGTTCACAAACTGTTACAGAAAAGTGTTTTTATGTTTTGAACATAAACAGTGAGTTTCCTCACATACAACCCCCTAATCACAAATGAAGGTTTGTTCTGTATTCATGTCTTATTACAATTAAATCAATGAACAGTAAACATGAATGTGTTGAAAAATAATACACTATAAGCTGTAGTATAAAGTGTTGACTACAATACCTTTTCATGTTGGAAATAACCTGCTGCCACACCGATAAGTGAAAGACTACTGGCTTGATACTGTTAGAGAGAGAGAGAGAGAGAGAGAGAGAGAGAGAGAGAGAGAGAGGGAGAGAGAGAGAGATTAATCATTAGTCTACAGTCTCAGAGAAAAACAGACCAATTTAATTGATCTTATTCCTGTCTCGTGAGGAAAAATTATTTGAATGTACATAAGGTTATATCTACACATTTATCATTCAGCTAATTGTCGACGTGATGACACTATATCTGCTATTGCCATTTTTGGCAGTGTTATTGTAGAGGAGTTACCATTATTCATATTTGTATGCCATTAAATAAACAATTTGTTAGTGGTGTTTAATGTAAGACCAAACCTCAATGCACTATCAAATGTATGACGACATTTATAAGTCCTGTTTTAGACTGTCTAAGATGAAAGTAATCATTTATCAGCTGATGTATTATTTGGACATACATGGATAATAAAATCTATAAGAACCTTTATCGTACCAAACCATTATCAAAGACGAGGGATCTGATAAATCATTGATTAAATTATGATGCTCTTATTTTGTTATGGAGTTCAATATACCAACACACAAAGAATATGTTGTTTGTTTCTTATTAAGAGAAAACATCAGAGAATGAAAATAATTCTCTAGATAACGGAGGATTACACTTACTCAAGTTATTCCCATGAATGTCAGTCACACCAGGTCTCTTGCTTCTTGGTCAGGTCTCTCTAGAAAAACAGCTTTATTTTAATCTCAGTGGGACTACCTGGTTAAATAAAGATTACATCCATAATGAATAAACCTGTGGAATCTGACAGACGCTGCTTATTTTCCTTCCTCAGTCCTGGGTGTCTGCAGGCTGCTGTCACATCCTCATGACTTCAGTATCAAAGTCTAAACCAGTCTAAACTTGTTAGGAGAAAACAAGTCTGTGGCAGAGAAATCACAGATCAGGTGGTGCAGTTTTATTATGCGTCTATCAAATGGTGAAAGTTAATTGCATCATCTAAAGTGAACTAAAGAGTCACCCTGCTCTGATTAAAACATGTTGAAAAAGACGTGCAACAAATAAATGTCTTCATGACTCCAAAACTTACACCCAAATACTGATGTGTTCATAAACTGTCACCGAAAAGTGTTTAGTTATCTTTTAAACCTTAACAGTGAGTTTTAAGACATGCCTTCACCACAAAGGATGTTCAGGACACAAGTTCAAATGTTTTCAGAGGAAGATGGGAAAGAAAATAGGCTACATGAGGAACAAATTGAGAGAAAACCTGGAATACAAACTGCTGGAAAACAACCTGAAGGATGTTGAGGAGAGGGATGAGAAAGATCACAGGCTAGAAATAATCAATATAAGTACTTTATTACTTAAAGCTTTAGAATCTGGATAAGACTAGAAATAGTAGTACTACTTTATTATGTATAGCTTTAGAACCTGGATAGGACCAATGATGTGACTCTGCTTCAACAGATTTGAAACCTGCTGTCCTGCCCAACTCTCCCCCAACTCCAGACAGATAGGCCTACGCAAACCATCCACCATTACTACTGCCACTACTACTACAAGTGACACTACAACTGCTACTACTTCTGCTACTACTACTATTATTACTAGTATTACTACTACTGCTAATGGTTCTACAACAACTACTACTATTACTACAACTAGTATTACTACTACTGCTACTACTACTGCTAATTGTAGTACTTATACCAGTCATTTCTTTATCAGTCCAGAAGGGGGAGCTACTGCTCTTAGTCAGTGAATGTTTACTGCAACTGCCCATATCTAAGTTTACAACAGTAGGCTACAATAGTATCTCCTATATAGCGACATACCAACGAGATACATTAGACTACTCATATAGGCAGATATTTTTTTTATTATTATTTTGTTTTTGTTTCAGAGCGGAGGGCAACAATATAAAACTACAGTAGCCCAGTCAACCTGCACACAGGCTGTAGCGAGTACGAACCACTAGAGGGCGACGTCAATTCAAACAAAAACCTCATTCTGATCCCATTATCCCAAATGGAGGCCTGACCTTTATAAGGAAACAAACTGTTGTCATTGCACTTACCTTGTTTAAATATTTTGACATTTAGATATTTTGTTCAGTGTGGAATTTTATTTGAACTTTTGATCCGGTCAGTGACAGCTGAGTTTTCCATGTATGTTGATGCTGTAGTAAGGTTTTGTTTTCTGGAGTAAAATTGACCTCTAATCTGACGGGGATACGTTGAGAAAATTCCAAAATAGGGTAGTATTTGGCAAGTTTTTTTTTTGTTTTTTTTTAGGTTTTCATATGAAATGTCTGGGCAAATTCTTAAACATTTATAAAAAGTGGAGTGAGTTGTTAGCACTGTCACCTCACAGCTAAAATGTCCCTGGTTCAATTCTCATGTCTTTATGTGTGGAGTTTGCATATTCTTCCCGTGTTCACCTGGGTTTCCTCCGGCTGCTCCATTTTCCTCCACAGTCCAGAGACATGCAGGTGGATTGATTCAGTTGCTCATTGGTATGAACAATGTACTGTTGTGTTTAATGAAATGCTGCCCTCTACTGGTCATAGAACAAAACCCCGACTGCAACAGTGTAAATAGGGCTAAATGAGATATTTCTCCTTAGTAGAACATCTCCATTGTTCAGCACACATATCTCTATAGGAGAACTGAAGGGTCAAACACATACTGGACACTCTGGGGACCCGTAGTCAGCACCACTCACTGTTATGTTGAAACCTTAATCTAAAACTCCTACTCTTCTACAAACAAGGCAAAGTAACTCAAGATTATATTATTTCATTATGTGTCCTGGATCATGTTTGGGATTATGCCTGTTTTCCATGATCAATACTGAGAGCTGGATCAGTGGTAACAGTGGATCCCAGGGCAGCTGATCACAGCAGAAACTAGAAAATGTGCTGAGTAGAGCACAGACCTCCGCCATATTTGACAACACCCCGCAATCGACATGAAAAGTGAATCAGTTCTTCCATGGCCCATAACCAACCTTCATACCAAGTCTTGTGCAAATCCGTGCCCAAGTTTTTGGATATCCTTTTAGCTGACGGACGGACGGACAAACACACAGACGCGGGTGAAAACACCAGAGCAACAATATAAACCGACATTAAACCAGCCAGTGTGACCCACCAGAGGGCGACGTAACTACACAAAATATTAACAGAGTCCATTCACAACTAATAAGACCAAAAAACAATATTGGTTTATTATAGAGCATTCATAATTACATATTAATGTCATCAACTTAGGTTTAAAACTGTACTTGTTTAAAAAGAAAAATACAACACAATATTACTCAGTAGATGAAAATGAAAGTTCTCAACTTGTTTTGAAATGTATATAAGTCAAGGTCTTAGGTTCCCCAAAATGGAAATATTATACTCTTCACCCCTGCTTGAAGGGGAATTTGACCAGAATCGACTTTATGATTGTTATTCTAAAAAGGGGACAGTGTCCTATAATTTGGCAATATTTTTTAATGTTTTATGTTTGTAATAATGAGCTCTCAAGATCAGTTTGAATGCAAACCTCTGACAACATTAATCTAGTGTCAGACTCCAAAAGGAGATGTCCTGCTTTGTTTAGTCAAGATTTAAATAGATTTGGTCCATCAGCAGAAATTGTAAAAATGCATCTATATTAAAAAATAGATATATGTTTGTGTGTGTTTTTGTTTTCATAATTCTAGACACTTTACATGAATATGTGAATCTGAGTGTCTCTGACATCTTGGTTCAACCAATCTGGCAATGTAAATCAGTGATGTCATATATTACATTTTCCTTGATTATGAGAAGTCATGACTCACAATTTATAAAACAACACAACAAAATATTGGATTATTTTTTGGCAATAATAATTACAAATTAAAGTAAAAAAAAAAAAATGCTTAAGATTATGCTCGTTTGAAATGAAGAACAAACAATATTCATGTAAACCGTTATTTTGGGAAACAACTGAAGAAACAACAGAGACATTTAGCTTGGAGTGGATTAGTAAAATACCAACTAAAATAAAAAGCTCCAAGCTAGCTAATAAATTGTTCATGTAAATTTGTACTCAAACTTAAATTTGTATCATGTTAAAACCATGTTCAGTTTCTGTACACATAAAATACACTGTTTACTGAGGAATCATGTTTGTACAAAGGGAAATTAGGAGTGAACTTATATGTGTAATATTCTGTAGGTGTGTTAACATCAATATGTGAATATGCTGCATGAATGTGTGTGTGTGTATGATCCTGTACAGAGCGAATTATAATTTCAGCAGCTGTCTTGTCTTGTCACTTCCCTGTGTCATTTCTCTACACAGGAGGCAACTCTAGTCTTCTATCTTGACACAGAGACACTGAGGAACCAGACCTTAACCCAAATTCAAACCCAGGGTAGAGGGGTTCAGTGAATGTGGAGTGGAAGGTGTGGATGTGGATCAGTGTGTCAGAGGAGACTCTGTAGAAGGACAGAGAGCCAGCAGACCAGTCCAGATACACTGCTACTCTGTCAGAGTCAGAGAAGGGAGGGATACGTATGATAGTTGTTCTCTTATTGTGCCAGGCAAAGTATCCCTTATCAGAGCAGAACAGACTCCAGGATTTGTCATTCTGTCCAAGCCTGCAGTCAGCACAATCTCCTTTCCTTCTGATTCCTCTGTATGTCACTCCTATATCAACCAGTCCTTTCCTTTCTACCTCCCAGTAACAGCGCCCAGTCAGACCATTTCTACACAGCACCAGTGGCCAGTAGTCAAATCTTTCTGGGTGATCAGGATATGGCTGCTCCTCTCTCATTGCTGTCACCTTTCTGTTGTCTTCAGACAGAGAGAGCTTTCTGTGTGCTGTGTTTGGGTCCACTGTGAGTTCACAGGCATCTGAGAGAACAAGACACAATACAGCAGCAGGTTTTGATCTAATAAACCTTTTCTGTTACTTATTTGTTGATTTATTAACAAAGTGACAATGAATTATTTAACACTTTCATGATCTCACAGTATATCAGCCAACATCTGCTTTCACAGTAGGATTTGAATGACTGGATGACACTTACTGCTAACTAAATACACACTTACACTTCCCCAGGTGTGATTTCAACCGTTGCACTCTATCTTCATGGTGCATTCTGGGTGGGTGGGGAGGGGGTAGGGGGGGGATAAACAAAGTCAGACCAGCATATTCTCTTTGATAATGGAACAAGACTAAGAGTCTAAAGGCCCTGACACACCAAACCGACGGTCGGCCGTCGGCCAATGTTGGGGCGTCGGTAAGCGTCGGTGTCCCTAGTTTTTGCGGTGTGTCCCGCACCGTCGGCACTAGTCGGACCCTGTCGCCGTCTTTTCGGCCGATTGAGCATGTTGAATCGGCGTCAGAGCCGTCGGTGAGAGAGATCACTCTGATTGGTAGTTCGTTGTTTTGCCTCTGGATGATTGGAACAGGAAAGAGCCGAGCGAAATTTTTAAAATCTGAGGTTTCATTTATCTCCAGCTCTCGACACAGGTTCGGGAAAGCCCCTTGAGCCTGTCTCTGGAGTAACGTTATTCATGATTTCACCCATTTAGTGCGGCATTATTTATTTTTCGCCTCCGCCTCTTCCTTTCGTCTTCCACAACCAAAAGACCAAGGGCTGACAACGCCAGTGCCATTTGCAACTTCTTATCAGACGGTTATTTCCCCTCACGCATGCGCAGAACGTACGTGCTAGTTGGCCGTCGGCTGTAGTCTTTGCGGTGTGTTCAAGTGCAACTTTTTGGACCAGACGTGGGGCGACGCAACAGTCGGCCTTAGTCGCCGCTGGTTCTTTGACGTCGGTTTGGTGTGTCAGGGCCTTAACAGCCCCGTGACATTGCATTTTTTGGAAGCATCCCTGCTGGGAATCAAACTCGCGTCTCCCAATGAGAGGCTGCAATCTAACTCCTTGCGGCACACTTTCAGCCACATGACCAAAAGTGGTGAACAGAGTGACCGACCGACATTGCGATCTATTGAGCCCCTGCTGTCGCAGTGCAAAAATAAATGGGCATTAAATAACCTTCCTTGTGAGTTTTCCACTCAACATCAGACATAACTCCTGTTAAAGATTAAACAAGATGACACAGCTGCACAGTATGACTGAGAAAATGGTTGCCAATCCCTAATTCCTCTATAAGACATCGCCTCTGCCTGGCAGCAAGCCTCTCCATACCTGAGAGAGTCCAGTCTCCAGTGTGGATCCTCCAGTCCAGCAGAGAGCAGCTTCACTCCTGAGTCTCCTGGATGATTGTAGCTCAGGTCCAGCTCTCTCAGATGGGAGGGGTTGGAGCTCAGAGCTGAGGCCAGAGAAGCACAGCCTTCCTCTGTGAGCAGACAGCCTGACAACCTACACACACACACACACACACACACACACACACACACACACACAATTTGAGAGTTCTTGACTCAATTTGTGACAGAATCTGAGAAGTCCTTTGCGGTATTTTAGGTGTTAACAACAGAGGCAGTAAGGAGAGAAAATGATGAACTATAATCATGGAAAATAGTTCAGAGGGACTAGAAAGTACAGCTAAATTTTAGTATCCTGGCTGATTAGAAAGCCAAAATAGAGAAAATTGTACAGAGGTTAGGTACCTTCACTGACATTATGCATGGGGAAAAAAAAGAAGAAGAAGAATACTGACCTGAGAGTTTCCAGTCTACAGTGTGGACTCTCCAGTCCAGCAGAGAGCAGCTTCACTCCTGAATCCTGCAGGTCGTTGTTACTCAGGTCCAGCTCTCTCAGACTAGAGGACTGGGAGCTGAGAACTGAGGCCAGAGCTTCACAGCTTCTCTCTGACAGCTTACAGACACTCAGCCTAAATTGACATGGAAAGATATGAAAATGTTATCCTCTTATATGTTAATGTCATTATTGTCTGTGTTTTTTTGGGCACTGCTTTCATATTATTATTACTAGCATTGCTCTCTGTTTACCGTCTACAGCCCTCTAAAAGCACAGTTTGCTGTATCCACTATCTGGAGTCACCAACTTCATCCATGCTAAAAATGTATTCACACATGGTATTGTGCGGTGATTTGGATAAATACATCCACCAAATGGCATATGCTATGTTCTTGTGTACAATTAGCCACAAGAAAGAATGGGAATAGTCAACCCATTCTCATTCCCAACTCGTCTTATTTTGACGCTTTGTCAAATCCCTTGGCATCACTCTAATGATGCAAAAGGTACCCTTTCGCGTCTGTATAGGAACTACGCCCACAACTTTTTCTCCTAGACCACGGAACACAGAAGCGTTACATAGTCTAGGCTACATTTCTGCCCAAATAAGGGATTCCGGTTTGCTGCATGTCTTTGCTTAAGCTATTTGGTGCTAATATTGATTGAGCAATTTCGAGGCCAAATGTAAAAAAAAAAAGAAAAAAAAAAGAAAATCGCTTGCATTTTGGCACTTGATGTCACCTGCTAAATAAATAAATGAATAAACGAATACATTTGGCTCATAACCTGTATAACAAGTTATATCAGTGGCATCTTAATAAACGCAGCAAAATAGCACCAACAAAAGTATATTTTTGTAATTTTTTGGTTATATCCTTTTGTAACTTTTTGGTTCAGACTGTATTGCATCTTTGTAATACTGAGCAGTTTGCCTTTTCACAACCCTAACCTTAGGCCATCCGGAAAAACTACAGTTTGCACTGTTTAGCACTTCCACACCCTGCTGTGTGGGTATTGTAGTTGTATTGTTGTTTCTCCCATAGTGGACACTGTAAACATGGAACTGACATTGTTACTGGGGTATTTGAGGGTGGAAAAAAACATATCTTTTGTCAGATTTGAGCCATCTTAATGGGAAGCAAGAGAATTTCAGAAAATATTGCATTTCAACCCAACTCAGTGCCGCCCACCATCAGTAACCTCACCCCATGAAAGTGCATCTCAGTAGCTTTCTAGAAAAGTTGACCCCATGTCTCTAGCCCCTTCTGTTGCTGCATAATAAGCCTTCAAATGTGGCCCGGGGTCAGAGTTCAAAGGGCAATATTGCAGTGCAGGAACCACCCATGTTCTTCATATTGGCATATGTTTCTCTCCAGGTCAAGGTTTTTCCAAATATGTCTTCAATTTTTAATTTTCACCTCTGTCCGGCTCCAGCCTCTTCCAAGCATACTTTCTGAGACCCTTTGAAACTCCAGCCTAGTGGAAAACATCCTTCAAGGTATTGATGTTTTCCCAATCACAGTCATACTTTTGGATTTAGGCTAGTGTAGACCTAATTTCACCTACCAAATACATCTGGATTGTTGTCATAGGAAAAATCATATTGGATAACATTGCTGCTTTTGATGCAATTTAGCCCCTCCCCCAAACCTCCTGAATGGTTCTACATGGTCAGGATTATAGTATGTTGTAGCCTCAATATCCCTCTGTTTACAGATTAAGTTTCCTACACATATCTCTTAAAATTACCATGTTATGACCTTGTAGTCTCCATAGCTGATTTGTGGTTTATCCTTACCAAGGGGTGATAAGTTGATAATCAGATGGACATGGCCATGACATTTACTATGCATGGCCTCAGATCAGTGAGCTTCTTAAAATAATATCCCAACTTGGTCTTAGCACCAAAGAGCTCAAGCAAAGAAATGCAGCAAACTGGAACCCCTTATTTGGGCAGAAAATTTAGGCTAGACTATGTAACACTTCCATGTTCCGTGGTCTAGGTAGGCATCCAATACTGCCGCAAGAGGCTTTACCATGGAGTCTACTGAACACCCGGTACGTTCCAATGCAGACAAGAGGGTACCTTTTGCGTCATTACAGTGATGCCAAGGGATTTGACAAAGTGTCAATATAGGATGAGTTGGGAATGAGAATGGGTTGGAATAGTACAATTAGAAGGAAGGAATAGTACATTAGTACAATCAGCCACAAGAAGGAATGACAAAATATATAATGTTTATATAAAAATTAGTAAACATTTTAAAAAATAATGTTGTTGTTTTTTTTTTTAAATAACATGAGAAGATTAGAAAGAACAAAATATAACACAAAAGCAACTCAATAAAAGAGTGTTTTATGGAGCATTTTTTGAATTTGCTAGCCTAAGTCCCTCAGGAAGTAATTCCACAGTCTAGGGGCCCTCATAGCAAAAGTGTAATCACCTTGAGTCTAGACTGAGGGACAGTCAGACGGACCCAAAGATCTTAGTTTGCTCTCTGTAACTAAGGGCCAAAACTAGCCATGCTTTAAATGTGCTCTGTAAAATCTTAATATCAATGCTATATCAACTGCTAACTAGTGTAGAGACACTACACATGGGGATATATGATCTCTTTTTAGCACAAGTTAAAATCTTAGCTGCTCTATTCTGAACAAGCTGGAGATGTCACAGTGAATCAGTGATCAGAATAGAACAGGGGCTGGAAAAGTCCAAGACCTTCTTTCCAGTTAGATTGAAACCCTACCCTGATGAAGGCGAGGTAAGGTGGGATAGACATCCCCTTTTGTATGTTTTGACTCTCCTTACTGGACATGCCAAGATAATAAAGACATTTTTAATGTACAAGTAAGAGTGCCTTGGTGATTTTGGAGTGCACTATTCTCCCTTTTTTCCTTTGTTAGATTGAAATGCCATTTAAAAATTGGCTCTGGAATCCTGATGTAAAGCTTGTAGGGTCACCCTTTTGCAGATTCAGAAATACTGACCTGAGACAGACAGTCTTGAAAACATGGATGTAGTTTGGAGAAATGTGTCAAATCAACTGAGAAAGAGATGTAAATTGTTCTTACCTGAGAGTTTCCAGTCTACATTGTGGACTCCCCAGTCCAGCAGAGAGCAGCTTCACTCCTGAATCCTGCAGGTCGTTGTTACTCAGGTCCAGCTCTCTCAGACTAGAGGACTGGGAGCTGAGAACTGAGGCCAGAGCTTCACAGCTTCTCTCTGACAGCTTACAGACACTCAGCCTCAATGAAGATATACAGATTTGAAAACGTTACTCTCTTATATTTAATGAGACTGATATCTGTATTTTGTAAGGCACTGATTTTATGACTGTCTATGTAAAGCTGGATGGAAAGAAAACTGATTTTGAAATATTACAAGATTTCCTCTTAAAAGAAGATGAAAATTACTTCACTAAAATGACTATGAAAATCCTGATATCAAACTTGCAGGGTCATCCTTTCTAAAACCAAGGAATTACTAGTGGACTTTCCCCACGACTTTCGAAGAGCCGTGGGGACCACCTACCCTTGGTCATCAACAACTCTGAAGTTCAACAAGTGGACAGCTACAAATTCCTGGGAGTGACAATCTCCTCCACCTTGAAATAGGAGGATAACACCACTACTATTCTCAAGAAAGCACACCAGAGACTTTTCTTTTTAAGACAACTGAGAAAATGTGGTACATCCAGGAATGGAATGGTGCAGTTTTATAGAGCAGCAGTGGAGCATCCCTACCTATGCAATAACTGTGTGGATTGGCAACATGTCAGCTGAGGACAGGAGACAGTTGGACAAAGTGGTACGTACTGCATCCGGAATTATCGGATGCGATCTCCCACCCCTAGCAGAAATCTATGAGGCTAGACTACAAAAGAAGGGCCTTAAAGTTCTAAAGGACCCCTCTCACCCGGCTAACAACCTTTTTAATCTTCTGCCTTCTCAAAAAAGACTTAGAAGTGTTAAGACCAGAACATCCAGATTGCAAAATAGCACATATCTAGAAGCTGTCCGCCTCCTTAACACTCTAAACTTAGCAGCGCAGGTCGCTCAGTAAGTTTAAATCACTGTGCAATAAGACAGATGTTTTTTTATTATGCGCTTACTTACGCATTTGAAGCACTTTATCTAGTGGGTCGTTTGATGTTGCTGCTAATTCCCCTACAGGTGCTAGTGTTTTACCCATGGTGTTCTTATGTGTTGGAGTTTATTTTATTCTACCCATTTTTTTTATGCTTTTATGATTATTTTAGGGCTTGGATGTTATCTATCTGTTTTATACTTCTTTTTTGAATGTATTATGTGTTTTTTAAGTGAGTGGTTGTATGTGTTTGTCTGTGTTTAAGTGAGCTCACTAAGACAAATTCCAATCAACTCTGTTGATATGGCAATAAAGTATTGAATCTTGAATCTTGAATCTTGAATCCCTCAAGAATACTGACCTGAGGGTGTCCAGTCTACAATGTGGACTCCCCAGTCCAGCAGAGAGCAGCTTCACTCCTGAATCCCGCAGATCGTTGTCACTCAGGTCCAGCTCTCTCAGACTAGAAGACTGGGAGCTGAGAACTGAGGCCAGAGCTTCACAGCTTCTCTCTGACAGCTGACAGACACTCAGCCTGAAGAAGAATTATCAATCATTAAACTTTGAAAATGCTTCTATATTATTGCAAGTAAAAATGATCAAATTTAATATATTGAACCTATCAAGTTTTCTATGTACCTACAAAGATTTATTGGAGGCTTGGACTACTGGCAGCAGCCTCAGAAGACCCTCCTCTGAAGCAGAGTATTTCTTCAGGTCAAACACGTCCAGCTCTTTTTCTGATGACAGCAACATGAAGACCAGAGCCGACCACTGAGCAGGGGAGAGTTTGACTGTGGAGAGACTTCCTGATGTCAGGTACTGTTGGATCTCCTCCACTAGAGAACGGTCATTCAGCTCATTCAGACAGTGGAACAGATTGATGCTTCTCTCTGGAGAAGGATTCTCCCTGATTTTGTCCTTGATGTACTGGACTGTTTCCTGATTGGTCTGTGAGCTACTTCCTGTCTGTTTCAGCAGGCCTCGTAGGAGAGTCTGATTGGTCTCCAGTGAAAGACCCAGGAGGAAGCGGAGGAACAAGTCCAGGTGACCATTTGGACTCTGTAAGGCCTTGTCCACAGCACTCTGATAGAGGTGACTTGCCATAGATCTGTCCCTAAATAGTGTAAACCTCCAGGATGTTGATAGTTGCTCTGACATTAGAACATCATCAGTGTTGATGAATGTCAGAAAGACATAAACAGCAGCCAGAAACTCCTGAATGCTCAGATGGACAAAGCAGAACACCTTTTCCTGATGCAGCCCACGCTCCTCTTTAAAGATCTGTGTGAACACTCCTGAGTACACTGAGGCTGCTCTGATATCAATGCCACACTCTGTCAGGTCGGCTTCATAGAAGATCAGGTTGCCTTTCTCCAGCTGCTCAAAAGCCAGTTTTCCCAGAGACTGAATGATCATCCTGGTCTCTGTAGTCCAGGGTGGATCTGTCTCAGCTCTCCCATGATACTTGACATTCCCCTGTATGGACTGAACCACCAGGAAGTGGATGTACATCTCAGTCAGGGTCTTGGGCATCTCTCCTCTCTCATCTGTTCTCAACACATGCTCCAGAACTGTAGCAGTGATCCAGCAGAAGACTGGGATGTGGCACATGATGTGGAGGCTTCGTGAAGTCTTGATGTGTGAGATGATTCTGCTGGCCAGCTCCTCATCTCTGAATCTCTTCCTGAAGTACTCCTCCTTCTGCGGGTCAGTGAACCCTCTCACCTCTGTCACCATGTCAACACAGTCAGGAGGGATCTCATTGGTCGCTGCAGGTCGTGTGGTTATCCAGAGGCGAGCAGAGGGAAGCAGTTTCCCCTTGATGAGGTTTGTCAGCAGCACATCCACTGAGGTTGACTCTGTAACATCAGTCCAGATCTCATTGTTCTGGAAGTCTAGAGGAGGTCGACACTCATCCAGACCGTCAAAGATGAACACAACCTGGAACTTGTCAAACCTGCAGATTCCTGCTTCTTTGGTCTCAATAAAGAAGTGATGAACAAGTTCCACCAAGCTGTACTTTTTCCCTTTCAGCAAATTCAGCTCTCGGAAAGTGAATGGAAATATGAACTGAATATTGTGGTTGGTTTTGTCTTCAGCCCAGTCCAGAGTGAACTTCTGTGTTAAGACTGTTTTCCCAATGCCAGCCACTCCCTTTGTCATCACTGTTCTGATTGGTTTGTCTCTTCCAGGTAAGGGTTTAAAGATGTCTTCACATTTGATTGTTGTTTCTGGTCTCACTGGTTTCCTGGATGCTGTTTCAATCTGTCTGACCTCATGTTCATCATTGACCTCTCCACTCTCTCCCTCTGTGATGTGGAGCTCTGTGTAGATCTGATTCAGAAGTGTTGGGTTTCCTGCTTTAGCAATCCCCTCAAACAAACACTGAAACTTCTCCTTCAGATTAGATTTGACTTTACGTTGGCAGATGGGAGCAAGAGTTTCTGAATGAAAAAAAGAATGAATCACATCATTTTGCATTTTCCCACCATTTCCCCTTTACATCATGTTAAACTTGTTAAAAGCCTCTGACACGAGCCCCTCACTGCAAATGAGCGCATTAATGGTGGAGCAGATCTGAAGCAGTGGGTTCTCGTTTAGATGGCATTGATGAATCGGTCTGTTCTCGTCTGGACGGAATAGATGGCTCACTGAAAGAGATACAGTCTTCAATCTCTTCTGTGGAGGGCTCCCTCTCAAGCTTGACTAGCAGGGTGGTGAAAACAGAGAGGAGGTTGGATGAAGCAGAAAACAGAATCTCTGCCACTGAGGACAGGTATAACTCTCAAAGTACCCAGCTCTCCGCCATGAAGAAAACAATAGATCAGTTACGGCTAAAAGTTGATGACTTGGAGAACCGTGGTCGGCGCAAAAACATTAAGATCGTGAACCTAGTCAAAAATGCTGAGGGTAGCACCCCACTTCTGAAATTTATCCAGGATATGCTACCAGGCTGGCTGGATGTCCCTGCAGAATTTTCCTGCTCCAAGCCCTAATAGCTCTCTAGAAGCATACTGGTGCGCTTTCTGCGTTATTCCCAAAAAGAAACTTTTCTGAGAGCTGTGATGAAGAAGCGTGACGGTTCTACTCGGATCTATCTACTGAGGTCCTATGGAAAAGATGGGAGTTTGATACAGTGAGGAAGGCTATGGCTCATCGGAACATGTACTGGGGATTTGCATACCCAGCCCGACTCCGGTGCCTGCATGACGACCCCGAATCTGTGACTCGTTGCAATGTGGAACTACTATAGGAGGAAAAATAATTTTGTTCCTACCCATTTCCCCCACTGAAACTATAGACAACTTATAAGGTAACAGTACTACAGTAGGCTGGATATACAGTAGAATGGCTGGCCATGCTACTGTGGCAAGCCAAAGCTAAATGGCAAATTGCCTGACAGACTAATGTGAATGTTTTTTTGTTATTGTTTGTTTTTTTCTCCTTAGCCAGTATCAATCAGCCTGTGGTTATGTTTGTTGCCTTTGTGATGTCAGGGACCTTTTCCCTCATTTTTTTTTTTTCCTAATTTTTTTAAATTTTGGGGGCAACAAATGGAACTCTGGAAGCACATTTGGGGTGGTGATGTGGGTACAAGCAGCTATGCTGATATTGTGGTCAGTTATAAACGACGATGTATGGCGACTGTTATGTTTGTAATGTACCCTGTCGTTTGGTGTCAGAGTTGGGGAGGGGGGAGGTTGTTGTTACTGTTGTTTCTGTTGTTTTTTGTTTTGTTTTTCTAATTACAGGGTCTCACAGAAGTTTTATGTTGTCAGTCAGTATTACTTTGATTATAGTATTCACTTGCTTATATAACACTCTTTATGACTGACTCATTTAGACTTGTTACGTTGAACGTCCAAGGGATTGGTCATGTAATTAAGAGGAAAAAAATTCTAACATTTTTAAAAAAACAAAAAATTGCTTTTGCCCTGCTTCAGGAAACCCAATTGTCTAGTAAAGAGCATCGAAAACTTAAAAGAGATTGGGTTGGCCAAATGTATTTCTCTTCCTATTACTCAAACAAAAGAGGTACTGCAATTCTTATAAATAAGAACATTCCTTTTATACTTGAATATGAAGAGAGAGTCAGAAGGTAGATTTATTTTGATTACAGGTTCCATTCTTGGCCAGCATATTACAATTTTAAATATTTATGCCCCAAATGTGGACTACCCTCAATTTATGTTACAGATGGTTTTGCTGTTTAGCCAATATTGTAAAGGTCTTGGTTTCTTAGCTGGTGATTTCAATTGCATAATGAACATCAGTCTGGACAAGTCCTCCTCTGTTCTGGAAAAGTTTAATTTGGGTTCCAACTTCATTAAGTTAGTCAAACTTCTATACTCTGACCCAATGGCAACAGTCAACACAAATGGCTTGCTGTCTGAGAAATTCCCAGTAAGTAGGGGTTGTAGACAGGGTTGCCCCTTATCTCCACTTTTATTTTTGTTAATCATTGAACCCCTGGCCGAATCCCTCAGATCCAACAACAATATTTGTGGTGTAATAGTAGATGAGAAAGATCATTGCATTTCGCTATATGCTGACGACGTCCTTTTATACTTGACAAACCCTTAAATTTTAATCCCCACGGTTTTGGACACCATTGCCTGCTACAGCAATCTATCAGGTTATAAAATTAACTTAGATAAATCTATGGAAATGCCTCTAAATATTCTCCGCAATGCTGACATTCTACTGCAATCTCCATTTCATACAGAGAAAGGCTTTAAGTATTTAGGCATCTCGGTCACCCCTGACCTTAATGAATTATTCCAGGTAAACTATCCACCCCTGATCAAGAAAATTAAAGAAGATTTAGTCAAATGGTCTGCCTCACCAACCTCCCTTTTTGGGAGAATTAATGTTATATGGATGAATATTCTCCCCCGCCTGAATTACTTCCAGAGTCTTCCATGCTTTCTGTCCTCTACCTTTTTTAAAAGATTGAATACTCATATTTCTAGATATATATATGGAATTATAAAAAGCTGAGAATCAAGTTTTCTAAGTTCATTAAACCAAAAGGCTTGAGTGGAGCATCACTGCCCAATCTCCAGCTTTACTATTGGTCTGCTCAAATTAAAAACATGAAAAATTGGATTCTAGATAGGCATGATTCACTATGGGTTAGCACTGAATCATTTGCTTGCCACCCAAGATGGCTTAAATCACTCTCTTTTATTTATAATGTCGATCATGTGGAGTCTTTAACTAGCAATTTGATCGTATACAACACACTATTAGCTTGGAGGGATGTGAGAAAATATTTAAATATTCCAACCATTATTTCTCTTTGGTCCTCCATTGCTCTTAACCCTGATTTTCCTTCCACAAATTAGAAGCATTGCTCTTTTAAACTGGTTGTCAAAAGGACTCCTGGATCTCTCAGGTCTCTTTACACAGGATCATTTGAAATCATTTGAACAGATCAGAATTGGTTTGATTTACCCAACAAGGTTTTTCTTTTAATTGTTACAAATAAGACACTTTGTGCAGTCTCTTTTGAGGGAGGATAAATTACGTTTAGAGATGTCAGAGTTTGAGAAATGTCTTATTTCCACTGATAGCCTCAAGGGTAATATTTCATATATATATATATATATATATATATATATATATATATATATATATATATATATATGTCAAATAGCCGTCTGGAAGCATGATCTGGAGGTAACATTCAGTAGGAATGATTGGTCAATAATTTGTAATAGAATCTTTCTCAAGTGTACCTGAACAACATTTAACATTTTTTCAAATTTTAAAAGTAAATGTAAAGCGCATGCAGGTACTTTTATCCACTCATTTAGGACCTGTGACAAGATCCAAAATTATTGGAAAGATGTTCACTCAACCATTCAAGATATTATAGGAAAACAATTTGTTATGAGTTCAAGCCTGTATCTCTTGAGTTATGACCCAGTTACAATCTTTGACAAAGACACCGACTGTTTGTTAAATATTCTTGTTTATCTAGCTAAAAAATGTATACTTTGTTATGTCTACTCCACAAGTACCTTCTACAAGTATGTGGCTGTCACAGACCTCAACCTTCTTACCCCTGGAAAAACTGACTTATGATTTGCATCAGAAATTGAACAAATTCTGAGGGACATGGTCACCCTTGTGGTTGTACCTAGAGAGAATCTCACCTGATCCTGTATACTTACTTAGTACTTACTTACTTTTTTTTTGTTTGTTTTGTTTTGTCTGCTTGGTTGCGTCTATGTTTACTGTTGTGGGGGTGGGGGTGGGTTGATTGTTATTGTCTTTGTTGTTTGTCTTTATTGTTATTTGTAATAATGTGCAATAAAAAAGAATGAAAAAAACAAAAAAGCCTCTTACTGCTCTGCAGAGAGTCAGCCAGCTCCTCCTGCTTCATTCTCCTCAGGAAGTGCAATGTGATCTTCAGAAGTGCCTCTCTGCTGCTCCTCCTCTGCTCTTCGTCTTCACCACCCACCTCCACCTCATCCTCCCTCTGCCTCTCTGAGCATTCTGGATAATCTGGACCCAGAACCGTCTGGAACCTCTTCAGTTCATTCTTCATATAAGTGACAATGTTCTCCTCAAGCAACTGGAACAGAATAATATATAAACTAGACAATACAGTGTCACATTTATCTTTGTAGACTAGCCAAAAATGCATAAATTGTTGAATCATTAAATACAAAGATACATAGGCTATATGTAAGCCCAAATATACACACATTACCAATTGCATATGCTTTTATACCTAAAAAGAGACACTCACTCACACACACACACACACACACACACACACACACACACACACACACATACACACGCAAACACACACCCATACACACAGATATGCAATGCAATCAAAGAGACTACAATTAACCGAATACACAAATCAACATGAAAGGAATGATTAAGTGATGATCTGACTGGAAGTTTTGTAAGAATTACTCGGGTACGTTTGGAATGTTTACTTTTTACATGGTGACAGCACCACTACTCTACTGTCATATTTGCTGGGACCAGACCAGTTGGGACCAGAAACAAACCTTAAGCAAAGCTTTAGGTCTGTTTCAAATCAGAATCTCACAGGAAATTGGGTTATAAAACACTATCTAATAAGCCATGCTTACATTGACCAATCAGAACAAAATTTCCTATATAGGCTACAACTCGGCTTGACATATATGCATACAGTACACCCTTGTGCATATGTACCAAATTGTATTATGTTTGGACAAACTACCATGAAATTATGACCCTTGGTCTTCTGAAACTGTGTATCCATTTTGGTGTCAATAGATCAAAAAATTTGAGCCTGCTATGAAAAACTGTCAAAAAAAAAAAAAAAAGTCGAAAATCTAATATGGCAAAGGCAAATTTCATGTTTTTCAAGTCATGTTTCTAGAAGTCCTGACCTTTTGAAATTTTTGCTTTTGATCAGTGGCGACAGCGCCACCATCTGGAATGTTGCTGTCAAAATTGATTTTACCCATCTGCATTAGTAGCTGCACAATTAGTTTGAGTGGAATTAATATCTTAATGTATGTTGAAGTTATGCAAGTCCAAATTTTTGGGTAGAAGAAAAAATGAAGCAACAAAGAAAGCAAAAGAGAAAGAAAAAAAGAAAGACCACCAATAGACTAAATAAAGAAAGAAATAAAACAGCATAGTCCACCAATTAAACTTTCATTCTAAACTTGTAAAAATCAACTTCAAATCCATCCTGCATGGATTGAAAAACCCACTGGTCTGAAGAGTGTAGCATGGAGACAATTAGATGCTTGTTTTTCATTTCATTTGTAGTTGAAGTAAAATCTGTTAACATTTACACACCATAAATATGGAGTCCAGGTCTGTTTGATGCTCCTGGCCAGACTGACCACTGGGAGCCTCTGACCTCTCCTGGTGGACTCTGTGGAGAAAACAAAAGCATGACATATTAGGTCATATTATGTCTAACATACACACACACACACACACACTTTAAATACTTGAGAGTACACTGAGCAGTTTAAGGGGATGGTAAACAAATTTGTGTAATCAGATTTTAAATATCTAATTGTTAAATGGATGAAAAATATGTTACTCTCCAGGTCGAGACCTTTCCAACAATGTATTTGGTTTAGCTCTATGACAAAGTTTTAATTTTCTCATTTCAGGGACACAAGCCATCCCAGGCCTAGTTTCACAGAGCACTTTGAAGGCCCAATATATAAAATGAAGCTTTTTGTTTCTTTGTTGTAGAGCTAAACCAAATACATCGTTGGAAAGGTCTCGACCTGGAGAGTAACACATGTCAGTATGAAGATTATGCATGGCTCCTGATTTTAAATACTGACCTTTGAACCTTGACCTCGGTGTATGTTTGAAGGCTTATAATTCAGCAACAAATGGGGTTACAGACATGGGACCAACTGTTATAGAGAGCTCTTAACCTCAGCTATCATGTGAATATACTCAACAACTGGGGGCGCTGTCAAATATGGGTAAAATATGGTTAAAGTTAATTTTCACCCATTTAACAATTAGATATTTAAAATCTGATTACACAAATGTGTTTACCATCCCCTTAAACTCCTCAGTGTACTCTCAATTCAGTATTCACAACTTCCAATTCTAGGAAAAACACTAATATTTTTTAAAAACTGCAATTCCCTAGAGCCGCGCCATGCAGCTTGATATAAATCAGCCCACAGTTGTAGTTCTTCTGGTTTGCAAATTAGGGTTGTAAATCTAGGGTTGTAAAAAGATATATCTACTGAATATATCAAATATCTAGTACAGCTGAACTAGTAATTACACTGCATCTAGATGATCTATGTTAAGAAAAAGTAAAGATGTTGGTTTATTTCAGATATTTTAGCCAAAACAGGAGTCGACACAGAAACACGTTGGATGACGTGGCTCACGGAAGGGCATTGTGGGCGGACTTGACGCGTTTGACTCCTGTTTTGGCTAAAATATCTGAAATAAACCAACATCTTTACTTTTTCTTAACATACATCACCTAGATGCAGTGTAATCACTAGTTCGGCTGTACTAGATATTTTATATATTCAGTAGATATATCTTTTTATGATCACTTTGCAAACCGGAAGAACTACATGTGGTTTCAGCGATAGCAGCGTGCATAGCAACCACCATAGCAAGAGTAAAAAAGCCTGAATGAATCTTCGTAATAACTAACAAACTAAACATCATATACATTCACTGAACGAAGATTATGAAAATAAAATGCACATTTCTCGCTAGAAATGTTATCAAAACGCATTTTAATGCCGAAATTATGTTAAAATATAGCATTTTCCACTGAGAATAAAAGGAATGTCAGCCATTTTTTTTTTGGCCGCAAAGAGAAACTTGACAGTCACGTGACGTGGACACAGACCAACGTAGCCAGTCCCTGCTGTGATCCAGTTTACCAATAGATGATAACAGCCTACTGAGCCAACTAGGAGGTCGAGTAGGGCAATACTACCTCATATCTATGGTCCCGATAACGGCCATTTAATCGGCTGATAACATCCGAAGCGGGTGAACAGCCAGGCTACCAGTGTCACAATCCAGCAGTCTGTATTAGCTGTCATAGAGAATGGGGTATTATGATTGGCTGTCTAGGCTTTGGAGCGGGCATAATTGGCAAGTAGGAAGCAATGTTAAGCTGCTCACGGGTGATATGAGCCAGTGAAGAAGGCCAACTGAGAAAATGGTGTGCACACACACACACACACATACACACACACCTACACACACACACACACACACACACACACACACACACACACACACACAAACAAGTCATTACAGGTATTGTGATCTGTTATGATGGATCCTGGCAAAAACACAAGGTGAACTCCACTGTAAATGCTGCTCTGACTATTGGATGTGATGTTTTGAAAGAGGAAACTAAGTCAACATGGTGTGAAGGGCCGGACCAATTATATATCTCATTAGTGATAGTCTGATAACAAACCCATCTGTTTACATCATCATTTGTAAATCCTTACCTTTGATCAATAGGGTGCTGTTTGAAGTCAAAAAGATGACCCATAGACCGGTCACTCTTCATGGACACACAGCTGGGTTCAGGGGAGTCTGGTCTCTCCTCCTGGATCCTGATAGAAACACAGGATGGACAAAACAGGGGTGATGGTAGTAAAAAGGTTAGAGAGGCAGGCTTTTGACCAGAGGGTCGACAGTTCCTGACTTGGAGTGTGAGGAGAGTAAATGAGTAGGCGGGATTGTGGTGTTTAAAATTTGGCCTCAAGCAGCTGTAAACCTAACTAACCACTCGAGGGCGCTCAGTAGCTAGTTAGGAAACTATACTTGTAAAATACACACCAGCACCCTAACTTCAACCACAGTAAATGAGGAACACTCTTCTCTCCCTCCACAACTCCCACCAAAGCCCTTATACAAAGAAACTTAAGTCTCAAATTGCTCCGCTGGAGTTCTTAGTAGTCAAAAGTAGCAGACTGTGGTACATACTGGGCAGCTCTGAGGTCTGAATATATAAGTATATGTATGTAACGAAGAGCGATGCTGAAAAAAACTTCTCTGGATAAAAATAGTTAAAACATGAACACAGTAACATTTAAATGGTAGTAACAGCTTACGTCTTTTCAGAAGAATGGGGTTCATCTTTAAAATCAACAAGGACAACGTCTGATCGGTCACTCTTCATGGGCACACAGCTGGGTTCAGGAGAGTCTGGTCTCTCCTGATGAGACCTGATAGACAGGAGGAAGACCACCAGGGTGGCAAATTAACTTTATAGTCAATTACCAGCCACAGTAGCAGGTGGATAGCCAGAAACTACCAGGTAGATATTAAAAATTTAAATATTTGCACACCAATGTTCAATAAAGTTTAAAGCTTAGTACCTCCCTCTGTCACGTGCTGTGGGATTATGGTGTTTAAAACTTGGCATCAAGCAGCTGTAAACCTAACTAACCACTAGAGGGCGCTCAGTAGCTAGTTAGGAAACTATACTTCTAAAACACACACCAGCACCCTAACTTCAACCACAGTGATTGGTTTTAATAAAATATAAAATAAGTGGAATTAAAGTTGATCAGATAACCGATTAAAACAATTTTGATAAATAGAGTTTTTGACCTGAATAAACAGCCTATATAAAATAACTTAAGTATCAAAGTCCAAACCAGTGTCCAATGTCAGAGTCCAATCAACAGTCTATGGCAGAGAAATCACATAATTGGATATTGTTTTATTATGCGTCTATCAAATGTTAAAATTTAACCACAACAATGATTTAAAGAGCAGCCTTCCTGCTCTGATTCAAACAGCTTTAAAAACATTACAACAAATAAACATGTTCATGACTTTAACATTAACACCCAAACACTGATGTGTTCACAAACTGTTACAGAAAAGTGTTTTTATGTTTTGAACATAAACAGTGAGTTTCCTCACATACAACCCCCTAATCACAAATGAAGGTTTGTTCTGTATTCATGTCTTATTACAGTTAAATCAATCAACAGTAAACATGAATGTGTTGAAAAATAAAACACTATAAGCTGTAATATAAAGTGTTGACTACAATACCTTTCCATGTTGGAAATAACCTGCTGCCACACCGATAAGTGAAAGATTACTTGCTTGATACTGTTGCAGAGAGAGAGAGAGAGAGAGAGAGAGAGAGAGAGAGAGACAGAGAGAGAGAGAGAGAGAGGGGGGGGGGGGGGGGGGGGGGGGGTTCGATGTCCTTATTAAAAGCAACACAATAAATTACTTTTAATAGTCTGCTACTCCTACTTTTATACTTTTAGATGACGTTTACATTTACACTAACTAACGCTAATATGTTTGAAAACTGTTACAAGAGTTATGTTTTGAACCTAAAAAGCGTGTTTTCATAAAGACACGCCTTTATTTTTCATTATCATTTTTATAGTCTAAATAAAGTAACGGTAACGGTAAGATAAAATATATGCTGGAATAGAGTAACTACTTCATTAACGTAGGCTAATAAACTGTAAACTGGCAAGTAAACTGTATGCTACAATACCTTTTGGTGGTTAAAATAATCCGCGCCACGCCAATACGTTAAAGCGAAAGTATTCAGCAGCTTCAACAAGGAAATTAACCAGAGAGAGAGAGAGAGAGAGAGAGAGAGAGAGAGAAGAGAGAGAGAGAGAGAGAGAGAGAGAGAGAAAGAGAGAGAGAGAGAGAGAGAGAGAGAGAGAGAGAGATGCAGCAAAAAGGGAAGAGAAGAACCATCTCAGCATATTCCAACTCAAATTATTAGTATTAACAGGTCCCATTATCCCAAATGTGACCTTTACAAGGTAATTAGCTGCTGTCCAGAAAACCCTGTGCATCGCTGCCACCACTACTGGCCTTGTTGAAAAATCAATTCTTTGGATATTTTGTTCAGTCTGGAATTATTTGTCTGACCTTTCGATCCAAGGACTGACAGTCAATGGCAGCTGATCGGCTGTCATTGACTGTCAGTCCCTCTAACAATAAATATAAACCTTTAACAATCTTAACATTTGCACGTACAACTCGAGCTGTACGTGCAAACTCACTATGGTTATGTTAAGAAACTTCCAAAATATGGTCCAAATCGGCAAAATTGGGTTTAAAAAAGTGTTTCATACCGACTTCTTATGAAAATAATTTAGCACTTAAAAACTGGAGTGGGGGTTAGTGCTGTCGCCTCAGCAAAAATGTCCCAGTTTCAATTCCTGGTTCTGTCTGTGTGGAGTTTGCATTTTCTCCCCGTGATCGATCACGGGGCGATCGCCTGGGATTTCCTCCCGCTGCTCTGGTTTCCTCCCACAGTCCAAAGACATTCAGATGGATTTGAGACACTCAAGTTTCTCATAAGTTTTGTTCAGTGTGTAATTTTATTTGAACTTTTGATCCGGTCAGTGACAGCTGAGTTTTCTCTGTATGTTAAGTAATGCTGTAAATAAGGCTCACAATTAATAAGACCAAAAAACTATTTGTTTATTTTAGAGCAGTCATAACTACATATTCACATCAACAAATTAGGTTTAAAGTTTTACTTGTTTAAAAGGAAAAATACTTTTACTTTAAAAATACTAATACTTTTTTTTACTTTAAAATTACTAATTGCTCTGAAAAGTCATGATCTTAGGTAGAAATACTACTCTTCACCCCTGCTTGAAGGGTGACTTTTTGATTGTTATTCATAAAAAGTGGACAATGTCCTATAATTTGGCAGTATTTTTAATGTTTTTTGTTTTTAATGATGAGCTCTCAAGATCAGTTAGAATGCAATCCTCTCTTGATCTTGTGTCAGACTCAATAAGTAGTTGTCTTTGCTTTGTTTAGTCCAGATTAGTTTAGAATAGATTTGGTCCATAAGCACCCACTGTAAAAAAAAACCATCTATATTAAAACTGTATATTTTTGTGCGTGTTTGTTGTCATAATTCTATTATTCATTATTATCACTCACACAACTTATAAAGGAAAATAACAATATATTGGATTAATTTGAGGAAGTAATTATAATTACAATGAAAGTTAAAAAATATATATATATATTCATAACTATGCTGGTTTGAAATGAATCGGATCAAACAATATTAACCCTAACGGATAAATTGTCTGTGTGTGCGTGCGTGCGTGCGTGTGTGTGTGTGATCCTGTACAGAGTGAACTATCAATTCAACAACTGTTTGGTCAGCAGTGTGAGTAGTTCCCCACACAAGGTGACTCCCCCTCCTCTATCTGACACAGAGACACTGAGGAACCAAAAACCTCAAACCCAAATCTACACCTAAACCTGAACCCAGGGTAGAGGGGTTCAGTGAATGTGGAGTGGAAGGTGTGGAGGTGGATCAGTGTGTCAGAGGAGACTCTGTAGAAGGACAGAGTGCCAGCAGGCCAGTCCAGATACACTGCTACTCTGTTAGAGTCAGAGGGGAGGGGGGGATGTATCTCTGTTGTTCTGTTATTGTGCCAGGCAGTGTAACTATTATCAGAGCAGTACAGACTCCAGGACTTGTCATTCCCTCCAAGCCTGCAATCATCGTCCCTTGTTTTTCTTCTGATTCCTCTGTATGTCACTCCTATATCGACAGATCCTTTCCTCTCGACCTCCCAGTAACAGCGCCCAGTCAGGCCAGTTTTACACAGCACCTGGTACCAGTAGTCAAATCTCTCTGGGTGATCAGGATGTGGCTGCTCGTCCGTCACGTCTATCACCTTTCTGTTGTCTTCAGACAGAGAGAGGTTCCTGTGTGCTGTGTTTGGGTCCAGTGTGAGTTCACAGGCATCTGATGGCGAGAACAAGACACAATACAATAGCAGTTTTTATTCTAATAAACCTGTTCTGTTTATGATTTGTTGATTAATTGATTGTTTGCCTGTTTTTCCATAGGAGTTTAGTCGATAATGTGTTGAATGACACTAGGAAAGCTCTACTTACACCGTAAGGGCACTGTTTGCAACCGCCACTTTCCACCATGGCCAACACTGTGGAAGACAGTGTTGTAGACAGAAATATTGACACAGAAAGACAAATGGACAAACCAATACACACACACACACACACACACACACACACACACACACACACACACGCACACACACAGCATAATGTAACTGCAGAATAACATAACATACCTGAGTCTCTCCAGTCTCCAGTGTGGATCCTCCAGTCCAGCAGAGAGCAGCTTCACTCCTGAGTCTCCTGGATGATTGTAGCTCAGGTCCAGCTCTCTCAGATGGGAGGGGTTGGAGCTCAGAGCTGAGGCCAGAGAAGCACAGCCTTCCTCTGTGACCAGACAACCTGACAAGCTACATACACACACACACACACACACACACACACAGAGCAGCAGCAGTGAAGAGCTACGCATTGTTCAGTGTTCTTCTAGTGATACATTTGTTTTTGTTTATTATTGAGGATTAATTTTGCCCGCAGTTGTAAAAAGGGGTTTTGTGAAAAAGAGAGCCCAGCTGTTACTGTAAACTCCCTGATTAAAACAAGTTACGTAAGATTTTATCATTAGCATAATGGTCTAAAATTAGATGTGATAATGATCACCACAAACAGTTGACCCAATGATCTGCTTAGTGTTTTCATTTGGTCCAATTCAAAATTTTTTGGATCAATTTACTACAGAATTTTTAGAAGTCCTTAATAATAATGAAATATTCTCATAAAAAGTGATTTACATTGGCTAGAAATTTTGGTGCAAAATGTTAATACCACAACTTGTTAAAAATCATGTAAGCAGGAAAATCATTGAGAAACTGGGCATCGTCAATGATGGTAACCTACATGTAAACCAGCATTTAAATGGTCATGTGTTGAACAGGTTGAGGAAGACTGACCTGAGAGTTTCCAGTCTACAGTGTGGACTCTCCAGTCCAGCAGAGAGCAGCTTCACTCCTGAATCCTGCAGGTCGTTGTTACTCAGGTCCAGCTCTCTCAGACGAGAGGACTGGGAGCTGAGAACTGAGGCCAGAGCTTCACAGCTTCTCTCTGACAGCTGACAGCCACTCAGCCTGAAGAAGAATTAATGATAAAGAAAAACAAAAACTTTGAAAAGATTTATTGTTCCTCTTCTGTATGAATATTAGATTTAGTATTTTGATTCTATCCAGTTATCTATGCACCTACAGAGAAATACTGGAGGCTTTGACCACTGGCAGCAGCCTCAGAAGAGCCTCCTCTGAAGCAGAGTATTTCTTCAGGTCAAACACGTCCAGCTCTTTTTCTGATGACAGTAAGATGAAGACCAGAGCCGACCACTGAGCAGGGGAGAGTTTGGCTGTGGAGAAACTTCCTGATCTCAGGTACTGTTGGATCTCCTCCACTAGAGAACGGTCATTCAGCTCATTCAGACAGTGGAACAGATTGATGCTTCTCTCTGGAGAAGGATTCTCCCTGATCTTGTCCTTGATGTACTGGACTGTTTCCTGATTGGTTTGTGAGCTACTTCCTGTCTGTGTCAGCAGGCCTCGTAGGAGAGTCTGATTGGTCTCCAGTGAAAGGCCCAGGAGGAAGCGGAGGAACAAGTCCAGGTGTCCATTTGGACTCTGTAAGGCCTTGTCCACAGCTCTCTGGTAGAGGTGATTTACGTTAGAGTTGTTTCTTAACAGTGTAGAACGGCATCCTAATAGTGTAGGACACCACTTTGATAATGTAGGACACCAGGATGTTGATTGTGGTTCTGACAGTAGATTGACATCAGTGTTGATGAA
Organism: Centroberyx gerrardi; assembly: GCF_048128805.1. Lineage (NCBI taxonomy): Eukaryota > Metazoa > Chordata > Actinopteri > Beryciformes > Berycidae > Centroberyx > Centroberyx gerrardi. The sequence goes on along the minus strand of NC_136003.1, from coordinate 31,751,101 downwards.
TGACAGAAAGACATAAACAGCAGCCAGAAACTCCTGAATGCTCAGATGGACAAAGCAGAACACCTTGTCCTGGTTCAGCCCACGCTCCTCTTTAAAGATCTGTGTGAACACTCCTGAGTACACTGAGGCTGCTCTGATATCAATGCCACACTCTGTCAGGTCGGCTTCATAGAAGATCAGGTTGCCTTTCTTCAGCTGCTCAAAAGCCAGTTTTCCCAGAGACAGAATCATCTTCTTGGTCTCTGAAGTCCAGAGTGGATCTGTCTCAGCTCTCCCATGATACTTGACATTGCCCAGTTTGGACTGAACCACCAGGAAGTGGATGTACATCTCAGTCAGGGTCTTGGGCATCACTCCTCTCTCATCTGTTCTCAACACATGCTCCAGAACTGTAGCAGTGATCCAGCAGAAGACTGGGATGTGGCACATGATGTGGAGGCTTCGTGAAGTCTTGATGTGGGAGATGATTCTGCTGGCCAGCTCCTCATCTCCGAATCTCTTCCTGAAGTACTCGTCCTTCTGTGGGTCAGTGAACCCTCTCACCTCTGTCACCATGTCAACGCACTCAGGAGGGATCTGATTGGCTGCTGCAGGTCGTGTGGTTATCCAGAGGCGAGCAGAGGGAAGCAGTTTCCCCTTGATGAGGTTTGTCAGCAGCACGTCCACTGAGGTTGACTCTGTAACATCAGTCCAGATCTCGTTGTTCTGGAAGTCTAGAGGAAGTCGACACTCATCCAGACCGTCAAAGATGAACACAACCTGGAACTTGTCAAACCTGCAGATTCCTGCTGCTTTGGTCTCAATGAAGAAGTGATGAAGAAGTTCCACCAAGCTGTACTTTTTCCCTTTCAGCAAATTCAGCTCTCGGAAAGCGACTGGAAATGTGAACTGAATATTGTGGTTGGCTTTGTCTTCAGCCCAGTCCAGAGTGAACTTCTGTGTTAAGACTGTTTTCCCAATGCCAGCCACTCCCTTTGTCATCAATGTTCTGGTTGGTTTATCTCTTCCAGGTAAGGGTTTAAATATGTCTTCACATTTGATTGTTGTTTCTGGTCTCGCTGGTTTCCTGGATGCTGCTTCAATCTGTCTGACCTCATGTTCATCATTGACCTCTCCACTCTCTCCCTCTGTGATGTGGAGCTCTGTGTAGATCTGATTCAGAAGTGCTGGGTTTCCTGCTTTAGCAATCCCCTCAAACAGACACTGAAACTTCTCCTTCAGATTAGATTTGAGTTCACGTTCGCACACTGCAGCAATAGTTTCTGAATGGAAAACAACAAATAACATCAATTAGTGGATGTTACCGAATATCTGAAAAATGTAAACATTTAGAGGTGAATCAATATATTTTCCTAGTACCTATTCAGCTCATCACTGCTGGACAAACTGATCCTGACTGTGTGTGCAGCTCATAGTGAAGGGCAACCTCTGTGATGTTGTTTATTAACACGCATGACTGTGTTCAACACGTTACACTTAACCTGTCAATAGTTTTACCAGATTATCCATTGGGATTGTGGTCATTTACCATTTGATATGGAGCTATAGACCTTGCTTGAGAAATGTCTACATTTACAGCAGTCTGGAAATATAAACATCTCCCATTTTCCCACCCTTTCCCCTCTCCGCCATGTTAAACCTGTTAAAAGCCTCTTACTGCTCTCCAGAGAGTCAGCCAGCTCCTCCTGCTTCATTCTCCTCAGGAAGTGCAGTGTGATCTTCAGAAGTGCGTCTCTGCTGCTTCTCTTCTGTTCTTTCTCCTCACCATCCACCACCTTCTCATCCTCCCTCTGACTATCTTTGCATTCTGGGTAATCTGGACTCAGAACCCTCTGGAACTTCTTCAGCTTGTCCTTCACAAAAGTGATGATGTTCTCCTCAAGCAGCTTGAAGAAAATATAAAAATAAAAATGTCAGATAAAATTTATGTGACACATCCTCAAATCCATCTGTCATGGATTGAAAGCCCATTGGTCTCAAGAGTGTAGCATGGAGACTATTATGGCCAGAATGGTTGTTTTTTCATTTCATTTGTAGCTGAAGTAAAAGGTGTTGTTTTACACACACCATAAATATAGAAGCCAGGTCTGTTTGATGCTCCTGGGCAGACTGACCACTGGGAACCTCTGACCTCTCCTGGTGGACTCTGTGGAGAAAACATGATGTATTAGGTCATATAATGTCCAAGACACACACACACACACGCCCAAAGATGTGTAGTTAAAGATTTTGTGCTCTGTTACAATGGATCCTAGTAGAAACACAAGGTAAACATCACTATAAATGCTGCTCTGATTATTAGATATGATGTTTTGAAAGAGGAAAATTAACAGAGTATGAAGGGGCCAACCAATTTTATATCTCATCACTGAGAGACTGATAAAAAACAAAAACAAAAAAAAACATCTGTTTCTATCGTCAGATGTAAAGTCTTACCTTTGGTCAGTAGAGTGATGTCCATCTTTGAAAACAATAGGTTGCCGCATAGACCGGTCACTCTTCATGTACACACAGCTGGGTTCAGGGGAGTCTGGTCTCTCCTGCTGGATCCTGGTAGAAACACAGGATGGACAAAACAAGGTGATGGTAGTAAAAAGGCGAGAGAGGCAGCAGGTTGACAGTTTGTGACTTGGATAGTGGGGAGAGTAAATAAGTAACACTCTGCCCTCCCTCCACAACTATCACCAAAATGCCCATATACTGGTCAGCTCCCAGTGGCCAACAACAGAAGACTGGTTGTACTGGACAGCTGCCAGGTGTGAATATATAACTGTATGTGAAGAAGAGCGATGCTGAAAAAGAGCAAGCATTGTCTGTGAACCTTTTCTGGATAAGTATAGTCAAAACAAAATTTAGTAATATTTTAATGGCTGTAACACCTTACATGTTTTCAGATGAATGATGTTCTTTTTTAAAATAAATAGGTTCATCCTTTGACCAGTCACTCTTCATGGACACACAGCTGGGTTCAGGGGAGTCTGGTCTCTCCTGCTGGATCCTGGTAGACAGAGAGGAAGACCACCAGGGTGGGAAATCAACTTTTTAGTAGAAAGAGAGGAAGAGAGGAACCATCTCAGAACATGAAACTGTAGTGTCCAACTCAAATTATTATATTAAACCAGTCCTATCATTTGCCAAGTGTATCATTGAAGAAAACTGACTGCTGACCAAAAATGTCTGAGTAAAATGTATACAATGAGTCGCCTATTGTAAACTCGTAAGCTGTAGATGTTCTCTAGTAGAATTATTGAAGCAAATGTCAATAAATCCTGCTTTGTTTGTCTGAATGAAACTATTATGTGGAAGAGACTAGGGGCCCTGAGGAAAACAGTTGGTAACGACTGTTCTAGGAGACTATGAGTCTGAAAGGACCTATTGAAGAAGAAGAAAAGGGTGTTCAGGGTAGGAAATAAGAACAAATTCAAATGTGTTCAGAGGAGGATAAAAAGAAAATACATGAGGAAAAACTTGAGAGAAAACCGAAGGGTGTTGAGGAAAGGGATGAGAAAGATCACAGGCTTTCATGTAGAAACTCACAGTTATCCAGCAGGTGGTGGATCTTATCTTTTGGTGTGCGAGCATGTGCAGCAGGTGCAAACTTACAGTGTTTCCTCAGATGCTCTGTGTCAATTTTCTGATCTGCCAGACCAGTATTTATTGTACAGAATATTAGAATCTCATTGTAAACCTGACCTGCACAAAATAAGCCATATGATCAGGACATCACTGTAATTTTTTAAATATTCTCATTTGATACGTTCAATAAATTGGATGATATCTACAGGAAGATATGCTGTCCAACCTGCACTTAATCTACCATTGGGGCGTTACATATGGTCAACACCATCAGGGTCGCGGTGGCTACCACTAATAATAATAGTAGATTACGTGTGTGCTTGCTGAAAAAGCTTTCTGAGAATATCTCTGTTCTCTGATTGGAAATGTTCGACCAAAGTGGATGTAGAAGTACATAAATCCTCTAATTTAACTAAAAACAGAACAACCCTGATACAAACTCAGAAGATGAAATGAAAGGTTCTCCATTCAACAATTTTCTCAAGTAAAAGCATTAAAGTATCACCAGTCAAGGTGAAAGTGAAAGTAGACCTACATGTAAAGTGTCCTGTCTTTGTAATTTATTGCCAGGAAATTTTCCATCCTCAGTGCATTAACCTCTGTAGGTTCAGCTAAAAGGACAGTTCTGTCAAAGTTAGGTGTCTTGAAATAAAAACATTTTTAATTAACTGGTCACAATTTCTACACTAATAGTAGCCTAACAAACAAACAAAAAAAGATGAAATAAGAAAAAGAAGCCAGAATATTTGCTTTGAATTGTAGAGGACTCTAGCTGGGATATGCTGATAGTAGCTGAGGTATATAACTAGACATCCCACAGAGATTAAACAGATTAAACAGTTAATATCTGTGTATTTTATCCTGTTTACTGTTATTTTTTACTGTCAGTGTAAATTCTGTTTCCATGGTAATAGAGTATTCTGCTGATCATATATCTATGGATTTTCTTATCGGGACATGAACACGGTTAACGCCAATCTGACTCTTAATTGTGCTATGAGCTAGCATCCAGAATGCTCTGCATGTAAACCATGGAAATAGATGTAGACACAGATTTTGTTTTATACTAAACCTTTCCTTGTCCGTCCAGAAGGGGGAGCTACTGATCTCTGGCAGTGTTTCCTGAAACTGCCCTTACCCGAGTCTATAGCAGGCTGGTAGGCTATTAAAAGTATATGTCCTACAGACTATCTATATACCTAACACAAACATTAACCAGACTACTCCTGTATAGGCATTAAAAAATCAGAATACTGTTCGTTTACTTTCAGAGTAGAAACAGAGAGCCAAGCAACAATCTAAAGCTACAGTAAACCAGCCAACCTGCACACACGCTGTAGCCAGTAGAAACCACTAGAGGGCGTCCTCACTGCACACAAAAACCAAAACCTCATTCTTAACTCTGCTCATATCCAGAAAACTGCAAGATAACACTCTCACTGTCACCTCTCTACTGGCCTAGAACTATTGCTGTTGTTTTAACCTGAAATACAATTAGTATTTTTCAGGTATGGTTGTAAAAAAAAATTCTGATGTAAAACCGACCTGAATTTTGAGAGGATAGGTGAAACAAGTTCCAAAATTTCATAAAATTGGGTAGAATAGGGTCGAAAAAGGCTTTACTAAGAAATTCATCATAAAGTCACTTAACATTTATTAAACCTGGGCTAGGTTAAGAAGTTAAAAAAGGTACAATTTTAGACTCTGAATGTGTTTTGCTTTCTTACACTGCTGTATGTTGTTTGTCTGTGACATTATGTTTGTCATGATGCTGCTTTCTTGACCAGGTCTCCCTTAAAGAGATTCTTAGTCCATGGGAAATGAGCTGGCTGAATAAAGGTTAACTTTAATGAAACGCATCACTTGAGTTGGCTGAAAATACCTTTTATGGACAGTCATGTTCCTGCCTCTACATTAAAACTCTATAGTTGTTATAGTGTTTTTCTTCACAAGTCTAGGTGCTTAACACAAATACTGTATGTGAACCTGAGTGTCTCTGACATCTTTGTTTGACAAACTTGGCAATGTAAATCAATGATGTCAAAGATTACATTTTCCTTGATTATGAGAAGTGATGGCTTACAATTATAAGACAAAAGAACAGTTCTTTGCTTTATTCTGGGACAATTCCAATTTAATATTTGAGTAAAAAATATATATTTCAAACTTTTCTTGTTTGAAAAGAATATAAAACAATGTTTGTCTAACCTTTAATTCTGGGAAACAAACAGAAATCAAGACAGATGTTTAGCTTGGAGTAGTGAGATTAAAATACAATACAATACAATACAATACAATAAAACAAAGGTCAAAAGGAAAGATATTTTAACCTGTCAATCATCAACAGAAACCTCTCAGATTGCTATCTCATTTCATTCCCAAAACAAAATGTCCATGTTCTTGTACATGTGTGATGTTAAAAGCATATTCAGTTACCCTGTACATAGAATACACTCTATTTACAGTGACTGATGAATTATATTTGTTTACAGTAAAATTAGTTAACCTACATGAAAATACAAACATTAATATTCTCACTTTAAGATGTAGGTGTGTGTGTGTTTAGAAACCCAATGGCTAACTGGACACAGTCTGCAGCTTTGGGGTCTGGTCGGACTGGCCAGACCTCAATGATCTCTGTGTCCAGCGGACTGGACTTTCTTTATAGTTGGCATGATCTGACTCTGAGACTATAACAGTCTCTGAAGACATTATAACTGATCCGCTCACCTGACACAAACAGGGGCTCAGAGCACCAGCTAGCATCAGCTAACACCTGTAAGCTCCTTGTGGACCTACAACTCATAGGCCTAGGTAGGGCCTATATGTTTTGCAACATTGCAAAGTTTATACTGTGCTAATGGATATAGAAAATACTCTTCATTCTGCATTCTGCACTACATCATTACAATATGTAAAAAAAATAATTAAAAAAAGATAAAAAAAGAAACAGTAGGAGGTAGGCCTTCGTTGAAAGAAAAAGGTACTTTTAATAAAGCTTAATGAGCACAAATAAGCACATAAGAAAGGCTATAGGCCTATACATGCTGCTTATATTAGCAGTATCTAACATCCTTCTTAAACATTTAGGAAAACTTAACTTTCTTTTTTCTCAAATGAGCTGTTTATTCTGTTTTAATGTTGCAATGTTTTCTCTTTTAACTGTATCTTGCATGTAGTTTCACCCTTTCATTCCTGTTTCTCTCTAAGGTATTGTTAATTGTTTTTTGTGATTATTTTTCCTTAATTATGTTTTTTTTTCTTTTGCATCGGGTGTATTGGCTGATATTTTCCACATACATGAATATTAACGTCACAAACGCTATGAACTGTGGGTAATTCCCTCAAGAAAAGTCTACAGAAATGCGGACTTGCTGAAAGTCTGCATAAAGGGCTCATAAAGTCCGCCAGTGAGCCCTCCCGCACTTACCGATTTCACAGTGGGACAGCCCTGAAGCCTCGCGGACTTGTCGGGAACGCGCGTCAAAGTCCGTGAGTCTGTGAGTGCGGACATGAGGGATTGGGCCCACGTATTATGGAGTGGTACGCATAAAAACGGCCGCCGCTCCGTCCGTCCAGGAGCGTTGATTTGAATGGGAGGGACCGTTCTAACCATCCTATCTGTGGTAGAAACCAATCATCCAGTCTGTGGCAGAGAAATCACAGATCAGGTGGTGCAGTTTTATTATGCGTCTATCAAATGGTGACATTTAACCACATCATCTACAGTGAACTAAAGAGATTAAAACATGTTAGAAAAAGATGTACAACAAATAAACGACTCCAACGTTTACACCCAAATCCTGATGTGTTCACAAACTGTCACAGAAAAGTGTTTAGTTATCTTTTAAACCTTAACAGTGAGTTTTAAGACATGCCTTCACCACCAACAAGGATGTTAAGGGCAGGAAATATGAACAAGTTCAAATGTTTTCAGAGGAAGGCAGAAAAGAAAATAGGCTACATATGAGGAAAAACTTGAGAGAAAACCTGGAATACAAACTGCTGGAAAACAACCTGAAGGATGTGGAGGAGAGGGATGAGAAAGATCACAGGCTAGAAATAGTAGCCTACTTTATTATTTATAGCTTAAGAACCTGGACAAGGCTAGAAATAGCAGCAATAGTTTACTTACAGCTTTAGAACCTGGATAGGACTAGAAAGAGTAGTAGTACTTTATTACTTACTTATTACTACTTATGTGACTCTCTGCTTCAACAGATTTGACACCTGCTGTCCTGCCCAGCTCTCCCAACTCCAGCATGACAGATTGGCTGTGCAAACCATCCACCATTATTACTGCTACTACTACAACTGCTACTACTTCTAGTACTATTTACTAGTATTAGCCTAATACTGCCACTACTACTACTACTGCTATTATGACTACTACTACTGGGACTACTCCAACTACTCCTGCTAGTACAAGTAGGCTACTACTCTTACTACTCCTACTACTACAATTAGGCCTACTAATTGTAGTACTTATACCAACCCTGTCTTTATCAGTGCAGAAGGGGAGCTACTGATGTTTGTAAGTGAATATTTCCTGAAACTGCCCATACCTATGAGTTTACAACAGTACGATAGTATCTCCTATATACCGACATACCAACGAGATACATTTACCAGACTACACATATAGGCAGAAAAATAACATTTTTACTTTCAGAGCATCAATATAAAAAACTACAGTAACCCAGTCAACCTGCACACATTGTAGCTAGTACGAACCACTAGAGGGCGACATCACTCCACATAAAAACCTCATTAACAGATTCCAAATGGAGGCTTAACCTTTACAAGGAAACAAGCTGTTGTCCTGAAAACTCACTGTCTTTGCACCACTGGCCTTGTTTAAAAACATTAATTATATTTTAGATATTTTGTTCAGTGTGGGATTTTTTTTATTTGAGCTTTTGAACCAATCAGTGACAGCTGAGTTTTACATGTGTGTTAAAGCTGTAAATGTTTTGTTTTCTGGAGTAAAATCGAGCTCTATTCTGACAAGGATATATTGAGAAAGTTCCAAAATAAGGTAGTATTTGGCTAAATTGGATTTTTAAAAGGTTTTCATATGAATGGAATGCCTAGGAAAATTATTAAACATTTGTAAAAACTGAAGTGGGGTTGTTGGTTAGCGCTGTCACCTCATAACAGTAATGTCCCAGTTCGATTCCTGGTCCTGTCTGTGTGGAGTTTGCATATTTTCCCCGTGTTTGTCTTTGTTTCCTCCAAAGTCCAAAGACATGCAGGTGGATTGGAGACTCTCAGCTGCTCATCGGTATGAATGAACAAATGTCCTGTGTTGTTATTCAATGAAATTCTGTCCTCTACTGGTCATAGTAGAAAATACACATTAAAACCTCAACTGCAACAGTGTAAATAGGGCTAAAATAGATATTTCTCTTTAGTAGAACATCTCCATTGTTTAGCACACATATCACTATAGGAGATCATGAAGTGTCTAACACATACTGGACACTCTGGGGACCCACATCAGCACTAGTCACTGTTATGTTTTAAACTTATCCTAACAACCCTACTCTTCCTTCTCCAAACACAGCGAAGTAACTCAAGATTATTTAATTTCATAGTGTCCTGGATCAAAATGTTTGAGAAGTAATATTGCCTGTTTTCCATGATCAATACTGAGAGCTGATCAGTGGTGACAGTGGATCCCAGAGCAGCTGATGTTGGAAGCAGACTGCTGCTGAACTGATTGAGGAGCGTTTGATGGACAGTGGAAATGTTCTACCAAAGTGAAGCATCATATTAAACACACAACATCTGTACTTAACAGGAAAGTAGAAACACTCGTAGAATAGCCATCACCAGATAAAAGTAATAGAATACAACTACCCTGGTGAAATAGTACTCAGTAGATGAAAATAAACAGTTGTGTTTAGAAATGAAAACATTTTTTATCAACCGGCCACATTTTCTACGCTTAGTTTTTCATCAGTATTACCACTAACTGCATGCATGTGATAGCCTACATAGAGCAGACTAAAATAAATAAAAAACTAAAAACAAAAGAGGAGCCTATATTTGCTCTGAAATGTAGGCTAGTGGACTCAAAGTCTTAGGTTCCTCACAGTGGAAATATTAGCACACTGGGATATGCTGATATTAGCGGAGGCATGTAAAAATCTCATTCCGTTTACTTGTGGTTTTAACTTTCCATGTAATTTCTGTTTCCATGGTAATATTCACAGTATTCTGCTGACTTATATATAAATGGATTTTCTTATCAGAAACTGCCCTCACCGGAGTCTATAATAGGCTAGTAGGCTATAGTAGTACAATATAGTCTACCAACCCTAACCACATGTTTGTGTAGGTAGAAAAAGGACACTGTCATCATACTGTTTCGTTACTTTCACAGTACAAACAAAATGCAGAGCAACAATATAAATCGACAGTAAACCAGCCAACATGTACACATGCTGTAGCCAGTATGAGCCACAAGAGGGCTATGTGATGACCCTCCCGCGCTGCCTGTTGTGTGTCCTACAGGAGCCTGGTGGGCCACTCAATCACTCACTCAGATGTATGTGTGTATATATTTATTATATTTAACACACAAATTATTAAACTCAAATTCTCAGTTGGCATTGAACAGAGTTAAACTGATTTTCAAACACACACAAACAATACATCAGTTAAACAATGGAATTAAATGGAACTATGCAAACACATGAGATTATCAAACTAAAAAGGCATGGAATAATAACTCAATATTCTAAAGGTTAAGCAATACGCTCAATATATTACTCACTTTAGACACACTCAACAAGAATAAAGGGAAGACCAGTCTGGTTGGTGGCAGAGCAAAACAGAACAGTTTCTCCTCCTAGTTATGAGAGCTCAGGGTTAGGGTTAGTTACTCAGGGTTAGTTACTCAGAGGCAGATTGAGCACACCTGTGTCTGGTTGACTTCAGACAGCAGAGGTGTGCCCGTTGCTCCTCCCAGAGCTCAACAGGGGTCATTGCAGACATGGATTTCAACAAGTGGATTAGTAAGATACCAAATCCTAAAAAAAAAGCGGCAAGCTAGCTCATCCGTTTCATTTTCCAAATAAATTGTCCATGTAAAATTTGTAGTCAAACTTAAATTTGTATTAAAAATACACTGTTTACTGAGGAATCATGTTTGTACAAAGGAAAATGAGTTATATGAAAATACAAATATTATGTATGTGAATATGCTGTGTGTGTGTGTGTGTGTGTATGTGGGTGTTGGTGTGTGGGTGTGTGTGTGTGTGTGTGGTGATCCTGTACAGAGCGAATTATCATTTCAGCAGCTGTCTTTAGTCAGGAGTGTGAGTGTTTCTCTACACAGGAGGCGACTCTCCCTCCTCTATCTGACACAGAGACACTGAGGAACCAAACAACTCAGACCCAAACCTAAACCTAAACCCAAACCCAGGGTAGAGGGGTTCAGTGAATGTGGAGTGGAAGGTGTGGAGGTGGATCAGTGTGTCAGAGGAGACTCTGTAGAAGGACAGAGAGCCAGCAGACCAGTCCAGATACACTGCTACTCTGTCAGAGCAGTGGGTGATAGATATAGCTGTTGTTCTGTTATTGTGACAGGCAGAGTAAGTATTACCAGAGCAGAACAGACTCCAGGACTTGTCATTCGCTCCAAGCTGGCAGTCAGCATCTCTTCCTCTCCTTCTGATTCCTCTGTAAGTTGCTCCTATATGAACCTCTCCTTCCCACTCTACCTCCCAGTAACAGCGACCAGTCAGACCATTTCTACACAGCACCTGTTTCCAGCAGTCAAATCTCTCTGGGTGATCAGGATATGGCTGCGCCTCATCCACCTCTGTCACCTTGCTGTTGTCCTCAGACAGAGAGAGGTTCCTGTTTGCTGTGTTTGGGTCCAGTGTGAGTTCACAGGCATCTGATGGGGAGAACAAGACACAATACAGCAGCGCATTTTGAGCTAATATAACTGTTCTGTTTATTCATCGTTTGTTGGTTTATTAATAGCTTGACTTTTACAGCAGAATTTGAATAAATGGATGTCACATACTGTTGTGTAGATAGACTTTCCATCTAAATAGTTGAATATGTGCTGCTTTTTTTTCATCAATAAAACTAAATACACACTTACACTTCCTCAGACCCGACTTTCAACCACTGCAGTCCACCATGGTCCAGACTGTGGGTGTAGAATGAACAAAGTCAGATAAGAGTCAGATATTTCTTTTGTATTTTCATTTTTTTGTATTTTCATTTTGCACAGTTTAAAAGAAAGAAAGAGAAGACATCAGAAAAACAAAATTAGCAGTAGATAGTGCAGGGTGAGAGGCAGGACAACCTGAGGGATTTATTCATGGTCTCTACCTAACACGAAAATATGGGCATTTAATAACCTTGGCATATGAATGATTTTTCCATACAACATCACTCATATCCAACATTAAACAGTATGACACAGCTTCACTGTCTGACTAAGAAAATGGTTGCCAACTCTAACCCCTCTATAAGACATTGCCTCTGCCTGGCAGCAAGCCTCTCCATACCTGAGAGAGTCCAGTCTCCAGTGTGGACCCTCCAGTCCAGCAGAGAGCAGCTTCACTCCTGAGTCTCCTGGATGATTGTAGCTCAGGTCCAGCTCTCTCAGATGGGAGGGGTTGGAGCTCAGAGCTGAGGCCAGAGAAGCACAGCCTTCCTCTGTGAGCAGACAGCCTGACAACCTACACACACACACACACACATACACACACACACACACACACACACACACACACGCACGCACGCACGCACGCACGCACGCACGCACGCACGCACGCACGCACGCACGCACACACACAAATCAGCATCAAACAGCTATACACTGTCATAGCTAATACATTACAATAAATTGAGTTTTCTTCCAGTGATGTATAACTTGTATTTCTTTATTGTTGCCAATAGTTACATGTTAGATTTTCTCATTAGTATACTGATCCTAAATTAGTTGTGATTATGCAGGTGAATGCTAGCAAAAACTGCAGTAATAGTCTTCAACATAACCAGTTGACCCAATGATCTGTTTGTGTTGTTTTGTCCAATTTAAGAGTTCTTGACTCGGTATGTGACAGACACATTGAAATCCTTTCTTTTATTTTAGGTTTCAACAACAGCGGCAGGAAGGAGAGGATATAATGAAATATCCTCATGGCAAGTAGTAGTTCACAGAGGCTAGAAAGTTGTGTGAAATGTTGGCATCACAATTAGTTTGCAAATCACATAAGTAGAGTAAATCGTACAGAGATTAGGCATCTTCAGTGACATTATCTGCATGTGAACCAGGATTTATATAGTCCATTCTGGTTCTTTAGGTTTCAAAACCAGTGGCAGCAAGGAGAGGAAATAATGAAATAACTCCATGAAAAGTAAAGAAAGTAGTGCTAAATGTTAGTATCACAATTAGTCTGAAAATCATATAAACAGGAAAATCCTTCACAGGTTAGGTGTTTATTTACTGGTGTTAACCTATATGTGAGCCAGGATTTAAATGGTCGTGTTGTACAGGTTGAGGAATACTGACCTGAGAGTTTCCAGTCTACAGTGTGGACTCCCCAGTCCAGCAGAGAGCAGCTTCACTCCTGAATCCTGCAGGTCGTTGTTACTCAGGTCCAGCTCTCTCAGACTAGAGGACTGGGAGCTGAGAACTGAGGCCAGAGCTTCACAGCTTCCCTCTGACAGCTTACAGACACTCAGCCTAAATGGACATGAAAACATATGAAAATATGTTTCTCTTATATGTTTCAGTATACTTTGCCTGATGTTGTCGCTCACTGAGTTGAGTGTAGCACAAACAATGCCAGGGATACTGGCTTGACTTCACTAGACATGACTTCACTAGGGTCACCCATGTTAAAAATGTATTCACGCATGGTACTGTAAGGTGATTTGGATAAATAAATCAAGCAAATGGCATACACTATGCTTTACAGAAAGCCATGACAAAGATTAATAAAATATATGAAGCAGGTATAACAATTAGGAAACACTTTCAAAAGATGTGGTTTTAATACTACTACTACCAATAATAATAATAATAATGATAATAATAATAATATAAACAATACTAACTTGAGAGACCACAAAAATAAGACAAAAACATTACAAGTCATTAAAGTGTATTTCACCCAGTGTTTTAAAAGATGATAGTGAATTTACTTGCCTTGTCCCTCAGGAAGGCATTCCACAGTCTAGGGGCCCTGATAGCAAATGTGTAATCACCTTTAGTCTTGAGTCTAGACTGAGGAACAGTCAAAAGGACCTGTGACCTCAGCTTGCACTTCGGCTCATTGGGAATTAAGGGGTCCTCAATGTTACTAAGTGCCAAAGCTAGCCATGCTTTAAATGTGTTCAGTAAAATCTTAATATTAATTCTATACCTAACTGTTAATCAGTGGAGAGATGTTAAACTTGGGGAATTAGGATCTCTCCTTAGCACTAGTTGAAACCCTAGCTGCTCTACTGTGAACAAGCTGGAGATGTGACAGTGAATTGTGACTGAGACAGGAATAGAGAGAGATGCAATAATCTAAATTGTAACAACTAGAGCAGACTCGACCAAAACGCAGACACAAGGAAGCAGAGGCTGAATGGAGTTTCAAAACAAGCAAGCTTTACTGATTTCAGAGACTGCAGATCTCATAATGCAAGCGAGAGCGAGAACAAGAGCGAGAGGCCTCCCCAGGATCTGAAAGAAAGGAAACACAGAGAGGACAAGGGAGTAGGAGAGGAAGAGATAGAGACAGAGAAAGACGAGCGCACAGTCATGACACTAAATAATCCAGGTTCATGGCTGTGTACAGTATATAAACCTGGATCAGAATAAAGCAGTTGGTGGAAAATTCTCCTTTCCAGTTAGATAGATTGAAAATACCGATGTAAAAGTGGCTCAGAAATCCTTATGTAAAGCTTGTAGGGTTATCCGTTGCAGATTCAGGAATACTGACCTGAGAGAGACTGTTTTGAGAGCATAGACCATAGTTTGGAGAAAAGTGTCATATCAATTGAGAAAAACTGTAAATTCATTTTACCTGAGAGTTTCCAGTCTACAGTGTGGACTCTCCAGTCCAGCAGAGAGCAGCTTCACTCCTGAATCCTGCAGGTCGTTGTTACTCAGGTCCAGCTCTCTCAGACTAGAGGACTTGGAGCTGAGAACTGAGGCCAGAGCTTCACAGCTTCTCTCTGACAGCTTACAGCCATTCAGCCTGAAGAAGCATTAATGATAAAGACGATAACTTTGAAAATATTTATTTTTCCTCTTCTGTAAAAATGATTTCATTTCACATACAGTATTTAATCAGCCCAGTTTTCTATGCACTTACAAAGCTTTATTGGAGGCTTTGACCACTGGCAGCAGCCTCAGAAGACCCTCCTCTGAAGCAGAGTATTTCTTCAGGTCAAACACGTCCAGCTCTTCTTCTGATGACAGCAACATGAAGACCAGAGCCGACCACTGAGCGGGGGAGAGTTTGTCTGTGGAGAGACTTCCTGATGTCAGGTACTGTTGGATCTCCTCCACTAGAGAACGATCATTCAGCTCATTCAGACAGTGGAACAGATTGATGCTTCTCTCTGGAAAGGTATTCTCCCTGATCTTCTTCTTGATGTACTTGACTGTTTCCTGATTGGTCTGTGAGCTACTTCCTGTCTGTGTCAGCAGGCCTCGTAGGAGAGTCTGATTGGTCTCCAGTGAAAGACCCAGGAGGAAGCGGAGGAACAAGTCCAGGTGTCCATTTGGACTCTGTAAGGCCTTGTCCACAGCACTCTGGTAGAGGTGTTTTTCTTTAGAATTGGATGTTGAATGAGGTTCTGACAGTAGATTGACATCAGTGTTGATGAATGTCAGAAAGACATGAACAGCAGCCAGAAACTCCTGAATGCTCACATGGACAAAGCAGAACACCTTGTCCTGGTACAGCCCACACTCCTCTTTAAAGATCTGTGTGAACACTCCTGAGTACACTGAGGCTGTTCTGATATCAATGCCACACTCTGTCAGGTCGGCTTCACAGAAGATCAGGTTGCCTTTCTCCAGCTGCTCAAAAGCCAGTTTTCCCAGAGACTGAATGGTCTCTGTAGTCCAGAGTGGATCTGTGTCAGCCCTCCCATGATACTTGACATTCCCCAGTTTGGACTGAACCACCAGGAAGT
The DNA here is from genome assembly GCF_048128805.1 of Centroberyx gerrardi. Classification (NCBI taxonomy): domain Eukaryota; kingdom Metazoa; phylum Chordata; class Actinopteri; order Beryciformes; family Berycidae; genus Centroberyx; species Centroberyx gerrardi. Next base: position 31,735,354 of record NC_136003.1, on the reverse strand, counting down.
GGATGTACATCTCAGTCAGGGTCTTGGGCATCTCTCCTCTCTCATCTGTTTTCAACACATGCTCCAGAACTGTAGCAGTGATCCAGCAGAAGACTGGGATGTGGCACATGATGTGGAGGCTTCGTGATTTCTTGATGTGGGAGATGATTCTGTTGGCCAACTTCTTATCTCTGAATCTCTTCCTGAAGTACTCCTCCTTCTGTGGGTCAGTGAAGCCTCTCACCTCTGTCACCATGTCAACGCACTCAGGAGGGATCTGATTGGCTGCTGCAGGTCGTGTGGTTATCCAGAGGCAAGCAGAGGGAAGCAGTTTCCCCTTGATGAGGTTTGTCAGCAGCACGTCCACTGAGGTTGACTCTGTCACATCAGTCAGGATCTTGTTGTTCTGGAAGTCTAAAGGAAGTCGACACTCATCCAGACCGTCAAAGATGAACACAACCTGGAACTTGTCAAACCTGCAGATTCCTGCTTCTTTGGTCTCAGTGAAGAAGTGATGAAGAAGTTCCACCAAGCTGTACTTTTTCCCTTTCAGCAGATTCAGCTCTCTGAAAGTGAATGGAAATGTGAACTGTATATCCTGGTTGGCTTTGTCTTCAGCCCAGTCCAGAGTGAACTTCTGTGTTAAGACTGTTAGCCCACTACCAGCCACTCCCTTTGTCATCACTGTTCTGGTTGGTTTATCTCTTCCAGGTAAGGGTTTAAAGATGTCTTCACATTTGATTGTTGTTTCTGGTCTCGCTGGTTTCCTGGATGCTGTTTCAATCTGTCTGACCTCATGTTCATCATTGACCGCTCCACTCTCTCCCTCTGTGATGTGGAGCTCTGTGTAGATCTGATTCAGAAGTGTTGGGTTTCCTGCTTTAGCAATCCCCTCAAACAGACACTGAAACTTTTCCTTCAGATTAGATTTGAGTTTACGTTGGCACACTGCAGCAGGAGTTTCTGAATGAACGAATAACAAAAAACAAAACAACAAACAAATAACATCAATAAGTCTATGTTACACTAAGTATAGGAAATGTTAACATTTCCCTACTCCATCAGCTGATCACTGATGGGTGGGCAAACAAGTCCTGTCTCTGTGCAGCCCAATGTGAAGGGCAACTGTTGTGGTGTTGATTTTTTTCATTTTATACAGCACTGTGTTCAGCATTTTACACCCACATTAACCAGTAGTTTTACCAGATTATCCATGGGGATTGTGCTCATTTACCATTTGATACAGAGTTGTATAGACCTCCCATGAGAAATATCAACATTTATATCAGTGTGGAAATTTAAAAATCTCCCATTTTTGTTCATGTTAAACCAGTTAAAAGCCTCTTACTGCTCTCCAGAGAGTCAGCCAGCTCCTCGTGCTTCATTCTCCTCAGGAAGTGCAGTGTGATCTTCAGAAGTGCCTCTCTGTTGCTCCTCCTCTGCTCTTCCTCCTCACTGTCCATCATCTCCTCATCCTCCCTCTGCTTCTCTAAGCATTCTGGGTAATCTGGACTCAGAACCCTTTGGAACTTCTTCAGCTCGTTCTTCACAAAAGTGATGATGTTCTCCTCAAGAAGCTGGAACAGAATAATATGTAAATTAATCTTTCATACTAATGCTGTGGATCGCAACATCAGATCCATCCGTCCGTCATAGACTGAAAGCCCACTAGTCTAAAGAGTGTAACATGGAGAGTATTATGGCCAGGGTATTATGGTTGTCTTTAATTTCATTTGTAGCTTAAGTATAATGTGTTGTTGTACATTTACAAACCCTAAATATGGAGTCCAGGTCTGTTTGATGCTCCTGGGCAGACTGACCACTGGGAACCTCTGACCTCTCCTGGTGAACTCTGTGGAGAAAACATGATGTATTAAATCTCCAGATATCAACACACACACACACACACACACACACACAGAGAGAGAGATCAATTCTATATATCATGACTGAGAGTTTAATATCAACGAACCCATCTGTTCTTATCATCATTTTAAAATTCATACATTTGATCGATAGAGTGATGTCCATCTTTGAACATAATAGGGTGCCTCATAGACCGGTCACTCTTCATGGACACACAGCTGGGTACAGGAGAGTCTGGTCTCTCCTGCTGGATCCTGATAGAAACACAGGATGGACAAAACAGGGGTGATGGCAGTAAAAGGTTTAAGCAGGCTTTTGACCAGCAGGCTGAAAGCTTGGAATGTGGGGAGAGTAAATGAGGAACACTCTTCTCTCCCTCCACAACTCCCACCAAAGCCCTTATACAAAGAAACTTAAGTCTCAAATTGCTCCGCTGGAGTTCTTAGTAGTCAAAAGTAGCAGACTGTGGTACATACTGGGCAGCTCTGAGGTCTGAATATATAAGTATATGTATGTAAAGAAGAGCAATGCTGAAAAAGACCAATAGCCAAACTTCTCTGGATAAAAATAGTTAAAACATGAACACAGTAACATTTAAATGGTAGTAACAGCTTACGTCTTTTCAGAAGAATGGGGTTCATCTTTAAAATCAACAAGGACAACGTCTGATCGGTCACTCTTCATGGACTTACACCTGGGTTCAGGGGAGTCTGGTCTCTCCTGCTGAGACCTGGTAGACACGAGGAAGACCACCAGGGTGGCAAATTAACTTTATAGTCAATTACCAGCCACAGTAGCTGGTGGATAGCCAGAAACTACCAGGTAGGTATTAAAAATTAAAATATTTGCACACCAAAGTTTAATAAAGTTTAAAGCTTGAAGTACCTCCCTCAGTACATTTTTTCCTCACATTCAAAAAACTACACCTATCTCTCACCTTAACTCTTATCCTACTCATGATCGTTCTAGGGTAACAGGAACACTGTAAGGGCAACAAGGCTCTGACCTTTGTACTCTTTTATGTTGTTTGTAATTTTTGGTCTTCAATTTTCTGAAGAAATGTTTTCAGTGTACTCGCTTCAGTGTGACAGATTAAAAAGTTAATTTATTGAGTTCATCTTTTAACGTTGTTTACATTTGTCCACCAGATTTCACTTCGCACTCTGCCATTAAATTCGAGAAGAAAATATAGAAATACAGTGAAGTATGTTAAAACTTATGAATGATGAAAAAACAAAAAACAAAACAAACCACAGGTAAAAATTAAACTTAATTTAACTTAATATTATCAAAATAGCTCCTACATAAGTCGCTCTGGATAAGAGGGTCAGCAAAATGTCTAAAATGTAGGCCGAAAACTGCACGAAAGCATAATAACAACTAGAAGAGTTTAAATTTCAGGAGAAATGTATGTGTTTGCTTTGGTGTGACAGGTTAAAACCTTGAATTTATCAAGCTCTTTCACCACCAAATATCACTTATCTTAAAAAGTATAAATTGCAATAGCAGTAATAGAGTTCTAGTATTTGTAGTAGTGGTAGCAAAAGCAGAGTCAGAATACAATTAAGTTGTATGCGGTGCATTAAGCAGGATTTATTTCATTGCTCCTGCTGATGACCTGGGCTCTCTGGTTATGGACCTGAAGGAAAGGTGTGTGGCAGCAGCAGACAGTCAACATGGTGTGAAGCTGCTGAGGGATTGTGGCGTTTAAAACTTGGCCTCAAGCAGCTCTGAAACTAATTTACCACCAGGGGGCGATCAGTAGCTAGTGAGGCATCCATACATCTAACACACTAGCAATCCTAACTTCAACCAGAGTGATTAATGTTATTAAAATATGAAATAAGTGAAATTAAAGTTGATCATAAAACCAACACAACAGTCAGTTTTGGTAAATAGATGTCTTGACCTGAATAAACATTAATATTAAGATTAAGATTGCACTTTATTGAAATTCGGGTGTCACAGCAGCAATAGGCTACAGCACAATGGCAGAGAAAAGTACAGGAACGATTAATAAACAGCCCGCATAAAATAATTTGTATCAAAGTCCAAACCAAAATCAAATATCAAACCAGTGTTCAATATCAGAGTCCAATCCAATGGCTGTAACATAACAGGATGTAGTTTTATTATGCGTCTATCAAATGGTTAATGTTTAATTTAACCACATCATCTACAGGGAACTAAACAGCAGCCTTCCTGCTCTGATAAAAAACAGGTTTAAAATGTTACAACAAATAAACATGTTCATGACTTTAACGTTAACAACCAGAAAAGTGTTTTTATGTTTTGAACCTGAACAGTGAGTTTCCTCACATACCTTCAACACCTTTAATCACAAATGGAGGCTTATTCTGTATTATTGTCTTATTACAATTAAATCAATCAACAGTAAGCATTAATGGATTGAAAAATAATACACAATAAGCTGTAATGTAAAGTGTTGAATACAATACCTTTTCATGTTGGAAATGACCTGCCGCCACACCGATAAGTGAAAGTAGACTAGAGAGAGAGAGAGAGAGAGAGAGAGAGAGAGAGAGAGAGAGAGAGAGAGAGAGATTAATCATTAGCCCACAGTCTCTAATCTAATTTGATTTTTGATCTTATTCCTGTCTCATCGGGAAAAATCAGTGTCACATTGGGGAAATTCTTTTAATTTATACTTAGGTTTAAATCAAGGCTATGTGTATCCATTTATCATATTATTGTCTGTATGATGACAAGATAGTCTGCTATTGCCATTTTTGGCAGTGCTATTGTAGCCTAAAGGAAACACTGTTTTTTTTGGTGGGTTTGCTAGTATTTACTTGAATGTTGCTCTTTTCAACCTCTGTCCTCTTAATTTAATTCCTGTTTCACACTGTTCCTTTGATTTTTTTAAAAACTCCTTTTGAGTATTCTGCTTTTATTTTGACTGTCAAAGCACTTTATAAACTCTGTCTTTAAAGGTGCTATATCAATAATAATACTAATTATTATTATTTTCATATTTGCATGCTTTTAAAAATAGTTTGTTTAAAAAGTAATTGTGTTTAATATAAGGCCAACAGTCAATCAAAGATCAAATCCAAATTAATATGACCAAGTCCATAGACTGTCTAAGATTAAAGGAATCATTTGGATTTAAATGATTCAGACTAGGGCTGAACAATTAATCAAAATTGTATCGAAATCACAATATGGCCTACTGCAATTTTCAAATCGCAGGAGGCGCAATATTTGTTAAAGGCGAAATGTGTGTCAAAATACCATTTTAAATTAAATATTTTCATGCTGCAGGGATGTCCTGGCCTACACAACATCTTTGTTTGGTACAGATCCCCGCAAAAATCACACCATAATCATTTTAATACGTTTTTTAATGAAAATGAAAATAATGATGTAAAAATTATCATTCCCTCTAATATCGCAAATCACATCGCAATTGCAATATCAGTCAAAATAATCGCAATTAGATATTTTTTCAAAATCGTTCAGCCCTAATTCAGACGATGTATTAAGGATAAAGAAATCTTCAAAAATAATAACCTTCATTGTACCAAGCCATTATCAAAGACAAGACAACAACTGAGAAATCAATGAGGTCACTATACAGGTCAATATACCAACACACAAAGCATATGTTGTTTCTTATTAAGAGAAAACATTAGAGACTGAAATAAAGAGGATTCTCCAAATCACATAGGATTACACTTACTCACGGTTTCCCCATGACTGTCAGTCACACCAGGTCACTTGTGTCTTGGGGTCTCTGTAGAAAAAGAGCTTTATTTTAATCTCATTGGGACTATAAAGCTCACATGCTCACAACTTCAGTATCAAAGTCTAAACCAGTCTAAACTTGTTGGCAGAAACCAAGTCTGGCAGATAAATCACAATTCAGTTTTATTATGCGTCTATCAGATGGTTAAATTTAATCACATCACATCCAGTGAACTTTAGAGCCACCTTCCTCTGATTAAAACATGTTGAAAAAGACTAACAACAAAAATGGTCGAAATCTTCATGACTGTTGTTATAACCCAAATGCTGATGTGTTCACAAACTGTTACTAAAAAGTGTTCAGTTGTGTTTTGTAACTTAACAGTGGGGTCTGAGACTTGTCTTCACCATCTGGGTTGGAACTGGAGGCCAATAGGAAGATTTCTTTTCACAGATAAATCAAAAGTTGACGGTAACTAGTCTGAGATAGATGACTTTGAGAATAAGAATAAATGAGAGAGAGACAGACAGACAGACAGACAGACAGAGAGAGAGAGAAAGAGAGAGAGAGAAATCAGATTTTATTATTATATTGAACCAATCCTATAACTCCAATAATAATAATAATAATAATAATAATTGTATCATAGAAGAGAATTGACTGCTGACCAAAAATGTATAAAATGAGTAGCCTATATTGTAACCCAGTAAGCAGTAAATGTTCTCCAGTAGAATAATTGAAGCAAATATCAATAAATCCATTTTTTTTTTTTTTTTTTTTTTTTTTTTTGTCTGAATGAAACTATGATGTGGTGGGGTGGGAGAGAGTTAGGAGCCCTGAGGAAAACAGTTAGGAACCGCTGTTATAGGAGACTATGATTATATATCTGAAAGGACCTACTGAAGAAGAAGAAAAGGATGTTCAGAGAAGGAAACAAGAACAAACTCAAACGTGTTCAGAGGAAGACAGAAAAGAAAATACATGAGAGAAAACCTGGAAAACAATCAGCAAAACACGTTAAGGGATGTTGATCGCAGGCTTTCATGTAGAAACTCACAGTTATCCAGCAGGTGGTGGATCTTATCTTTTGGTGTGCGAGCACGTGCAGCAGGTGCAAACTTATAGTGTGTTACAGTGTCAATTTTCTGATCTGCCAGACCAGTATTTATTGTACAGAATAGAAGAATCTCATTGTAAACCTGACCTGCACAAAATAAGCCATATGATCAGGACATCACTGTAATGTTTTTTATATTCTCATTTGATACTTTCAATAAATTGGATGATATCTACAGGAAGATATGCTGTCCAACCTGCACTCAATCTACCATTGGGGCGTTACATATGGTCAACACCGTCAGGGTCGCGGTGGCTACCACTAATAATAATAGTAGATTACGTGTGTGCTTGCTGAAAAAGCTTTCTGAGAATATCTCTGTTCTCTGATTGGAAATGTTCGACCAAAGTGGATGTAGAAGTAGGCTACATAAATCCTCTAATTTAATTAAAAACTTAACAAACCTGATACAAACTCAGAAGATGAAATGAAAGGTTCTCCATTCAACAATTTTCTCAAGTAAAAGCATTAAAGTATCACCAGTCAAGGTGAAAGTGAAAGTAGACCTACATGTAAAGTGTCCTGTCTTTGTAATTTATTGCCAGGAAATTTTCCATCCTCAGTGCATTAACCTCTGTAGGTTCAGCTAAAAGGACAGTTCTGTCAAAGTTAGGTGTCTTGAAATAAAAACATTTTTAATTAACTGGTCACAATTTCTACACTAATAGTAGCCTAACAAAAAAAAAAAAAGATGAAATAAGAAAAAGAAGCCAGAATATTTGCTTTGAAATGTAGAGGACTCTAGCTGGGATATGCTGATAGTAGCTGAGGTATATAACTAGACATCCCACAGAGATTAAACAGATTAAACAGTTAATCTCTGTGTATTTTATCCTGTTTACTGTTGTTTTTTACTGTCGGTGTAAATTCTGTTTCCATGGTAATAGAGTATTCTGCTGATCATATATCTATGGATTTTCTTATCGGGACATGAACACGGTTAACGCCAATCTGACTCTTAATTGTGCTATGAGCTAGCATCCAGAATGCTCTGCATGTAAACCATGGAAATAGATGATTTTGTTTTATACTAATCCTTTCCTTGTCCGTCCAGAAGGGGGAGCTACTGATCTCTGGCAGTGTTTCCTGAAACTGCCCTTACCCGAGTCTATAGCAGGCTGGTAGGCTATTAAAAGTATATCTCCTACAGACTACCTATATACCTAACACAAACATTAACCAGACTACTCCTGTATAGGCATTAAAAAATCAGAATTACTGTCTGTTTACTTTCAGAGTAGAAACAGAGAGCCAAGCAACAATCTAAAGCTACAGTAAACCAGCCAACCTGCACACACGCTGTAGCCAGTAGAAACCACTAGAGGGCGTCCTCACTGCACACAAAAACAAAAACCTCATTCTTAACTCTGCTCATATCCAGAAAACTGCATGATAACACTCTCACTGTCAGTTCTCTACTGGCCAGGAACTATTGCTGTTGTTTTAACCTGAAATACAATTAGTATTTTTCAGGTATGGTTGTAAAAAAAAATTCTGATGTAAAACCGACCTGAATTTTGAGAGGATAGGTGAAACAAGTTCCAAAATTTCATAAAATTGGGTAGAATAGGGTCGAAAAAGGCTTTACTAAGAAATTCATCATAAAGTCACTTAACATTTATTAAACCTGGGCTAGGTTAAGAAGTTAAAAAAGGTAAAATTTTAGACTCTGAATGTGTTTTGCTACACTGCTGTATGTTGTTTGTCTGTGACATTATGTTTGTCATGATGCTGCTTTCTTGACCAGGTCTCCCTTTAAGAGATTGTTAGTCCATGGGAAATGAGCTGGCTGAATAAAGGTTAACTTTAATGAAACGCATCACTTGAGTTGGCTGAAAATACCTTTTATGGACAGTCATGTTCCTGCCTCTTCATTAAAACTCTATAGTTGTTATAGTGTTTTTCTTCACAAGTCTATGTGCTTAACACAAATACTGTATGTGAACCTGAGTGTCTCTGACATCTTTGTTTGACAAACTTTGCTATGTAAATCAATGATGTCAAAGATTACATTCTGTATTCAAGAATACTGCAAATGATAATGACATTTTCACAGTTAATGCAAGATTACAAGTCCTTCCATTGTCCATAAGGTGGAAATTTGCCTTTGGCTTCACCATAAAAAAAAGGCATGACATAAAAAAGTATACATACAACAATAAACGCATCAAATAGAAAAATAAATGAATAAATAAATACAAATACTAGCATAACTGCAACAAAGTCACAGGAGCAACCACCATGTATCTGCGTACCCAAGTTACGTAGTTTCATTTAGGACCTTAATCTCACTTGGGACAAAAGATTTCTTGTAAATATTCTTAATAGCTCTTGGTAGTCTATATCGTCTTCCTGGGTTAAAACTTCATATTTGTTTATGCAGTGGTGAAATAATTCATAATTCTGTGAGCTTTACCTTTTATAAGTTCTTCATACATGCTACTAAACTGCCTTTGTGGCTTCCGAATTATTTTGGATGCCATGTTCACTACTTTCTGCAACTTGTTCCTCCTCTCAATGTTCAAATTGCCATACCACATGATCATATTAAAGGATTAAATGCTTTCAGTAGGATCTTATACGTCTCCAAGATGTTTTGACTAACCCTAAAATTGTTGAGTTTGCACAGTAGATGGAGATGAGCATTTCTTAAAAATAAAATCAGTATAGCCTTGAAGATGAGATTACTGTCAAGATATGTACGAAGATATGTGAAATCATTGATAGCCTCAAGCATTTGTCCATTGATAATCAGTGGCTGCATTGAGTCTTTGTTCTTTTGTATGACAAGCACTTTTGTCTTACTAACATCTATTTCTAGAGCTTTCCGGGCACCAATTCTGAAGAGTTGACACATTAAAATATAGGCTCTCTCTGACAGTACCCCCTTCCTGCAGATGGACAACAAGAGACATAGCATTGGCATACTTAAACTAAAATTTTAATCAATCTTAAATTCATTTGTATAAACAGAGAAAAGCAGTGGTGATAAAACTGCCCCCTGTGGTGCTCCTGTGTTCAACATAATCTCATCTGAGACACTACCATCAACAATAACTCTCTGAGGGTGGTCAGAGAGAAAGTGTCTGATCCAGTGGATAATGCCTCCATTAACCCTTAGATCCAGCAGTCTCTGCAGCAGACTATGTGTTTGCACGGTATCATAAGCGGAGCTAAAATCAATAAAAAGACCTGTAGATGCCTCGTTAGGGTGTTAAATAATGTTACTGTGGCATCATCTAGGGGAGATCATCTGTGCCCCTTTGGCTTTTGTATCCAAACTGTAGGTGGTCTAAGCAGCTGGATACAGAGGATGTTATGTGCCTGCTTAGGACCCTCTCCATGCATTTACACAGGATGGAGGTGAGTGCAATAAGCCTGAAACCATTAAATCCAGAAGCACCAGGCCTCGTAGGAACGGGAACAATGTTTGAAATTGAAATTATTACAGTCTGAAGGAAGTCTGGAAGCCTTCCGTGCAACGAAGTATCTTAAGTATCAACCTCTTGTGCCAGCTATCTCACAGCTCAGCTACAAATGTCAGCTGTTGGTGTCTATATTTGGTAGCTTGGGCAATGTTCACAGGCTAGTGATGAGAGACCTACAACTGGCAGGAATGCCAAAGAGACGGGTGAAGGAGTTGGCAAGGTATTGCTCCATGTCAGCAATTATAGGGATTCGCCATATTTTGAGAAAGCGCTACTACTTGTGCCTTTAGAGGGCTTGTTAAGATTGCTAAAGAAATGCTGATTAACATAGCAATCGCTTTGGCCATTTGTTTATGTGAACGAGCTATCAGATAGCCTGAAAGATAATAATAGATTATGATACATCCTTGTGTTATGTACTTGATTTTTAGTTGGATTTTATACATATAGGAACTGGACTGTTGTAAGGAGCAGGAAATCCTCCGTGGGCCAGGAGTACAACAGAACTGTTCAAGCCCTGTTTCCACATGCTTCGGGAGTACAACGTTTGCCTGTGTTTGGATCCGCCTGCAGTCGGCCTCACTCGCCATTTTCCTGCATCGCCCTCATCAGGTCTACCCATCACAAACTCTGTCATCAAGTCTTGAGTACTGTCTATGCACTTGCACTGCGTTATTTTTGTTTTTACCTTGCTAGTGAAGTGGACGCAATATCATCTTCATCTTAAAGGCCTCTACGCACCCCAGCAACGACTCAGGCCTGCAACCATTATTTAATTTGGACATTTTTATTTATTTTAGTAGGCCTACTATTATTCCAAAGACTGTGTTGTTGAGTGTGTGTATCCACAATTGCTGTATTTCATTTTGAGAATAAGCTAAAGAAAGTAAGATTGGTCAGTTAATTTTAAGGTACACACTTTGCCTCTGTGGAATGTAAAAGATTGATATTAGAATATCTGGGTATTTGCTTTGATATTTGGAAGTTGTTGTTTTTTATTTTCTGTTTTTATATTTCACATCTTGCTAGTTGCATAACTAAAGGCAATTGGTTTGCATTTAAAGTATCTGGTGTTGAGTTGTGGTAATTTTATACAGTCACATATTTCAAAGGGGGACATTCAGGTTAATTGTAGTAATTGAAATTCTTAGTAGATATTGTTTAACTTCTTTAAACACTACTAAGTGGAGGCACCGCCATTTATTAATTCAGAGAGATTTACTTATTTAATTTATTGTCAAATTGTAATACTCAATTTCTGCTATGACCCGTTAAACAAATAAATTAATTTTACAACGTTTTGTGTGTTGTTCTTGCATAGATTTAATGATATTTTTTTCACTTTACTTAAAGCAAACAATGACCACTTATAGTGACTTATAACCAGCTTGTAATGTATTATATCTGCCTATACCTCAGGAATTTCATTACTTTACTTAAAGCACCCAATGACCACTTAGAGTAACTTATAATCACATTACAGTTTTTCTCGATCGCTTACACACTATAACTGGCCCTATTAACTAAACATCCCAAACCATGATGCCATCTACCAAAAGACAGACCCATTTCCCAAAACTATAAACACCATTCCCCTGTTTCCACACATGATTCAGATTTGTTGAACTTTTTGTAAAATATCACTGGCTGCACCATGTGCTCATTTAGAAAGCACTGGCATTCAATATCATTAACTCAAGCCATCACAGCTTGAATCCAATTAACACACAATTCCCCAGGTGCAAACACTAAGAGTCAAAATTGTTCACACACCAATTAGAAGCTCAGGATAGATAGATAAAAGGGCCATGGGTCAGCTCACTTGTTTTGTGATGTGATGTTGATGAGAATCTCTGGCCTGACCCAGACCAGAGACGGGATGCTGAGGCAGAATAAATGTGATTTCTTTCTTTATGTACAAACTGTTTTTTTTTTCCATTGGTTTATATTGGTAAATACATGGAAATTATTTTACTGTATTCTACGTTCTTTATCAGGTGCATATTTTTACAGTACATTTACTTTTTCACTCAATTTCAGTTTATTTTACTACAGTACATTGAGGAATTAAAAATTTTGAAAATGTATTCATGTGTTGTGTCTTTATATTGTGTTCATCATGTAAAGAGGTTGTTCTGGGGGAAAACCATAAGCGCCATTATTCATTGCAGTAACAGGTTTTTGCGGTAGTGTTTTGAATTGATCTCACCAGTGTGTAACAGCTATTTTGTAGTGTACGTGTATTTGATGGCTTTTGTGTGATGTCTGAAGGCAAAGTTTGGTTTAGATGTAAGATTACATGGTTTTGAGTGGGGAGTTTGGTTTTGACATGGAAGTTTGAAGTTTGTGAAGATGAGTGTGCAGTTATGCATTTGTGTTTAGAGTTTTGGGAAATGGAGCATAATTTCAAGAAATGTGTCTTGGCAATCAAAAAAAACAGTAAAATGCATTATAACAGTGATTATAATGCATTATAAAATGATTATAATGCATTACAACTATGAGAATTATAATGCACTATGATCCTTGCAAAAAAAAATGTCAGTGAGTGACCAGCAATTATGAAGTATTATGATACTTGACCTTATATGTCATTATAAAATGCTTTATAATGTGTTATGATTATTGTTATAAAGCATTATGAATATTTATGAGTGCTTATAACTATAATTATAAAGTGCTATAAGCAGATTATAACGCATTATAAGTATGTTTATAATGCATTATAGACATGGGCGTCATAGAAAGTGTTACCAAATTTTTAAGCAGGCTTTTGACCAGCAGGCTGAAAGCTTGGAATCTGGGGAGAGTAAATGAGGAACACTCTTCTCTCCCTCCACAACTCCCACCAAAGCCCTTATACAAAGAAACTTAAGTCTCAAATTGCTCCGCTGGAGTTCTTAGTAGTCAAAAGTAGCAGACTGTGGTACATACTGGGCAGCTCTGAGGTCTGAATATATAAGTATATGTATGTAAAGAAGAGCGATGCTGAAAAAGACCAATAGCCAAACTTCTCTGGATAAAAATAGTTAAAACATGAACACAGTAACATTTAAATGGTAGTAACAGCTTACATCTTTTCAGAAGAATGGGGTTCATCTTTAAAATCAACAAGGACAACGTCTGATCAGTCACTCTTCATGGACACACAGCTGGGTTCAGGAGAGTCTGGTCTCTCCTGATGAGACCTGGTAGACAGGAGGAAGACCACCAGGGTGGCAAATTAACTTTATAGTCAATTACCAGCCACAGTAGCTGGTGGATAGCCAGAAACTACCAGGTAGGTATTAAAAATTAAAATATTTGCACACCAAAGTTCAATCAAGTTTAAAGCTTAGTACCTCCCTCTGTCACGTGCTGTAGGATTGTGGTGTTTAAAACTTGGCCTCAAGCAGCTGTAAACCTAACTAACCACTAGAGGGCGCTCAGTAGCTAGTTAGGAAACTATACTTCTAAAATATACACCAGCAACCCTAACTTCAACCACAGTGATTGGTTTTATTAAAATATAAAATATTACATTTTTAGATTAAAACAATTTTGATAGATAGAGTTTTTGACCTGAATAAACAGCCTATATAAAATAAAGAGAAATCATATAATCGGATATTGTTTTATTATGCGTCTATCAAATGTTAAAATTTAACCACAACAAGAGCAGCCTTCCTGCTCTGATTAAAACAGCTTTAAAAACATTACAACAAATAAACATGTTCATGACTTTAACATTAACACCCAAACACTGATGTGTTCACAAACTGTTACAGAAAAGTGTTTTTATGTTTTGAACATAAACAGTGAGTTTCCTCACATACAACCCCCTAATCACAAATGAAGGTTTGTTCTGTATTCATGTCTTATTACAGTTAAATCAATCAACAGTAAACATGAATGTGTTGAAAAATAAAACACTATAAGCTGTAATATAAAGTGTTGACTACAATACCTTTTCATGTTGGAAATAGCCTGCTGCCACACCGATAAGTGAAAGACTGCTGGCTTGATACTGTTAGAGAGAGAGAGAGAGAGAGAGAGAGAGAGAGAGAGGGGGGGGGGGGGGGGGGGTGTCGATGTCCTTATTAAAAGCAACACAATAAATTACTTTTAATAGTCTGCTACTCCTACTTTTATTAGATGACGTTTACATTTACACTAACTAACACTAATATCTTTGAAAACTGTTACAAGAGTTATGTTTTGAACCTAAAAAGCGTGTTTTTATAAAGACACGCCTTTATTAACGGCCGAACAGGACATTTCCATTTTTATAGTCTAAATAAAGTAACGGTAACGGTGAGATAAAATATATGCTGGAATAGAGTAACTACGTCATTAACGTAGGCTAATAAACTGAAAACTAGCAAGTAAACTGTATGCTACAATACCTTTTGGTGGTTAAAATAATCTGCGCCACGCCAATACCTTAAAGCGAAAGTATTCAGCAACTTCAACAAGGAAATGAGAGAGAGAGAGGAAGAGAGAGAGAGAGAGAGAGAGAGAGAGAGAGAGAGAGAGAGAGAGAGAGAGAGAGAGAGAGAGAGAGAGAGAGAGAGAGAGAGAATCATTTGGATTTAAAAAATAAGTCAGCTGATATATTATTTGGACAAACATGTTCCCATAAATGTCACTCCAACAGGTCACTTGTGTCTTGGCCAGGTCTCTGTAGAAAAAGAGCTTTATTTTAATCTGAGTGGGACATTTTTTCTCTAAATCTACATCGTTTCATTCATTATGGACTTACATCCATAATGAATAAATCAGTGAAATCTGACAGACGCAGCTTATTCTCCTTTCTCAGTCCTGGGTGTCTGCAGGCTGCTGTCACATCCTCATGACTTCAGTATCAAAGTCTAAACCAGTCTAAACCTGTTGGCAGAAACCAAGTCTGACAGAGAAATAACAGATCAGGTGGTGCAGTTTTATTATGCGTCTATCAAATGGTGAAATTTAACCACATCACCTACAGTGAACTAGACAGCCACCTTGCTGTGATGAAAACATGTTGAAAAAGACTCCGATGTTAACACCCAAATACTGATGTGTTCAGAAGAACTCAAATTATTATTATTATTTTTTACCAAGTCTGTAATTCCAATATACTCTCATTGAAGAACATACAAAATGTGTAAACTTAGCAGTCAGAAGTAGAATCACTGAAGTCAGTAAATCCTGCTGTCACTGACTTGGCCTAAATGATATGCAGTGTGTATCTGAATTAAACTACTAAGAGATTTGTTGGTGCGGAGATTTAGGAGCCTTGAGGAAAACAGATGGGAACCATAGGATGTTATAGGATGTAGATTATGTGTCTGAAATGTGTCAGAAAATACATCTCGACTGCAACAGTGTAAATACTGTAGATCTTACATTTTTTTGTGGAACATCTCCATTGTTTAGCACACGTACCTCTACAGAAGAACATGAAGGGTCAAACACATACTGATCACTCTGGGGACCCGTAGTCAGCACCAGTCACTGTTGGGCTGAAACTAAAAATAATAGCCTACCCTTACTTCTACAAACAAGGCAAAGTAAGGTAAACTATGATTTAATTCTGTGTTCTGGATCATAACTTTTGAGAAGTAATGTTGCCTGTTTTCCATGATCAATACTGAGAGCTGATCAGTGGTGACAGTGGATCCCAGGGCAGCTGATGTTGGAGGCAGACTGCTGCTGAACTGATATGGAGGAGAGTTCTACTAAAGTGAAGCATCATATTAAAGACACTGGTTGTGGAAACTCACAAAATATCTACTTTAAAATAAAGTAGAAACCCTGATAGAATAGGTGCCACCAGATAAAAATAATAGGCTACAACTACCCTAGTGAAATAGTACACAGTAGATAAAAATGAAAACTTCTCCATTTAAAATTATTCTCAAGTCACAGTATTAAGAGGGGTATCATTTACTTTTTAAGCAATTTTATATAATTATTGTCTATAAAATACATCTGTGAAGTTTTTTTCAGTAAAAATCGTTTAGTTATAGCTTTAGCTATTCACTTCCCAGTGTTTGTTTCCCACCTACAAGAAAACAGGTCGTTTTACATAAGCAGCTTCTTATGCTAATGAACTACTGCTCTGATTGGCTGGCCATTCTGGAAGGCCCGCCCTCCTCTTAGCGCTGATTGGTCGATTTCAGACAGTCCAGTGTCTACATAGACACTGGAGCAAAATCTGACTGGCTTGTACAACGGGACGTGTTTTATAGTTGGTGACTGTGGGGAAACGGCACAGTAACATGATTCAGTTTTTTTACTGTGATTACTTCACACCTCCAAGAACCAAAATCACCAGAAATACTAAGAATTGCCACATCCTAGGATACCCCCCCTTTAAAGTACCGCCATTTTTTCATCTTCAGTGCATTAACCTCTGTAGGTTCAGCTAGAGCATCAGTGGTCCAGCTGTGACTGCTCTTTCAAAATAAGCTGCTTTGAAAGGAATTTTTTTTTTTAGTCATGACTCACAAATTATAAAACAATGGAACAAGATATTTCTTTATTTTAGAGCAATAATCACATAAACAAATCATGTTTGAAACTATACTTGTTTGAAAAAGAAATAAAAAACACTGTTCATTTAAACTTCAATTCTGAGAGACAATTGTAGAAAACAAAATACATTTTTAGCTTGGAATAATGAGATACATAAAATATCAAATAAAACAACGTTGCAAAAGAAAGATATTTTAACCTGTCAATAATCAACAGCAGACTACAATTACCTGATTTTTTTTCTGGTTAAATATCTCATTCATTTAATTTTCAAAATAAAATGTCTTCTTCTACACGTGTGATGTTAAAACCATGTTCAGTTACCCTACACATAGAATACACGCGATTTACAGTGATGATGAATCATGTTTGTTTGTGGCTAAATCAGCAGTAAACCTATGTGAAAATACAAACATTAATTTTCTCACTTTAAGATGTGTGTGTGTGTGTTATCTTGTACAGAGTTAACTATCATTTCAGCAGCTGTCTCTGGGCAGCAGTGTGAGTGTTTCTCTACACAGGACGCGACTCCCCTCCCTCTATCTGACGCAGAGACACTGAGGAGTCAAACAACTCAGACCTTAACTTAAACCTAAACTTAAACCCAAAAACAGGGTAGAGGGGTTCAGTGAATGTGGAGTGGAAGGTGTGGAGGTGGATCAGTGTGTCAGAGGAGACTCTGTAGAAGGACAGAGAGCCAGCAGGCCAGTCCAGATACACTGCTACTCTGTCAGAGTCAGACGAGGGGGGGAAACGTATGTCTGTTACTCTGCTATTGTGCCAGGCAGAATAACTATTACCAGAGCAGAACAGACTCCAGGACTTGTCATTCTGTCCAAGCCTACAGTCTTCACCCTTTCCTCTCCTTCTGATTCCTCTGCAAGTCACTCCAATATTAACCCATCCTTTCCTCTCTACCTCCCAGTAACAGCGCCCAGTCAGACCATTTCTACACAGCAACTGTTTCCAGTAGTCAAATCTCTCTGGGTGATCAGGATATGGCTGCTCCTCTTTCACTGCTGTCACCTTTCTGTTGTCTTCAGACAGAGAGAGGTTTCTGTGTGCTGTGTTTGGGTCCAGTGTGAGTTCACAGGCATCTGATGGGGAGAACAAGAGGCAATACAGCAGCAGTTTATGATGTAATAGACCTATTCTGTTCATTATTATTTTACTTATTGGTAGTTTGTTATTAGTTGTAGGCTATGCCTCTGTTTCAATGAGGGTTTAGTTGATAATGTGTTTAATGACACTAGAATAGCTCAACTTACACCTGAAGGGCACTGGTGTCAAGCGAAGCTTTCCACCATGGTCAACACTGTGGAAGAGGTAGACAATACTGAGACAAAGATAAATGGACAAAACCACACAAACACAAATGCAAACACACACACACACACACACACACAGTGCGTAATGTCCTTGTAATATAACGTAGCATAATGTACCTGAGAGAGTCCAGTCTCCAGTGTGGATCCTCCAGTCCAGCAGAGAGCAGCTTCACTCCTGAGTCTCCTGGATGATTGTAGCTCAGGTCCAGCTCTCTCAGATGGGAGGGGTTGGAGCTCAGAGCTGAGGCCAGAGAAGCACAGCCTTCCTCTGTGACCAGACAGCCTGACAACCTACACACACAGTTGAGTTTTCTTTCAGTGATTTATAATTGGCTTTGTTTTTTACTGAGCATTGCTTTTGACTGCTTTAGTGAACAGGAGTTTTGTGAAACAAAGAGCATAGATAAAAGATCAAATAAATAAAACAAATTAGGTTTTTTAATTAGCATAATACTTTCAGTGAATTAGTTGTGATAATGAAGTCGAATGCTACCAAAAACTGTCTATCTAGTGTTTTTATTTGGTCCAATTCAATCAAAAGTTCTTGGATCAATTTGCTGCAGAATCATAGAAGTTGTTTCTGGTATTTTAGGTCTCTACAAAGGAGGCAGAAAGTAGGAAAAATAATGCTATTTTTAAGTTTATTGGCTAATAAGCCTGTGATTATGTAAGATATCAGACTAATCCTACCTAGTTTGGTGGTAGGCGGATAATCGGTGTCAGAGGAGATCTTAAAAAAAACTAGCAAGTTCAGAGATATGGTGTGGGAGTTAAGGCCTGTTTTACAAAACGTTGAATTATAGCGCCACCAATTGTGAACATATTTCATGGGCAACATCTTGCCTCCCTAATCAATCATTGCGCTAAATTTCATATCTCTATCATATACCAACTGGGAAATTATGCAAATGTAGGAGAAAGAAAATAATAATAAACTGGCACAAAATCAGGGTTTGAAACCCTACTAACGAAATATGCTCATGAAAATCATTCACAGGGGTTAGAGATTTTAGTCCAAAAGGTTGGTACCACAACTTGTTTGAAAATAATGTAAGCAGGAAAATCCTACAGACGTTGGGTAGTTTCACTGAAATTAACTAGCATGTAAACCAGGATTTAAATGGTCGTGTTGAACAGGTTGAAGAATCCAGACCTGAGAGTTTCCAGTCTACATTGTGGACTCCCCAGTCCAGCAGAGAGCAGCTTCACTCCTGAATCCCGCAGGTCGTTGTTACTCAGGTCCAGCTCTCTCAGACTAGAGGACTGGGAGCTGAGAACTGAGGCCAGAGCTTCACAGCTTCTCTCTGACAGCTTACAGCCACTCAGCCTGAATGGACATGAAATGATATGAAAATGTCCTATATTTTAATGTAATTACTGTCTGTGTTTTTTTGGGCACTACATTCATATTATTACTATTTAAATTAATAAACTTTATTTATGTAGCCTTTATCTAAAAGCAGAGTTTACAGTGTGTACACTAGGGCCACCCATATTAAAATTGTATCAGACATGGTACTGTATGGTGATTTGGATAAATACATTCACCAAATGGCATATTGTATGTTATGCTGTACAAAACACCATAAAGAATAACAGTAACATATATAATGCTTGTCATCCCCTCTCTCTGTCCTGTCTTTCCTGTCTCTCTCTATTGTGACTGTCTAATAAAGCAGTAATGGCATAATAATAATGATAATAATAATTATAATAATAATAAACAATGTATTGGTATATATTCAACAGTCATATCAGCTGACTGTCAAAAATAATTGTTTCAACAGACTATCTGCTAGATTATTTAAAGGTCCCACATTCTCCACTCTCCAGTGTTTTATTTTGTCTTGAGGTCCATTCAAAGCTGTGTGTGTGGTGTCATGTACCAAAAACACTCTCAATCCATTTCTTCACGTTCATTTTCCAGCATCTCTCTGAGCCTAACCAAGAACAGGCCGTTTCTGTCGCCGTGTCTTTAAGGCTCATTAATATTAACGACCCTCTGTTCCGATTGGTTAACCGTTTCGAGAGTGAAACGTGAGACGCCGCGGCCCGGCGGCTACAGGTAGGGAAAACTCTCCGGTAATAAACGATGACAACCGCTCGACCGCTTTGAAAAAAACACTTTGTTCGTCTATTATTTCTTACAGAAATGATAATGAGCGAACCTTTGTGACGCCACAAAGTTACGGAAGTCCAAACGGCTCGTTTAGAGGCTCGCTTTTCTAATATGGATTGTGTGGATTTAGTTGGCGACCATGCATTAACAGTGGAGTATCAAAATTAAGTGTTAACAAAGTGGAGAGTGAATTTGCTAACCTACGTCCCTCAGGAAGGCATTCCACACTCTAGGGGCCCTGATGGCAAAAGGGCAATCACCCATTGCCTTGAGTCTAGACTGTGGGACAACTGCTAAGGCTTTCTATTGAACAAAATTACAATTTAAAATGAAAATGTACAATAAATTGGCTCTGAAATTCTGATACAGAAGTTGCAGGGTTACCCTTTGCATATTCAGGAATACCATTCAAATCAACGCTCCAGGATGGTCGCAGTGGCGGACATTTATGAACTGACTTAACGGCAAGTCGCTGAGGCGACAGGTTTTTGCAGCAAGGACCAAAGGAGCTTCTCCGTCAACTTGCTGCCAAGGTTTGCTAATATGTTAATGTTGACTAGAAGAGCTAGTGAGTGAAGTACAATCTTTGATAACGCCACGTTGACCTTATCGCTAATGTTAGCTTTCAGTCGAGTTTTGACAGTTTGCTAAGCACTTGTGCAACAGACACATCTGCAGACTTGTTAAGCAAGTGTCATAGACTTAATGGGCTTAATGCCCAGACTTGTATTGTCACCATAGCAATTAACCCTTAAAATTCCATAACTGCCATTTTATGCTGTACTAGCCAAATTACCATGGCAAACAGTGGAAGGACCTTTCTAACCATTCCAGTTCTGTGGCATGAACCGTACTTCAGAGGAGTGTCAAATCAATTGAGAAAAACTGTAAATTGATTTTACCTGAGAGTTTCCAGTCTACAGTGTGGACTCCTCAGTCCAGCAGAGAGCAGCTTCACTCCTGAATCCTGCAGGTCGTTGTTACTCAGGTCCAGCTCTCTCAGACTAGAGGACTGGGAGCTGAGAACTGAGGCCAGAGCTTCACAGCTTCTTTCTGACAGCTTACAGCCACTCAGCCTAAAGACAAACAACAAATTTGAAAATATGTTTTTTTCTCTTCTGTATGAATTTCATATTTAATATGTTGAATCAGTCCAGTTTTCTATAAACCTACACAGATTTATTGGAGACTTTGACCACTGGCAGCAGCCTCAGAAGACCCTCCTCTGAAGCAGAGTATTTCTTCAGGTCAAACACATCGGGCTCTTTTTCTGATGACAGTAAGATGAAGACCAGAGCCGACCACTGAGCAGGGGAGAGTTTCTCTGTGGAGAGACTTCCTGATCTCAGGTACTGTTGGATCTCCTCCACTAGAGAACAGTCATTCAGCTCATTCAGACAGTGGAACAGATTGATGCTTCTCTCTGGAGAAGGATTCTCCCTGATCTTCTTCTTGATGTACTTGACTGTTTCCTGATTGGTCTGTGAGCTACTTCCTATCTGTGTCAGCAGGTCTCGTAGGAGAGTCTGATTGGTCTCCAGTGAAACACCCAGGAGGAAGCGGAGGAACAAGTCCAGGTGTCCATTTGGACTCTGTAAGGCCTTGTCCACAGCATTCTGATAGAGGTGATTCAAGCTAGATTTGTTTCTTAACAGTGTAGACCACCAGGATGTTGATTGTGGTTCTGACAGTAAATTGGCATCCATGTTGATGAATGACAGAAAGACATAAACAGCAGCCAGAAACTCCTGAATGCTCAGATGGACAAAGCAGAACACCTTGTCCTGGTACAGCCCACACTCCTCTTTAAAGATCTGTGTGAACACTCCTGAGTACACTGAGGCTGCTCTGATATCAATGCCACACTCTGTCAGGTCGGCTTCATAGAAGATCAGGTTGCCTTTCTCCAGCTGCTCAAAAGCCAGTTTTCCCAGAGAGAGAATCATCTTCCTGGTCTCTGCAGTCCAGAGTGGATCTGTCTCAGCTCTCCCATGATACTTGACGTTCCCCAGTTTGGACTGAACCACCAGGAAGTGGATGTACATCTCAGTCAGGGTCTTGGGCATCTCTCCTCTCTCATCTGTTCTCAACACATGCTCCAGAACTGTAGCAGTGATCCAGCAGAAGACTGGGATGTGGCACATGATGTGGAGGCTTCGTGAAGTCTTGATGTGGGAGATGATTCTGCTGGCCTGCTCCTCATCTCTGAATCTCTTCCTGAAGTACTCCTCCTTCTGTGGGTCAGTGAAGCCTCTCACCTCTGTCACCATGTCAACACACTCAGGAGGGATCTGATTGGCTGCTGCAGGTCGTGTGGTTATCCAGAGGCAAGCAGAGGGAAGCAGTTTCCCCTTGATGAGGTTTGTCAGCAGCACGTCCACTGAGGTTGACTCTGTAACATCAGTCCAGATCTCGTTGTTCTGGAAGTCTAGAGGAAGTCGACACTCATCCAGACCGTCAAAGATGAACACAACCTGGAACTTGTCAAAGCTGCAGATTTCTGCTTCTTTGGTCTCAATGAAGAAGTGATGAAGAAGTTCCACCAAGCTGTACTTTTTCTCTTTCAGCAAATTCAGCTCTCGGAAAGTGAATGGAAATGTGAACTGTATATCCTGGTTGGCTTTGTCTTCAGCCCAGTCCAGAGTGAACTTCTGTGTTAAGACTGTTTTCCCAATGCCAGCCACTCCCTTTGTCATCAATGTTCTGATTGGTTTATCTCTTCCAGGTAAGGGTTTAAAGATGTCTTCACATTTGATTGTTGTTTCTGGTCTTGCTGGTTTCCTGGATGCTGTTTCAATCTGTCTGACCTCATGTTCATCATTGACCTCTCCACTCTCTCCCTCTGTGATGTGGAGCTCTGTGTAGATCTGATTCAGAAGTGTTGGGTTTCCTGCTTTAGCAATCCCCTCAAACAAACACTGAAACTTCTCCTTCAGACTAGATTTGAGTTCACGCTGGCACACTGCAGCAGGAGTTTCTGAATGAACAAACAACAAATAACATCAATAAATCAATCTTGCAGTATAAGAAGTAGAAGAAATGTTAACATGTCCCCACTCCATTGTATCTATTCAGCTCATCACTGATGGGTGGACAAACAAGTCCTGTCTCTGTGCAGCCCAATGTGAAATGCAACTGTTATGGTGTTGATTTTTTTCATTTTCACAGCACTGTGTTCAGCATTTTACACATTAACCAGTCAATAGTTTTACCAGATTGTTCATGGGGATTGTGCTCATTTACCATTTGATATGGGGCTGTATAGAGCACCCATGAGAAATATCAACATTTATATCAGTGTGGAAATATAAAAATATCTAATTTTCCCTCATGTAAAACCTGTTAAAAGACTCTTATTGTTCTGCAGAGAGTCAGCCAGCTCCTCCTGCTTCATTCTCCTCAGGAAGTGCAGTGTGATCTTCAGAAGTGCCTCTCTGCTGCTCCTCCTCTTCTCTTCCTCCTCACTGTCCATCATCTCCTCATCTTCCCTCTGCTTCTCTAAGCATTCTGGGTAATCTGGACTCAGAACCCTTTGGAACTTCTTCAGCTCGTCCTTCACAAAAGTGATGATGTTCTCCTCAAGAAGCTGGAACAGAATAATATGTAAATTAATCTTTCATACTAATGTTGTGGATTGCAACATCAAATCCATCCATCTGTCATAAGCTCACTGGTCTAAAGAGTGTAGCATGGAGAGTATTATGGCCAGAATGATTGTTTTTCATTTTATTTGCAGTTGAAGTAAAATGTGTTGTACATTTACCTACCGTAAATATGGAGTCCAGGTCTGTTTGATGCTCCTGGGCAGACTGACCACTGGGAACCTCTGACCTCTCCTGGTGGACTCTATGGAGAATACATAGATGCAGATATCAACACACACACACACACACACACACACACACACACACACACACACACACAGCTAGTTAAAAGTGTTGTTTTCTGTCATTAAACGAATCTCTTTTCATCATTTGTTTTAAAACCTTACATTTCCTCAGTTGAGTGATGTTGATCTTTGAATAGAATACGGTCCCCCATAGACCGGTCACTCTTCATGGACACACAGCTGGGTACAGGAGAGTCTGGTCTCTCCTGCTGGATCCTGATAGAAACACAGGATGGCCAAAACAGAGGTGATGGTAGTAAAAAAGGTTAGAGAGGCAGCAGGCTTTTGACCAGCAGGTTGTGGAGTAAAATCTCATTAAACCTGACCTGCACAAAATAAGTCATATGATCAGGACATCACTGTAGTTTTTTCTTAATATTGTCATTTGTTATTTTCAATAAATTGGATGATATCTACAGGAAGATACACTGTCTGTACCCTTTTTATATGCAAAGGCAAACCTGCACTTAGTCTACCAGTGGGGCATTACATTAGGGTCAACACCGTCAGGGTTGCGGTGGCTACCACTAATAATAATAGTAGGAAGTAACTTAAGCCTGAAATTGCTCCGCTGGCCAAAAGTAGCAGACTGTGGTTGTACTGGGAAGCTCTGAGGTGTGAATATATAACTGTATCTATGTGAAGAACAGCGATGCTGAAAAAGACCAAACATGCTTAGCCAACCTTCTCTGGATAAAAATAGTCAAAACATGAATATATTAACATTTAAATGGTAGTAACAGCTTACTTCTTTTCAGAAGAATGGTGTTCGTCTTTAAAATCAATACTGCCATCGTCTGACCGGTCACTCTTCATGGACTCACACCTGGGTTCAGGAGAGTCTGGTCTCTCCTGCTGGATCCTGATAGACAGAGAGGAAAACCACCAGTATGGGAAATCAACTTTTTCAACCAGCCACAGTAGCTGGTGGATACCCAGAAACTACCAGGTAGGTATTAAAAATGAAAATATTTGCACACCAAAGTTTAGTGAAGTTTAAAGCTTGAAGTACCTCCCTCTGTCCTCTTCCTCAGTACATTTTTTCCTCGCATTCAAAAAACTACACCTATCTCTCACCTTAACTCTTATCCTACTCTCTCTTACATGATCGTTCTAGGGTAACAAGAAATATTTTCAGTGTACTCGCTTCAGTGTGACAGATTAAAAAGTTAATTTATTGAGTTAATCTTTTAACGTTGTTTACATTTGTCCACCAGATTTCACTCTCACTCTCTGCCATTAAATTCCATAGAAGAATATAGAAATACAGTGAACTATGTTAAAACTTATGAATGATGAAAACACAAAAAACAAAACAAACCACAGGTAAAAATTAAACTTAATTAAACTTAATATTATCAAAATAGCTCCTACATAAGTCTCTCTGGATAAGAGGGTCAGCAAAATGCCTAAAATGTAGGCCTACATGTAATATGCTGAACATTTGAAAGTTTGAATGACTTTAGCTTCACCAGTAAAAGCTGGATTTATGTCCCAAAAACTGCACGAAAGAATAATAACAAGTAGAAGAGTTTACATTTTCAGGAGAAATGTATGTGTTTGCTTTGGTGTGACAGGTTAAAACCTTGAATTTATCAAGCTCTTTCACCACCAAATATCACAAAAGTATAAATTGCAATAGCAGCAATAGAGTTCTAGTATTTGTAGCAGTGGTAGCAAAAGCAGAGTCAGAATACAATTAAGTTGTATGCGGTGCATTAAGCAGGATTTATTTCATGGCTCCTGCTGATGACCTGGGCTCTCTGGTTATGGACCTGAAGGAAAGGTGTGTGACAGCAGCAGACAGTCAACATGGTGTGAAGCTGCTGTGGGACTGTGGTGTTTAAAACTTGGCCTCAAGCAGCTCTGAACCTAATTTACCACTAGGGGGCGATCAGTAGCTAGTGAGGCATCCATACATCTCACATATACACTAACTTCAACCAGAGTGATTAATTTTATTAAAATATGAAATAAGTGAAATTAAAGTTGATCAGAAAACCAACACAACAGTCAGTTTTGGTAAATAGATGTCTTGAATTGAATAAACATTAATATTAAGATTAAGATTGCACTTTATTGAATTTCGGGTGTCACAGCAGCAATAGGCTACAGCACAATGGCAGACAAAAGTACAGGAATGATTACTAAACAGCCCGCATAAAATAATTTGTATCAAAGTCCAAACCAAAATCAAATATCAAACCAGTGTTCAATATCAGAGTCCAATCCAATGGCTGTAACATAACAGGATGTAGTTTTATTATGCGTCTATCAAATGGTTAATGTTTAATTTAACCACATCATCTACAGGGAACTAAACAGCAGCCTTCCTGCTCTGATTAAAACAGGTTTAAAATGTTACAACAAATAAACATGTTCATGACTTTAACATTAACAACCAGAAAAGTGTTTTTATGTTTTGAACCTGAACAGTGAGTTTACTCACATACCTTCAACACCTTTAATCACAAATGGAGGCTTATTCTGTATTATTGTCTTATTACAGTTAAATCAATCAACAGTAAGCATTAATGGGTTGAAAAATAATACACAATAAGCTGTAATGTAAAGTGTTGAATACAATACCTTTTCATGTTGGAAATGACCTGCTGCCACACCGATAATTGAAAGTAGACTGGAGAGAGAGAGAGAGAGAGAGAGAGAGAGAGAGAGAGAGAGAGAGAGAGAGATTGTAATCATCAATCAATCCTAACCCTAACCCAAATCTCCAAGAAAAATAATCTTGTTGCACTGAGCCATTATCAAAGACAACAGATTTGAGAAATCAGTGATGAAATTATTAGGTTGTTATTATGTTATGAGGGTCAATATACCAATACACAAAGAATAGGTTGGTTCTTATTAAGAGATATTTGATTCTCAAATGAAGCTAATTTCCCAAATGAGGCAGAGTTACACTTACTCAAGTTATTCCCATGAATGTCAGTCACTCCACCAGGTCACTTGTTTCTTGGCGAGGTCTCAAGATTTATTTTAATCTCTAGGGTCTAGATGGTTAAATAAATATTACATCCATTATGAATAAACCAGTGAAATCTGACAGACGCTGTTTATTCTCCTCTGTCAGTCCTGGGTGTCTGCAGGCTGCTGTCACATCCTCATGACTTCAGTATCAAAGTCTAAACCAGTCTAAACTTGTTGGTAGAAGTCTTTGGCAGAGAAATAACAGCTCAGGTGGTGCAGTTTTATTCTGCGTCTATCAAATGGTGAAATTTAACCACATCATCTACAGTGAAGTAAAGAGCCACCCTGCTCTGATTAATCATTAGCCCACAGTCTCTAATCTAATTTGATTTTTGATCTTATTCCTGTCTCAGTGTCACATTGGGGAAGTTCTTTTAATTCATACTTAGGTTTAAATCAAGGCTATGTGTACATTTATCATATTATTGTCTGTATGATGACAAGATAGTCTGCTATTGGCATTTTTGGCAGTGCTATTGTAGCCTAAAGGAAACACTGTTTTTTTGGTGGGTTTGCTAGTATTTACTTGAATGTTGCTCTTCTCTTAATTTAATTCCTGTTTCACACTGTTCCTTTGATTTTCTGCTTTTATTTTGACTGTCAAAGCACTTTATAAACTCTGTCTTTAAAGGTGCTATATCAATAATAATACTAATTATTATTATTCTCATATTTGCATGCTTTTAAAAATAGTTTGTTTAAAAAGTAATGGTGTTTAATATAAGGCCAACAATCAATCAAAGATCAAATCCAAATTATTATGACCAAGTCCATAGACTGTCTAAGATTAAAGGAATCATTTGGATTTAAATGATTCAGACTAGGGCTGAACAATTAATCGAAATTTTATCGAAATTGCAATATGGCCTACTGCAATTTTCATTATTTTCATCATTCCCTCTAATATCGCAAATCATATCGCAATTGCAATATCAGTCAAAATAATCGCAATTAGATATTTTTTCAAAATCGTTCAGCCCCAATTCAGACGATGTATTAAGGATAAAGAAATCTTCAAAAATAATAACCTTCATTGTACCAAGCCATTATCAAAGACAAGACAACAACTGAGAAATCAATGAGGTCACTATACAGGTCAATATACCAACACACAAAGCATATGTTGTTTCTTATTAAGAGAAAACATTAGAGACTGAAATAAAGAGAATTCTCCAAATCACATAGGATTACACTTACTCACGGTTTCCCCATGACTGTCAGTCACACCAGGTCACTTGTGTCTTGGGGTCTCTGTAGAAAAAGAGCTTTATTTTAATCTCATTGGGACTATAAAGCTCACATGCTCACAACTTCAGTATCAAAGTCTAAACCAGTCTAAACTTGTTGACAGAAACCAAGTCTGGCAGAGAAATCACAATTCAGTTTTATTATGCGTCTATCAGATGGTTAAATTTAATCACATCACATCCAGTGAACTTTAGAGCCACCTTCCTCTGATTAAAACATGTTGAAAAAGACTAACAACAAAAATGGTCGAAATCTTCATGACTGTTGTTATAACCCAAATGCTGATGTGTTCACAAACTGTTACTAAAAAGTGTTCAGTTGTGTTTTGTAACTTAACAGTGGGGTCTGAGACTTGTCTTCACCATCTGGGTTGGAACTGGAGGCCAATAGGAAGATTTCTTTTCACAGATAAATCAAAAGTTGACGGTAACTAGTCTGAGATAGATGACTTTGAGAATAAGAATAAATGAGAGAGAGACAGACAGACAGACAGACAGAGAGAGAGAGAGAGAGAAATCAGATTTTATTATTATATTCAACCAATCCTACAACTCCTATAAATCCAATAATATTAATAATAATAATAATTGTATCATAGAAGAGAATTGACTGCTGACCAAAAATGTATAAAATTAGTAGCCTATATTGTAAACCAGTAAGCAGTAAATGTTCTCCAGTAGAATAATTGAAGCAAATATCAATAAATCCAGTTTTTTTTTTTTTTTTTTTTTTTTTTTGTCTGAATGAAACTATGATGTGGTGGGGTGGGAGAGAGTTAGGAGCCCTGAGGAAAACAGTTAGGAACCGCTGTTATAGGAGACTATGATTATATATCTGAAAGGACCTACTGAAGAAGAAGAAAAGGATGTTCAGAGAAGGAAACAAGAACAAACTCAAACGTGTTCAGAGGAAGACGGAAAAGAAAATACATGAGGAAAAACTTGAGAGAAAACCTGGAAAACAATCAGCAAAACACGTTAAGGGATGTTGATCGCAGGCTTTCATGTAGAAACTCACAGTTATCCAGCAGGTGGTGGATCTTATCTTTTGGTGTGCGAGCATGTGCAGCAGGTGCAAACTTACAGTGTTTCCTCAGATGCTCTGTGTCAATTTTCTGATCTGCCAGACCAGTATTCATTGTACAGAATATTAGAATCTAATTTAAACCTGACCTGCACAAAATAAGCCATATGATCAGGACATCACTGTAATTTTTTTAATATTCTCATTTGATACGTTCAATAAATTGGATGATATCTACAGGAAGATATGCTGTCCAACCTGCACTTAATCTACCATTGGGGCATTACATATGATCAACACCATCAGGGTTGCAGTGGCTACCACTAATAATAATAGTAGATTACGTGTGTGCTTGCTGAAAAAGCTTTCTGAGAATATCTCTGTTCTCTGATTGGAAATGTTCGACCAGAGTGGATGTAGAAGTACATAAATCCTCTAATTTAACTAAAAACAGAACAACCCTGATACAAACTCAGAAGATGAAATGAAAGGTTCTCCATTCAACAATTTTCTCAAGTAAAAGCATTAAAGTATCACCAGTCAAGGTGAAAGTGAAAGTAGGCCTACATGTAAAGTGTCCTGTCTTTGTAATTTATTGCCAGGAAATGTTCCATCCTCAGTGCATTAACCTCTGTAGGTTCAGCTAAAAGGACAGTTCTGTCAAAGTTAGGTGTCTTGAAATAAAAACATTTTTAATTAACTGGTCACAATTTCTACACTTATAGTAGCCTAACAAACAAAAAAAAAAAAGATGAAATAAGAAAAAGAAGCCAGAATATTTGCTTTGAAATGTAGAGGACTCTAGCTGGGATATGCTGATAGTAGTTGAGGTATATAACTAAACATCCCACAGAGATTAAACAGATTAAACAGTTAATCTCTGTGAATTTTATCCTGTTTACTGTTGTTTTTTACTGTCAGTGTTAAATTCTGTTTCCATGGTAATAGAGTATTCTGCTGATCATATATCTATGGATTTTCTTATCGGGACATGAAAACAGTTAACGCCAATCTGACTCTGACCCAGAATGCTCTGCATGTAAACCATGGAAATAGAAGTAGACACAGATTTTCTTTTATACTAATCCTTTCCTTGTCCGTCCAGAAGGGGGAGCTACTGATCTCTGGCAGTGTTTCCTGAAACTGCCCTTACCCGAGTCTGGTAGGCTATTAAAAGTATATGTCCTACAGACTATCTATATACCTAACACAAACATTAACCAGACTACTCCTGTATAGGCATTAAAAAATCAGAATTACTGTCTGTTTACTTTCAGAGTAGAAACAGAGAGCCAAGCAACAATCTAAAGCTACAGTAAACCAGCCAACCTGCACACACGCTGTAGCCGGTACAAACCACTAGAGGGCGTCCTCACTGCACACAAAAACCAAAACCTCATTCTTAACTCTGCTCATATCCAGAAAACTGCATGATAACACTCTCACTGTCACCTCTCTACTGGCCAGGAACTATTGCTGTTGTTTTAACCTGAAATACAATTAGTATTTTTCAGATATGGTTGTAAAAAAAAATTCTGATGTAAAACCGACCTGAATTTTGAGAGGATAGGTGAAACAAGTTCCAAAATTTCATAAAATTGGGTAGAATAGGGTCGAAAAAGGCTTTACTAAGAAATTCATCATAAAGTCACTTAACATTTATTAAACCTGGGCTAGGTTAAAAAGTTAAAAAAGGTAAAATTTTAGACTCTGAATGTGTTTTGCTACATTGCTGTATGTTGTTTGTCTGTGACATTATGTTTGTCATGATGCTGCTTTATTGACCAGGTCTCCCTTTAAGAGATTGTTAGTCCATGGGAAATGAACTGGCTGAATAAAGGTTAACTTTAATTAAACGCATCACTTGAGTTGGCTGAAAATACCTTTTATGGACAGTCATGTTCCTGCCTCTACATTAAAACTCTATAGTTGTTATAGTGTTTTTCTTCACAAGTCTAGGTGCTTAACACAAATACTGTATGTGAACCTGAGTGTCTCTGACATCTTTGTTCGACAAACTTGGCAATGTAAATCAATGATGTCAAAGATTACATTTTCCTTGGTTATGAGAAGTGATGGCTTACAATTATAAGACAAAAGAACAGTTCTTTGCTTTATTCTGGGACAATTAGAATTACATATTTGAGTAAAAAAAAAAATATATTTAAAACTATTCTTGTTTGAAAAAATAAACCAATGTTTGTCTAACCTTTAATTCTGGGAAACAAACAGAAAACAAGACAGTTTAGCTTGGAGTAGTGAGATTAATACAATCCAATATACATATGAAAGATATTTTAACCTGTCGCTCATCAACAGCAACCTCTCAGACTGTATGTCCATGTTCTTGTACATGTGTGATGTTAAAATCATATTACCATACACACAGAATACACTCTATTTACAGTGACTAATGAATTATGTTTACAGTAAAAATGAGTTAAGAACCTACATGACAAAACAAACATTAATATGCTCACTTTAAGATGTAGATGTGTGTGTGTTTGGACACCCAATGGCTAAATGGACACAAACACTGTGGCTTTGGGGTCTGGTCGGACTGGCCAGACCTCAATGATCGCTGTTTCTGGCGGACTGGACTTTCTTTAGAGTTGGCACGGTCTAACTGATCCGCTCACCTGACACATACAGGGAGTCAGAGCACCAGCTAGCATCAGCTAACACCTGTAAGCCCCTTAAGGACCTACAACAACACGTGACTGGTTTAAGGTTACAGGGAAAACTAGCATGTCTTCCCTATGTTGATGATTCTGTGTCACATTCTGTATTCAAGAATACTGCAATTGATAATGACATTTTCACTGTTAATGCAAGATTACAAGTCCTTCCATTGTCCATAAGGTGGAAATTTGACTTTTTTTTTTAAAAAAAGGCATGACATAAAAAAGTATACATACAACAATACACGCATCAAATAGAAAAATAAATGAATAAATAAATACAAATACTAGCATAACTGCAACATAGTCACAGGAGCAACCACCATGTATCTGCGTACCCAAGTTACATAGTTTCATTTAGGACCTTAATCTCACTTGGGACAAAAGATTTCTTGTAAATATTCTTAATAGCTCTTGGTAGTCTATATCGTCTTCCTGGGTTAAAACTTCATATTTGTTTATGCAGTGGTGAAATAATTCATAATTCTGTGAGCTTTACCTTTTATAAGTTCTTCATACATGCTACTAAATTGCCTTTGTGGCTTCCGAATTATTTTGGATGCCATGTTCACTACTTTCTGCAACTTGTTCCTCCTCTCAATGTTCAAATTGCCATACCACATGATCATATTAAAGGATTAAATGCTTTCAGTAGGATCTTATACGTCTCCAAGATGTTTTGACTCACCCTAAAATTGTTGAGTTTGCACAGTAGATGGAGACGAGCATTTCTTAAAAATAAAATCAGTATAGCCTTGAAGATAAGAGTACTGTCAAGATATGTACGAAGATATGTGAAATCATCGATAGCCTCAAGCATTTGTCCATTGATCATCAGTGGCTGCGTTGAGTCTTTGTTCTTTTGTATGACAAGCACTTTTGTCTTACTAACATCTATTTCTAGAGCTTTCCGGGCACCAATTCTGAAGAGTTGACACATTAAAATATAGGCTCTCTCTGACAGTACCCCCTTCCTGCAGATGGACAACAAGAGACATAGCATTGGCATACTTAAACTAAAATTTTAATCAATCTTAAATTCATTTGTATAAACAGAGAAAAGCAGTGGTGATAAAACTGCCCCCTGTGGTGCTCCTGTGTTCAACATAATCTCATCTGAGACACTACCATCAACAGTAACTCTCTGAGGGTGGTCAGAGAGAAAGTGTCTGATCCAGTGGATAATGCCTCCATTAACCCTTAGATCCAGCAGTCTCTGCAGCAGACTATGTGTTTGCACGGTATCATAAGCAGAGCTAAAATCAATAAAAAGACCTGTAGATGCTTCGTTAGGGTGTTAAATAATGTTACTGTGGCATCATCTAGGGGAGATCATCTGTGCCCCTTTGGCTTTTGTATCCAAACTGTAGGTGGTCTAAGCAGCTGGATACAGAGGATGTTATGTGCCTGCTTAGGACCCTCTCCATGCATTTACACAGGATGGAGGTGAGTGCAATAAGCCTGAAACCATTAAATCCAGAAGCACCAGGCCTCGTAGGAACAGGGAACAGTGTTTGAAATTTAAATTATTACAGCCTGAAGGAAGCCTTCCGTGCAACGAAGTATCTTAAGTATCAACCTCTCGTGCCAGCTATCTCACAGCTCAGCTACAAATGTCAGCTGTTGGTGTCTATATTTCGTAGCTTGGGCAATGTTCACAGGCTAGTGGTGAGAGACCTACAACTGGCAGGAATGCCAAAGAGACAGGTGAAGGAGTTGGCAAGGTATTGCTCCATGTCAGCAATTATAGGGATTCGCCATATTTTGAGAAAGCGCTATTACTTGTGCCTTTAGAGGGCTTGTTAATATTGCCTCACAAGAAAGCATATGTCTGAAGAGTGACCACATCATTTGTTTTGTATACTGTTTATGTCTCGTGGTACACTGTTGATATGCGGACGTATTAAAATGCATGTGTGTGATCTTGTACTGAGCGATCATTTCAGTCAGCAGTGTGAGTGTTTCTCCACACAGGAGGCGACTCTACTCCTCTATCTGACACAGAGACACTGAGGAACCAAACAACTCAAAGCCAAACCCAAACCTAAACCCAAACGCAGGGTAGAGGGGTTCAGTGAATGTGGAGTGGAAGGTGTGGAGGTGGATCAGTTTGTCAGAGGAGACTCTGTAGAAGGACAGAGAGCCAGCAGGCCAGTCCAGATACACTCCTACTCTGTTAGAGTCAGAGGAGGAGATACGTATGTCTGTTGTTTTGTTATTGTGCCAGGCAGTGTAACTATTATCAGAGCAGTACAGACTCCAGGACTTGTCATTCCATCCGAGCCAGCAGTCAGCACCCCCTCCTCTCCTTCTGATTCCTCTGTACGTCACTCCTATATCGATCAATCCATTCCTCTCTACCTCCCAGTAGCAGCGCCCAGTCAGACCATTTCGACACAGCACCTGTTCCCAGTTCTCAAATCTCTCTGGGTGATCAGGATATGGCTGTTTCTCTCTCACCAGTGTCACCTCTCTGTTGTCCTCGGACAGAAAAAGGTTTCTTTGTGCTGTGTTTGGGTCCAGTGTGAGTTCACAAGCATCTGAAAGGGAGAACAAGACAGAGGGTTTTGATATAGTGAATCTGTTCTATTTATTCGTTTTTGATTTATTAACAGTTTGACTATTAGTTTCTTAACACTTTCATGAGGACACATATCAGCCATCATCATCTTTTATAGTAGGATTTGAATAAATGGATGGATCATATACTGCTGTGTAGATGGGCTTTCCATCTCAATAGTTGAATGTGTGCTGCTTTGTTTTCATGAATAAAACCAAATACACACTTACACTTCCTCAGACCTGATTTCAACCTCTGGACTCCACCATGGTCCACACTGGAGGTTGGGGGGGGGGGGGGGGGGGAGTAGTAGTTAAACAAAGCTAGATCAGTATACTGTCTTTGCTAATGGAAACATGGGCATTCAATAACCTTCCCTCTGAATGATTTTTCATGCAACATCACTCACATCCACCATTTAACATGAAACAGTATGACACAGCTTCACAGTATCTGAGATGATTATGAGGTTGCCAACTCTAACCCCTCTATAAGACATTTCCTCTTCCTGGCAGCAAGCCTCTCCATACCTGAGAGAGTCCAGTCTCCAGTGTGGATCCTCCAGTCCAGCAGAGAGCAGCTTCACTCCTGAGTCTCCTGGATGATTGTAGCTCAGGTCCAGCTCTCTCAGATGGGAGGGGTTGGAGCTCAGAGCTGAGGCCAGAGAAGCACAGCCTTCCTCTGTGAGCAGACAGCCTGACAACCTACACACACACACACACACACACACACACACACAACAGCTGCAGCGAACATACTACCGAATAGTTTGCTCTTTTATTTTTGAGGATTATTTTTGCACGCAGGGGTTTTCTGAATAAGAGATGTTAGCTCTCAGTGTTAAAACCTTTAAAAAAAAATGTTACATGCCTAATTTTCTCATTAGTACTCTCTCGCTCTGAAATTAGCTGTGCCAATGCAGTCAAACGCTAGCAAAAATGAAGTGAAGCCTGCATAGATAGTTCAGGTAGACAACTCAAGTCACGCTGCTGGACACACAACTCAACGCAATTCATATCCAACCCCCCCACCCCCTCTTGGAGGCAGAGATGTTATTTTGGATACTTCCATGTCTCTCACTGTATGTGAGTATCTAAAATAATCTCTCTGCCACACAGAGGGCATTTGAAACGCCAATGCCAGAATAAACAAGTACAGATCCTGTACAGACCCACAACGTGTGTTCAATTCTATTCACTGAAGCACTGCGGCACGGTTAAATTACCTAATTCCACTAACGTTACTTAAATACCACAAGATAACGTTAAAGTCACCTACTGTTAAAGTTTGTAGGGCAGCGAAGACGAGTTACTGTCTACAAATCCCTGTTTTCACACCGGGAGACTCTGCGGATTGAGTTCAATGCTGCTGGTCTGCTGTCTGTACATCTCCAAATTCCAGACATGACATGATGCGCACATCAGGTGCATTAGAGATCGATTTAGATCCATTTCTATACAGTAGCCTAACCAACTTTAGATTTTGTGCCTCTGACTGCATCGCACAGTCAAAAACGCCATCTAGAGGCCATCTGATGAAGCGCATCATCTCACTAAGCGTTACCTGACTGACTGACTGACTGTCTGACCTGAATTTGCCTTGTGATGCCCTCGGCTGCGCTGTGGGAAAAACGTGTACCTTCTGTTCTTAAGTCTGTTATGCACTTTTTAGTCAAATGCATGTGAAATGCTGAATGCTGTGGTTACATTTGGCACATTTAGGTTACTTGGTTCAGCCGCAGCATTCTCATTTTCCTCTAATGCCATGTCGGTGTCACCCTCTTTTTCTAACTCCTAATGCCACTTTCCCCCATTAGCGTCACCTCGCCCCGACCAGTGGCACTGTCAGTGACATTCTGGCGCTGCGCACCGATGCGCTTCTTGGCATCAGCCTTTTTATCAGATTCTTTTTTAATTTTAGTTTTATAAAGGGTCCAGTTCTCTGAGCTGGCAGATTTAACTGCTGCTGTGCTGCTACTCAACAAACTTTTTTGGTGATACCTGAACTGAGGCCACCGGCCTATCTCCATATATTGGTCCTCATTAATACATGCTATGAGACAGCATGTCTGTCTACTCGCTCAGGCTGTGGGAAATCCTTGCAGATTATGTCATTGGCGGGGATTCCCCACAGCCTGTGCATGTATTAGTGAGGACCAATGTATGGAGATAAGGTTAAAAAATGGTGACGTGTTCCTTTAAAGGAACCAGACAAATAAGCCATTTGTCCAAGCTGGCCCAGGCACACATAATATAGGCAGGTTGCACTGCCTATATGCTATATTACTAACGCTATATAAGATTTAATAAGAAAGAGATTTTGTCTGCTCAAAAGCTTATGAGGTTCATAATATGCATTAAGCTAATGAACTAACCTGCCACATAACCTGTAATTCCTTAGCCTGCTGCTACATATCAGGTGGATTAATGGGTATGCAGACTGGTCAAGATGAGGTCACATGGCTTGGTGCACTCAGCTGGAAAATAGAATACCTGGTGCTCTGTATCTGACACAGCTTTGGGGGAAAATTTGCTATTGTCACTCCCTGCTCTCCCATTTGGCTAGCTCAGGTGTATGCTCTCAGGGAGTGACAAGATCAGAGCTGAGACACCATAATGAACTTTGAATCTATATTTTGCATTCATTCTCAATCTGTTTTATGCGAGCTGTCTGGCTGAAATGAAGCGAAGCCCGCGAAGCTAGCTCAGGCAGACAATTTGAGTTCAACCCCCCTTTCAATAAGGTGGTCTATGTAAGCTGCCACTTGCTCACTCTCTCGCCTTGCCTATGCTGCTGCTACGCTGCTCAGTCTGCCAATCACTGCTGCTACAGTTATTGCTGCTGCTCACCATACCAACATTTCACCATCCTACACAGGTTAAGACTTTATTCACTGATGCTAACCTGCATGTGAACCAGGATTTAAACAGAACTGTTGAACAGATTGAGGAATACTGACCTGAGAGTTTCCAGTCTACAGTGTGGACTCCCCAGTCCAGCACAGAGCAGCTTCACTCCTGAATCCTGCAGGTCGTTGTTACTCAGGTCCAGCTCTCTCAGACTAGAGGACTGGGAGCTGAGAACTGAGGCCAGAACTTCACAGCTTCTCTCTGACAGCTTACAGCCATTCAGCCTGAAGAAGAATTAGCAATCAATAAACTTTGAAAATGCTTATATTTTAATGCAAGTAAAAATGATCACATTTAATATACTGAACCTATCCAGTTTTCTATAAACCTACAGAGATATTTTGGAGGCTTTGACCACTGGCAGCAGCCTCAGAAGACCCTCCTCTGAAGCAGAGTATTTCTTCAGGTCAAACACGTCCAGCTCTTCTTCTGATGACAGTAAGATGAAGACCAGAGCCGACCACTGAGCAGGGGAGAGTTCATCTGTGGAGAGACTTCCTGATCTCAGGTACTGTTGGATCTCCTCCACTAGAGAACGGTCATTCAGCTCATTCAGACAGTGGAACAGATTGATGCTTCTCTCTGGAGAAGGATTCTCCCTGATCTTGTCCTTGATGTATTGAACTGTTTTCTGATTGGTTTGTGAGCTACTTCCTGTCTGTGTCAGCAGGCCTCGTAGGAGAGTCTGATTGGTCTCCAGTGAAAAACCCAGGAGGAAGCGGAGGAACAAGTCCAGGTGTCCATTTGGACTCTGTAAGGCCTTGTCCACGGCACTCTGGTAGAGGTGTTTTACGTTAGATTTCTTTCTTAATAGCTTGGGCGGTGGGGAGGTTACCTGTTTTACTCTCAGGACATTGACACCAGATTTGATGAATGTCAGAGAGACATAAACAGCAGCCAGAAACTCCTGAATGCTCAGATGGACAAAGCAGAACACCTTGTCCTGGTACAGCCCACACTCCTCTTTAAAGATCTGTGTGAACACTCCTGAGTACACTGAGGCTGCTCTGATATCAATGCCACACTCTGTCAGGTCGGCTTCATAGAAGATCAGGTTGCCTTTCTCCAGCTGCTCAAAAGCCAGTTTTCCCAGAGAATGAATCATCTTCCTGGTCTCTGTATTCCAGTGTGGATCTGTCTCAGCTCTCTCATGATACTTGACATTCCCAAGTTTGGACTGAACCACCAGGAAGTGGATGTACATCTCAGTCAGGGTCTTGGGCATCTCTCCTCTCTCACTGGTTTTCAACACATGCTCCAGAACTGTAGCAGTGATCCAGCAGAAGACTGGGATGTGGCACATGATGTGGAGGCTTCGTGAAGTCTTGATGTGGGAGATGATTCTGCTGGCTAGCTGCTGATCTTTGAATCTCTTCCTGATATACTTCTCCTTCTGTGGGTCAGTGAACCCTCTCACCTCTGTCACCATGTCAACACACTCAGGAGGGATCTGATTGGCTGCTGCAGGTCGTGTGGTTATCCAGAGGCGAGCAGAGGGAAGCAGTTTCCCCTTGATGAGGTTTGTCAGCAGCACGTCCACTGAGGTCGACTCTGTAACATCAGTCCAGATCTCGTTGTTCTGGAAGTCTAGAGGAAGTCGACACTCATCCAGACCGTCAAAGATGAACACAACCTGGAACTTGTCAAACCTGCAGATTCCTGCTTCTTTGGTCTCAGTGAAGAAGTGATGAAGAAGTTCCACCAAGCTGTACTTTTTCCCTTTCATCAAATTCAGCTCTCGGAAAGTGAATGGAAATGTGAACTGTATATCCTGGTTGGCTTTGTCTTCAGCCCAGTCCAGAGTGAACTTCTGTGTTAAGACTGTTTTTCCAATGCCAGCCACTCCCTTTGTCATCAATGTTCTGATTGGTTTATCTCTTCCAGGTAAGGGTTTAAAGATATCTTCACATTTGATTGTTGTTTCTGTTCTCGCTGGTTTCCTGGATGCTGTTTCAATCTGTCTGACCTCATGTTCATCATTGACCTCTCCACTCTCTCCCTCTGTGATGTGGAGCTCTGTGTAGATCTGATTCAGAAGTGTTGGGTTTCCTGCTTTAGCAATCCCCTCAAACAGACACTGAAACTTCTTCTTCACATTAGATTTGAGTTGATGTTGGCAGATTGGAGCAAGAGTTTCTGAATGAATAAATAACAATGAGACAATGTTACAGTAAGTATGAGAAATGTAAACATTTACTGGTAAATGTATATATATTTCCCCACTCCTTTCTATTCAGCTCATCACTGATGGGTAGACGAGTAGGTCCATGCGTGTTATTTTTTAATGTAAACTGTGTTTAGCATTAATTAATAATTACCAGATTATTGTACTCATTTACCTTCCAATCTTGACTTGAATATATCTTGGCTGAAAAATGTCTATATTTACAGCAGAATTTAGAAATGTAAACATATTCCATTCTCCCATCCTTTACCCATTACATCATGTTAACCCTTGTGATATATTAATATTCTGTATGCCCCCCTTTTCCTCTCTCATTTTTAACCCAAAATCTATTTTGCATGAAGAAACAACCTGTCACGGATCAACAACTTGGGGAATAACGGTGTTTTCCTACCTCGCAGTCCAGGTATTCTGTATTTATTCAGTGTACAGCCCTGTACACTGTACAGTGCTGTATGGTTTTACTGTAAAATAAGTGGACTAGTACTGAACCACCCCTGACTCTATTTCTGCGAGAAAACAATTTTTCTCGCGAGAAAAAGAGTGCTTCATAGTTACTACAAATCATTTATTAATTTTTTTATAAAATTTGAATCAGTCTGTAACTTATTTAATAACTGTCGGGTCAAAAGTGACCCGAAGACAATCTTTGTACCCTGATGGTGTACAGCTTTTATAAAAATGTAAAAAAGGTAAATGTTTCACTTTTTCTAATTGTAAGATCACACCAGGAGAAGTCATCAAATTTCATGCAGAAAAAAAATACATTTAGGAGGTTTTCACTGCTGTTAAACTCAGAAACGGGTCATTTTTGACCCGAGGACAACACAAAGGTTAAACCAGTTAAAAGCCTCTTACTGCTCTGCAGGGAGTCAGCCAGCTCCTCCTGCTTCATTCTCCTCAGGAAGTGTAGTGTGATCTTCAGAAGTGCCTCTCTGCTCCTCCTCTGCTCTTCCTCCTCACCATCCATCACCTCCTCATCCTCCCTCTGCCTCTCTAAGCATTCTGGGTAATCTGGACTCAGAACCCTCTGGCACCTCTTCAGCTCATTCTTCACAAAAGTGACAACATTCTCTTCAAGAAGCTGAAACAAAATAAAATATATTATTATATTATGTTATAAAATAAAAAAATTAAAATTAAAATAAAATTTTCAGATGAAATCTATGGGATACAACTTAAAATCCACTTGTCATAGAATTAAATCCCATTGGTCGAAAGAGTGTAGCATGGATGACCAGGTTATTTTTCATTTGTATCTGAAATAAAATGTGTTCTTGTACATTTACAAACCATAAATATAGAGTGCAGGTCTGTTTGATGTTGCTGAGCAGACTGACCACTGGGAACCTCTGACCTCTCCTGGTGGAGTCTGTGGAGAAAGTATTATCAGGTCTCCAGATATCTCCTCCCCCTCCCTCACATCCCGCTCATTTGTTTGCATTTTTCCAAATAGTGTGATAGGTGGAGAGAAACTCAAACTTGGGGAACCGTCGCACAACTGTGTTCTGTCATGATGGATCATGGTGCAAACACAATGTGAACTCTGCTGTAAATGCTGCTCTGATTATTTGATGTAATGTTTTGAAAGACGAAACTAAATCAACAGAGTGCGAAGGGCCAGACCAAATGCTCATGACGTGTTACTTCCGGTCAGAAGCATTGGATAAAAACCAAAGCATTTGTTTTAAATTCTTGCCTTTGCTCAGTAGAGTGGTGTCTATCTCTGAAGGCAATAGGTGGCTCCATAGACTGGTCGCTCTTCATGGACACACAGCTGGGTACAGGGGAGTCTGGTCTCTCCTCCTGGATCCTGCTAGAAACAAAGGATTGATAAAACAGGGATGTGGGTCGTTAAAAAGGACAGAAAATCATGAATAAATATGCAGAGTAAAAAAAAAACTTGTGCCTAACAACGCCCCTTAGCTGTTCTAAAATCACTGTAAACCACGGCCTCGCGGGGCTTATTGCTTTTATAAAACGGTTACTACATATACCTGGCAAGGTTTCATAAAATAAACACACAGCAACAAAAAAATGCAATAATTTATTGATAACAAATAATCATTCTTCCGCCAAGCAATGTAGTTCTTCAGGGAGATTTAGCAGAATGGTTGCCAAGCAACACACAGACGCAGACACAGACAATTTGTTTGGCGCAGTAATACTGATGTGATGCGGTCACAGGTGTGTGTTTATAGAGTATTTTAAAACGGCTTTGAACGCAGCTCAGCCAATCATAATCAAGGACCGGAACTATCCGTTTTATAAGATTATTCAAAATATATACAATGTTACGTGTTTTAATTCTAATAACAACTTACTTTTGGTCAAACTCTTCTTTAAAATTAATATCGATATCCTTCGACCAGTCACTCTTCATGGACACACAGCTGGGTTCAGGGGAGTCTGGTCTCTCCTGCTGGACTCTAGTAGAAATACAGGAAGGATCACCACTATTTTAAAATACATTTTTAGTGGATGTTAAGACATTTTTTGTCATCTATTGGATACATTTCACCTCTGTTCAGTAGAGTGATTTCCATCTCTAAAGTTTAAGGGCTCAAAAATAGAGTGGTCACTCTTCATGGACACACAGCTGGGTTCAGGGGAGTCTGGTCTCTCCTGCTGGACTGGGCTTCAACACAACAGAGAGAGACCTTTTACTACTGAATAATAATGTTGTAATGATTTCACTGCTGAGCTCTGAGATGGTGAACAGTCACGGACAGTTAGAGATCCTCATCTTACCTCTCAGCTTTGGTCCGGCTGCCATGTTCCCCAGACAGAGTGGTTTTAGAGGGAGGGAGCCCCTCCTCTCTCTCCTCAGACTGACTCATAGTAGAGAGTACAACTTTACAGAAACTGTGTTAGTTGGACTGATTCATTACAACAAGGTTTCCATTACATAATATATCACGCCGACTTCAAGGGCTGTGATCATTCCTGTCAGTTGTCAGTCGGTATAAACCTCAAACGTGTAGGCGGTGCCCTGAATAAACATATTCAGAAAGCAACACGATTACTAGCCAACTACTTAGATTACATTTACAATTAACACTCACTGACACCGTTACAAGAGTGTCGAGTTAGGCCGCTATGTTTTGAATCTATGCAGCGGGTTGACGCCTTTAATGGGAGATTTCCGCTTTTCTTTTATCGGCTAATAAGCCGACAAGGGAACAGAGTGATAAAACATATGCTGAGATACACTCGTCGTTGTAGTATCAAAAAACTGGAACTGCCACGCAAAGTGTTGGTTACAGTAGCCTACCTTTTGTTGTTAAATAATCTGCGTCATGCCATGCAGTGTGGTGCCGCCCCCTCGTGCACCACCGTCCCTCGTGTGATTAACATTTTTTCCACTAGATGGCGGATCGACTGCACACTTGAACCACGTGCCTTTATTTCATTCTGCAGCAACTTGGGTCTGCACAGTGTTGGACAGAGGGGTACAGCTTGGTACTAAAACCAATTAAATTCTGTCTTGCAGTAATGTTTTTGATAACCTGAAGATTCATATTTTGTCTTGGCCACAATAATGTATTTAAGCCTTTTTTTTAATGTAAGGCCTCTTTTATTGCTCACCGTTGGTTATCCAGAGCCAGGCGAGCATGTTTTAGCCTAGTTTGTGAAGTAGCCTAACAAAAATAACTTCCTCGATTTTTTGTCAATACTTTTTTTTTTAATTAACAAGTTAAATGCTATTTCCTGAACGTCTTTTTGATATGCACACAGGCTAAGTTTGCTTGCAATTGTTCTTTTACTTTTGTTCAGTTTTTACAGCTCATCTCCCATAGGGCGAGTTTCTGTGTTCAAAGTCACAAGCCTGTCTGAAACACAACAAGCAATCCAATACAAGGAGAAAGCAGGGAGGTAAGAGCCAAGGTGTATGGAGTCATAGAGAGGAATTAAGAAATGTAACACACAGTGTGTGTGTGTGTGTGTGTGTGTGTATTTTCTGTGTGGCCACTGGACGTGACAGGTGTTCATGGGGAACATGTTTGTACAGCAAGCCTGCAGTAAACACACTCCTGCTATGTGTCTTTGTGTGCAGGTGACACCTGGTGGCTAAAATATGATACTACAACAGAGGGCAGAATTATACAGTGAGAGAGAGAGAGAGAGAGAGAGAGAGAGAGAGAGAGGTGTCCAGACCAGGATATGAAAGTTTGCCTTCATTCACGACTTCAAATTAATTGTTTTTCTCCTCGTCTGTAATAGGCTACTGCACGTTAGTTTACTGTTTCTGACCGACTCTGGTTTGATGTTATCTCTGTCTCTTAAGCAAGAATTAATGTCACGTTGTTCGAAAACATCTAGACCTGAGATTAAATCAGGAACTGATACAGACTCTTTCTGCGTGGTGGAAAACTGTAGCTACTATAGGGACGCCTTTAAAGCTCATATCAGACCAAGGTACCAACTTACAGGGTGGCTGAACATGAGCTGAGTCACCTGACCTCTGAGCCCAGCTTACCAAGTAGCAGCTCCATGTTTTAATTGGAAAAGGGAGATCCGCTCCCTGAAGCAAGCACCTCAGTCAGCCCAGTTGGTAACCAAAGTACTACTTTGGGTTCTGCTCAAAATTGGGGGTATTCTCACTTTCAAGCCCCTTGTCCTACACCTTGTCTGATACTGTAGGTCCTGACCCGGTCACCCCTCCTTCCCTGCTGATGGAGTGGCCACATGCATCACTGCCCCAAGGCGTATATACACAGATGGAGAGACAGCCAGCTTCTGAATCATCACTTTTGGAAGCACTCTATCAGGAACTACCTTCCCGACCCACCCTACATGGACCTCAGATAGGCTACAGCAGATCAGAAATTCAGTGGAGCTGCTATGGTTGATGATGAGTTGTTCTGTGCTCTGTGGTCGGTTGGACACATCTTCCAAATCATCTCTGGACCAGACAACAGAGTCAGGACTGTTGCAGTGAATGTAGGAGACCGCACCGACTTGCGCCCCTGTCACACGCCTCCCTGCCCTGCCACAGTAAAGCGCTGTGGTCGTTTCTAGGACTGTGCAGATTTGACAGGATGCTGAATCTATATTTGTAGAGTGGTATGTTTGCTTGTGTCTTGCACTGTGGACCCCAGGAAGTCTGTCGCTTGTGCGTCGACCAATGGGGATCCACAATAAACAATAAACTATCACTATGCACTGAATGTGAGGTCCTGTTGTCCCTGA
This sequence comes from Centroberyx gerrardi, assembly GCF_048128805.1. Lineage (NCBI taxonomy): Eukaryota > Metazoa > Chordata > Actinopteri > Beryciformes > Berycidae > Centroberyx > Centroberyx gerrardi. The sequence continues at coordinate 31,690,634 of NC_136003.1, read as the reverse complement.
GGATCAGTAGGTAGGCTGTGTGTCTGCGCACTTTATATTGTAAAAGTTAATATACTAGTGACTGCAATGCACACACACACACACACACACACAAAGACCACTAAGAGGCAAGAAGATCCATTTTCTCATCTTTTAATAACACATTCATATCTATGCTCTGTTTTGTTTACAAGGAGTTTAAACAAGTGTTGATGAGGACTAAAGGAATCAGGCAGGCAGAGGGTGAAAGTCCATATACTGTAAAGACCACAGTGCCATCCAGTGGAAGGAGGGAGACACTACAGCCGTGCCTTTCTCGCACCTTGCGTCTCAGCTGAACCGAACAAACCTCAGCCAAACCGACTTGGGCTGAAAGCACACAGGAAAAGAAGGTTGGGTTTTTAACTCTTCGCGGCTAAGATGTGATCTTGTCATGGCTGCATGAACTGAACAGGGTGCATGGAAAGCACCACAGGCATAGTGTTTAGACCGCTGTGAAACAAACTGTGCCACAGTAGTATCAAAGGTTCAATATTCTATTTTGGTTTCAATCCAACCATAGTGTCAGGATAAGAGCCGCAGAAAAAAACACATTTGAAAAGAGCTGAGCAAATTTAAGATAACCATATCAGCTGAGCCCTGATCAGATTAGGTTGAGTTGAATCCAGCTCAAAAGGACAGCATGAGAAAGGTACATTTGCAGAAATGGTGGAGGGCCATCCTGCCTCCCTCCTTCCACCCCTAGCTCCACAGTCAGCTAAAACAACAGGTCCTTTTCCTTTTTCAAATGACTCATTAGAAGTGAAAATAGATCATCAATTGGTTTAGGAGGTCCTCGCAGGGCGCTCTAACTCATGTAGGCTTTTCACAGAGAGAGAAAGAAAATGCTAAATGCACCCAAACACAAGAGATACAATCCTCTGTCATTTGAAAAAAAAAAACAATGAGAGAGAAAATTAGAACTCAACCAAAATAAAACATGAAGAATATTTTTGAAGTTAAAAAAGCGTAAGTTTAATGAAGATGAACAAAAAAAAAAACAAAAAAAAAAATGCAAATCGGATAATGAAATCTCATTTATGTTGGGGATTTTTTTGGAAGAAGAAAATAAAAACAGGCGGTAAGTTCTTCTCTCCCCCTTTCAGTTTATTATTCCATTTCATAATCCTTTCAAAAACATCTAACAACGGAGGAAAAAAAAAAAAAAAATCATCTTTGGAAGAAGTAAAAGTTTTTTCCTTTAATAGACTATCCACTACAGTATATGGAGATGCCGCTACCCAGTTATTCATTTACCTATATTTCTTTCGAGCATTTTAAACTTTTTTTTGTTATTTTTTGTGTCCTTTTTCAAAAAGATTTTACCATTTTCCTATTTTTCCTAAGAGGTAGATCAACAAAAAAATTACATGGTTACAGGTATCGTGCCCCTTGATTCAGGAAGTGAAATCACAGGGTGGGGAAGTGGGGCAGCAGGACAGAGCTGAAGGAGGATTGTGGGTACTTTAGTTTTTCATGGTCTGAGGCAGGTAGTGATCTGTGGAGCTGAGTTGCGACGGGGGAATTTAAAATAAGTTTTAAAGTAAGTTTTATGACTCAAAGCGGTAGGCTATTAACGCAAAAAACTCTGACTCTGTTTACCGACTGGAATTTGCATTTTATGCCTGGAAACTTTAGGAGGAACATTTTGATCCAGGGCGTAAATACTAAATTAGCAGTAACTGTTCTCAGAGCAGCGTGTGGATGTCACTCCTCTTTATACTTGGGCCAAATACAGCACTCAGTCCAGTCAGGCTAGTCTGACCTACAGCACAGCCCAGTAAATGAACGCTGTCTGACACTTCAAAACTAAGAAAATCCTCTTCCTCCCTCCCTGCCCTCAGCCCCACGCCGCCCTGCACCCCCCCCCCCCCTCCCCCCAGCCCAATGTGTCCATATTGTATTTTTTTTTTTTTTTTTTTTTTTTTTACAGTCCCATCTCTTAGCTGGAGAGGTAAAATTTCAAAAAACCGAAAAATAAATTAAAATCGAAGAGGAAAAACAAAATCATGACCGTAACATGCACTGTCCGTCTTCTCTGTCTGCGTGTCTCGTCTGTCTGTCTGACCGACTGACTGCTTTGCTCTTGTCCATTTGTGATAAAGAAAACAAAAAAAAAACAATCTTCTGGCTGAGTTTTCTTTTGTTTTGAGGTAGCGTTCCTAGTTATGTGTCAAGAGGTTTGTTTGTTTCGTCTTGGTAGGCGTCCCTCTGCCGTGTCTCCGTTTTGTTTTTGATAAGTCAAGACTGGAGCCCACTCTGCTGAGGGAAAGGGGGGGTACACGACACGAAGGAGTTTGCGCCATTTTATTTCAACAGTCATAGCAAATTGTCCTCACTAGAGCTTGGAGTCTGTCCGTCTGTCTGTCTGTCTATCTGTCTGTCTGTCTATCTGTCTGTCTGTCGTTGTCAGGCTGAGCTACATGCTGTGAAGTCCATAAAGCGGGTCCCACTACACTGCTGCACGAGAGGGCGAGAGATTTTATCCTGGTGTCAGATATTCCAAGCTCATGTCGAGACCTTTTAAGCGAAATTGTCTTCTTACTGGCAGCAGACGATGTTGTCAGCCTCAAGGAATTTCACTTCTTTCATGACAATATGAACTCTCATTAACTTGCTGCTAACCAGTCATGAAATCTTCAAGCAAGCAATACCTTGAAATAAGCTTGATGCACCTGAGTACAAGACAAATTCATCTGCTCTGCTCAGCGTTTCATTTCTTTACAGTGCGGGGTGTCAGGTTTTGGCCCAGGGCTAAAAGTCACCCCGCAATGCCAAACTCTGTCCACTAGCTAACACAACTTATCAACATATCACTCAAATTGCATAAGGAAGGACAGAGCATTTGCGTTTTTTTGGGAGCCAGATTCACACAGGCACAAACAATCTGCTTTGTAAGTCTTTGCTGCACGAATCTGATCTCCTCCCTGCTGTCTAAATAGCGACAAACTGCATGGAATCTGGTTTTTATCCTATTTACTCAGCATGGAGAAGATATTTAAAGAAATTTACCGATTCCATTTTCTGTTCCTGTGTGAATGCAGGCTTCGATTTGAGGCGGTCTTTATATGTTTTTTTTTGTTCTTGTGGACAGAAATGCGAGCCATTCTTATTGCCACAGACCAGGAGCGGTAGCAGGGTGTTGTGTTTCACAGCACTCTGTCTCGCTGAGTGTGTGGAAACACAACAACCCTAAAACGTATTGTTTCTCTCTATTGTACGTAAAAAAAACAAGTTGAGAAGAGTTCAGTTCCAAAATGAAATATCCACCATTTAAAATGTGACACCTCCTAATACAACATCACTGCTGGCATAATAGTAAAACTCACTATGAAATATTATTGAAGTTAGTTATCTTAAGACCTTTTCTTATAAGACAGTAACTTTTTGAGTATAGGGTCACCTGTTTGGGTGAAATATGAAGTCTTTTAATTTCGGGCGACATTTATTTTTCTCGAAATGGATATATAGCATTTTGGAATGAAACCCTTCATGTGTGTTTGGCACAGTTATTGTCATGTACTGAGTTACAAGTTAGTAGTTCATCGTATTTAGTAGCCGTTTCATTAAGAGATCTGTTCATTAGAAAATAACACAAACCAACAAAAATTGATCAAATTAAACTATTTTCAATTTCCAAACTAGAGAGTCAGAAAATCGATAGTCAAAGTTGATGGTTAAAGTAGAAATAGAAAGGTCTTGAACAGAAGTGAGCAAAACGAACACGATGGAGACCAGCGCAAGAGAGGGCGAGGGACCCTGACGTTCCCGTCCGCTCCAAAAATGAAATGATTTATAAAATAAAAGAAATAAAACATATCTCTACCTCTTCTCCTGGAGTACAGAAGGGTACAAACAAAAAACGAGGAGAGAGAGAGTGAGTGAGAAGGTTGTGTGGCTAGATAGAAGGATGAAAAAAAATAAGGGAGGAGAGATGGTGAGGGGGTGGGGGGGGTGGGGAGGTTTTGTGTGTTTGTGTGAGTGATGCCGTAGCCACTACCGCTGGGCTGTTCTCTACAGTTGCATTTCAAGTGATCAAACACAAAAAAGGCATTTCTTATACATTGTAACAGAAACACTCCTTGTTTCTATTACAGGTCAGTCATTAACACAGTGGAAAACTGATCCCACCCTGTTCCCTCCCTGCCCAAGTCTGGCCACCTCCCCTCTCCCACCCCTCCTCCCATCCTTCTTTCCCCTTTTTCCTTCCCTCTCTACCGTCTTAAAATTGCATCGAGTTTTAGATGTTTACAGGAGGTTCTCGGTCGTTTTCGATAGTTTTGACGTTGTCGACATATTTCATCAATTAGTGCAACAGTACGTCCCCAGATGTCATGTCCAAAAAAAGCTTGCTGTATTGTCAAAACAAAAAAAAACAAAAAAAAAACAAATAAAATAAAAGAATCATAACCAATCCAAATGGCTGCAGGCTGAATAATGAATCCTAAATAGCGTGTCTTGGTGTTTGTGAACAGAGCTCTATGGGTTGGAAAGAGACGGAAACTTCACGCAGGGCAACTTGACCATGGGTGTGCGGTCAAATAGGCACACAAACTCGCACACGAGCAACACTGCAAGGGAACCTGCTGGGTTATTCTGTGTAGTAAGCTAGTGGGGAAGTTCAAACACACCGATTGCCCTTGTGACGTTTAAAATAACAGGCCGAATATGGGCGATATCCAGTATGCTAAGCGTGCCTGCCGTGTTGAATTGTGAAGTTACCGTCTCTGGACAAAAATGGAAGCATAGAGACAACAGAATAGATATTTTCCCTGTTGATGGTGAGCTGGTAGGGTAGCCGATGAAGCCAAGTTGATGTTGGTGGTGTCATGAGGCGCAGGCAAGGCATTGAAAACATTGTGAATTATCTGGCAGTGTCCTTCAGTGACCTGGCGCTTTCTGTACTCTCTCAACGGCTGTTCCCTAATCCTTATTTTTTTTTTATGGTAACTTTTTTTTCTCCAAAGTTATTTCAAAAATACAAAAGTATTGTGATCGTGTTCACCTCTTTAGCATCTTATGTACAGGTTTTAATCTATTACTTAGCTGTGTTAATGCTGTTTTTCAACTCTCTTGCTTTTTTTTTTTTTTGCTCCCATTTTTTTTTTTAAAGGTTCTTGGATTTCCCCTCGGTCGGTTGGAACACAGACGGAGGGCCATAGGTTCTCGTCCTACTTTTTTCTGCTTTTTTCACCCAACCACATCCCCCGACAAAATGAACACTTAAAACCAATGAACACAAAACACACCCACCCACATTCAATTATACACCCACACACACACACACACACACACACACACACACACACACACACAAACACACACAAACACACACACATATAGCCAACAGGGAGCATCTGAGGTGTTGTGGTCAGTGCACAGGTAATAAATATTCACATTCAGAGTAGTCAGAGCTAGTTCAGGTGTGTGTATAGGTAGAATGCCTCTTCAGTCTCCTTATACAGTTACATTGCTCTCTGGCACAGCCACCAAGGATGGACTGCTACTGTTGCGTTCAATATAACTCTTGATTCGGGAAGTTTCCGACCTCCAGGTGAGAAAGGTAAACAAGGAGAGGACACTGCTGCCATCAGAGCCAGTGATGGGACATTGACAAATTTCACTGAGCATTTGTTTTTTTTAAACCTCACTTTCATCTGTCCTCTCCTCGGCGTCAGAAACTTTCCGTCTCCAAGTTGTTTTGAACGCTTAAGCCCTCTCATAATGTTTGGCGCTTTATGATGATGTCATCATTATAAGGCAGGAGAGGAAGGTCCTTCAGGGCACAGGGCGGGCAAGCAGCCACACGAGGGGGGGGGGGGGGGGGGGGGGGCGCTGTCTTAGAAAAGAGATACGGTGACATCATCCAGGCGCGACCTGAGGAGGAGGTTTGTCCTCTGAAACAGCCTGGATGGTCCTTCAGCTTTAGTTTCAGTTCATCAGTTAGCACTACAATCTCAGCTTGTATGACAAACACATATCAATAATGATCATTAAATATCATCCATCTGATGACATCAAGAGCTCAGTAAATGAGCTCCCGGTAGCACGTTTGGTCACCATGTGCACTTCAGGACCCTCCTCTCGAGTAACACCACTCCCCATTGGCCAATATCCCGTTTCAGATAACGGCTGCTCCAATCACACCTCAGAAAGACCCAGAGGACGTTTCCTCACCCAAAAAGGCAAGACGGCACTCAACCCATTTCCTCTCTAGACCAGCACTCTGGCATTTTATCTCTCTCTGCTGAAAAACAGCCTCCTCGTCATCCTGAGCTCATTCAACCAACATCACACCGAAAAAACAGAAAAAAATAACCAAAGCAACAAGACAAAACCTAAAAAAAATACTTTTTTCCTTAAAAAAATAAAAAATATTCAGGACTATCAGCTTTTCTTTTCTTTTTTTCTTATATAAAACACCAGCAAGCAAAAAAAAGTTAGGAATACTGAGGTAACTTTACCCTGAGGTAGGTTTTTTTCTTTTTCATCTCATTTCTTCTCTAATCTGTTCTAATCTTGGCAAGAGCGTCCAGGCGTAGACCCCGCCCCTCATTATCATACGCAGGCAGGGTCTGGAGGCTCCGCCCACAGGCCTTCGGCAGATTGGGAGAGAGAACAAGGAAGCCACTCCCCTTCATTCTGATTTTACCTTCTCTGAGCTCAAGGCAAGGAGCTTTGGAAGACTTCGCCTTTGTTTCCCAGGCTTGGCCAAGGCCAGTCTTGAACTTAGTTTACTACAAGCATTTCTGCACTGAGGTCTACCTTGTCCTGTTGGTTTACAACGGAACAAAGACGACCTCAAGGCAAGGATGGTTTTAGGAAACCCAGCCCCCCTGAGGAGGAAGCCATCCTATTCAAGACGAGCCTTCACCTAAGTCTGAGAATCAAACCCTGGAAGAGGGCAATGAGCAGAAAGTATCAGACACACCTTGTCTGTCTGTCATTGCAGGACTTATTAATAAACTTTAAAGGTGTAGCAAAACCTCACACCTGACTCGCTGCCTTCAATACATTCACCCGAGGGGCCGGGCTAACTCACATATCATATATATATAATATATATAAAATATGCCGTTTAAGGCGCGGGCCGCTCGCCAGCTAGCATAGCTGCTGGCGGTTTTTTTAACGTTGGTTTGTTTTATAATGGTTCCGCATCTCGGAGCTAAGCCGCTGCAATAGAACTGCAGGACCAGCCGCGACCTCCGCTAACCTTACTGTCTCTTGCTGCGCCCTCCGCCACACGGCTAAACATGGGGGGGTTCAGTGCCTCCCCAGAACCCGGCCTCGCTGTAGGCTACATTATGCTACACATCATAGACTAGGGACTGGGAAATATACATAACACCCCTTTAAAAAAAGGCAAGGCGGCCAGACGCAGCATTTCTTAACATTTACATGAAGATTATATATTTACAACCTCATATTTTCTTCTTTTTTCTTTACTTTTTTTTTCATCTAACCCCTCCGTTAGTCGGAGAGGTCTTCAAAGAGCAGTGTTAACATCTGCGGCCCCTCTTCTAGACTCTCATTGGCTAGGGTTAGGGGTGGGTGGGGCTATTGCCTGACCCTTGACCTACCCTGTGCCGCTGCAGCAGTTTCCCCGCCCCCTCTCCCGGCTCCGCCTCACTGCATTCTATCAATAATAGCTCTGAATAAAACATTTCTATACATATATCTCTATCTTTAAAAAAAAACCACCCTTAAAATATAGGACTGACTGCAGATGGTTGGAGAGGTCCATAGGGGGCGACAGAGGGACAAACGGGCCCCTGTAGTGTGTCTCAGAAAACACAGATCTCTCCTCCCAGAGGCTGTAGCAGCCGACCTCTTCCCTCTAGGCACTGCGGTAGATCTGAACACATGTGGACAGGTGTAAGCAACAGCAGTAAGGCTCCGTCCTAACTTGGAGAAAAATGTCAGCCATATTGTTTACACCGATCCAGTGCCGTTCAGATCTGCAATGGTTGCAGCAGACGAGGTCAAGGAGCTGGTTGGAGCCCTACCAAGGCACACTAGCAGGACACCGCCCCTCCCTCTCTCCATCCCTCCTTCCCATCATCCCTCCATCCTCAATCAGTCTTTCTTCTGGCCTGGCATCTGGTCTCTGTTCTCAAGTTTTCTTTCTTAATCCTCTTTTTTTATTCATTTCATCTTTTGTTTTTATTCCTCGTCTCTCTAAACGTCTATCTTTCTCTCTATCGGGCGTAATCCCTCCTTCTTAATATCTCTCCCTGTCTATCGCTGGGTCCGTGTGTCGCACTCCTGTATCCGTCCGTCCGTCTGTCCGTCTATCCGTCCGTCCATGTATCTGTCTGTCTGTCCGTTAGGCAAGGGGCCCCACATCATTCATGAGTGGGCGGGGGCCCTCACTTCCTGCGTGGCTGATGCTCCTGAGCCAGTCCCTGTGGGGGGGGCCCCATCTCTGTGAGGCCCTGGGGGTGAGGGCTGGGGCTGGGGCCGGGGCCGGAGCCGGAGCCCATTCCCATTCCGCTTTTCTGCTGCTGTTTTACCTGGGTCAGGATGTCCCGGATCTTCCTCTGAGCCAACTAGAATACAGAGGGGAGAGAATGGTTTGATGATGGTTTGAAAATGAAAGTGGAGCTGCAACAGAGAATGTCCCATCACCCCTAATTGAAACCCTTTAGATTCACCTTATTTGCCCAAATTAAATTCTAGTATGAACACTTCTCTGCCCCCAGGAAGTGACAAATCAAAACTTAAGAACAAAATCCAAAAGTGTCTCCTAAACAGCGGTGAGTGATCTTTTGCACAAAACATCCAGGCAAGAATAGGAAGAAGAATAGAAAATAATTGTTCACCCCTGATACACATATGACCGCATGTTATGTAGTTTCATACTCACTGTTCATTCATTCATTCATTCATTCATTCACCACTTATTCCCATTCATGGTCATGGGGGGGCTATCCCAGCATGCATTGGGTGGAGGGCACCTCTTGTGATATTTGTTGTTGTGAAGAATAAATAAACCATTCAGCCATATGGCCTACCTGACCATCATATTCCCCAGCCACTGTCAGCACATATCAGACTGAACCCCGACCATAACCTTTAAATTCATCAAGAACTAATGCTTGCCATTTTGTCAGAGTTGGTGTCATCTTCCAAACAGTGGATTTTAAACACTCTTCTTCACACTGAACCATGCTTATGAGTAGAGGCTAACGATGGAGCGGGAGAATAAGAGGTGTACCTGGCTGGCGTAGAAATGTCCAATGATCTTGACGATGACCTGGTCGTTTTCATCGGGGGTCTGTTCCCTGGGGACCACCACCTCGGCTGCCGTCAGGTTCTGCAGCTCATTCACCTGGTGACACAAATCCAGGTTACATTAGGAGGCAGCGATGGCCTTAATGCGTGGCTTGTTGTAGGTTCAAATACCCGGGCTGGCTGAGAAAATGCGGTTGGGGGTAACTGCTGTCAAAGTGCTGGTTGGCATGAATTTTGGCAGGTTTTTACTTACAAAAGGACACCTTTGTGGAAAAAACAAGGCCCACATTTGTCCTGGTTCTTTGACTTTGTTTACATCTCCATGTTAACATCTCGTTGTCAACACTTCAAAATGAGCTGTTTCAAGACTAGACTTTTTTTTCCCAGCACAAGATATAATAAATCTGCTTCTAAATCCTCAGTGTTCCTCAGCATGTTTTGTTACTCTAATTGTTGTTATTGTTGTTCTCTGAGTTTTAATCACAGCGATTTCTGGTTTCCCTAGGTTACAGTTGCCTCTTTAATCTTCATGTGCCCTCACTGATGTGGAGTGTAAATAAACAAACAAAACAAAGCAGCATGAGCATACAATAACAAAGCAGCATGATGTTTGCAGCTCCGTATTCAACTGTGTTTCTATTTCGGGCGACTTCATCCAAACGATAGAAGACTGTGGATGTACTGGGCATTGTGACTTTAAAGGTAGGTTGGCTCACCGTCTTGCCTCCCTTGCCAATGACCCTCCCTGCAGCGGCAGCAGCCACCTTGATGTGAGTCTCCAGTTTGACCTCCTCCTTCGGCCCAAAGAAGTTCTCCTCCTTCAGCTTGCCGTAGATCCTGCCCTGGGCCTGCAGGGGGAGACACAGAGTCAAATAATGCATATTAATACTGTGCCAGCAGCAGTTTGTTACACCAGCTAGGGCAGGGCTTGATTTGCTCTCAGTTTAGTAAAATCAAAATGCAAATCGAAACTGCAATTGTTAATGATAGAGCATGCACTCCAAGGTATTTCTTAAAAATGGTTTCAATATTTGAACTCAAAATACCATCAAATTAAATTCAATGAATATTAAAGATTTATGGAAATAATGCTATTTCTATTTCTCCATAGAATTACAAATAAAGCACTGCAAAAATACTTAACAAGTCATTTGATCTTGCATTGATTAATAAAATCTTATCTCTAGTAAAACAAATACCATGTTTCCATTGCAGTTGCACTCTCAATTTTCTTTTAACAAATGAGTAGAAGTAAGGAAGATCACTCCACTCGTGTCAAGATGTCACTAGATTCATGAAAAGTCTTGAAACCAATTGATTTGCATTGTAAACCCTAAATTATCTCACTAAATTGACAGATTTTTCTTAACAGAATTAAGAATGTAAGACACATTGCTAGATTCAACGATGTGTTGAGCTGGCGATGTTCTTTTAATGTTTACCTTAAACTGAGCCTCAGGGGGTCCCGTCACTATCACCATCCTCATTTTAGAGTCTGGAGCTTCAGCTGGGGCAATCTGGAGGAGAGGAGAGGAGAGGAGAGGAGAGGAGAGGATCTTTACTTTGAGGGCCAAAACTTTTCCAGTCCTTAAGAAACAGATTACAGACCTTTCTTATAATCCAGTCCCATTTTAATCACTGCAATTTTTTCTCCACACCTGTTTGTTTCGACCTGATGGAAGGCCTGGACGGCTGAAACACGCCAGCAGCTATTTTGATTTCCACACACTTGTTTTGACTTCCCTTCACGCTGACATAAGACTCTGACAGACTTTCATCGTCCCCATATAAGACTGCCATGATTTCTGGAAAAGCTCAGCCTCACTGCACACTCTTTCAGGTACAATGGCTTTCTTTTCCTCTTTAAATTTTGGGTATATATGCCTTGATTAGATTCCCGTTTACATACATCCCCCCCCCACACACATATCAAACTGTTGTACTTTCTACCAAATACATCATATCATCATTTTATTTGATTCCATTCCTATTGTATTAAATTCTATCCTATTATATTCTTTTACATTCTGTCCAACTCTACCCAACTCTACTCTATATTATTCCATTCTATTCTTTTCTATTGTAGTTGTATGATATGTGTCTCCAGTACAGACCTTGATGGAGGCGCCAGCGAAGCGGCTCAGCTGTTTGATATGCTGTCCCTTCTTTCCGATGATGGCTCCTACCGCCTGGGCTGGGATGTACACATGCACCGTCTCCTGCTCTGGAGCCTGCACACACACAAAGCATGGGTTTTATTCCAAAACACTAAATATTCATTTGGGACAAAAAATAAAATTGACATCTGGAATTCATTGTGTAGAGCCCAGGAAGAGCATTTGGTGCTGCAGTACTGGGGGATCCAAACAAAAAAATGGATCAGTCAATATTTAAGAAAATACAAACATAAGATGACTCCGAACTTTTATAGTAAAGCAGATCTCTATCTTGCCAGCAAGCAAGATTTTGTACAAGCGGACATTAGGTTTTTTTCCAGGTGGTGTTTATCTTAGAATGGACACTCATCTTAGTGCAATCAAGAACTTTACGCAGAGCATGTTCTGCCGCTATACAACTCATCCAAGATTGACCACGATAGTGCAGCAAGTTTGCCACCACCCGCATGCCTATGACCCATCTTCCAGTGACTACAAATAAATGTAACCATGAATTCCTGCCAATAAATCAATGAAAATCTGCAATCTGATACTGAAGAATGCAACAGAAAGGGACAGATTTGTTAAAACAGAGAACAAGCCAGCTAAACGTTATCAGATCGTGCTCTGTGCACCTTGGTACAGATATAGGGCACGTTACTATAAAGATGCAGATGCAGACGGGAGTGTGAGCACCAGGCCAAGGCACTTTAAATCAGGCATAAGTTGATTTAGTTTCGACTATGTGGCTTTTAGTAATAGTGGGCACCACGTTGCTGCTGTAGGTTGTATCTCGAAAGTATCAACTTTTCAGGGACTAAGACCCATAGATCCTATAAACAGCAAAATTGCCAAAACTGGAGGTAGGGTTTTTTTACAAAAGCAATGTGTAAAGGGAAGGGAAAGTCATCATGTCGCCCTCTGCTGGTGGCGCTGACTTCTCCCACAAGGAATTTTACAGGATACAGAGCGGGTGTCCTTACCCCGAAGGATCCGTAGGGGGCGCCGGGGGTGGAGTTTCCAGGTGGCGGTGGGGGCATGGTGGAGGAGGGGGGGAAGAGGCCCAGCGCGCCAAGGTTCAGTCCAGGGATCAGGTGGGTCTGTTGCTGTGGAGAAGACCACAAGTTAGAAACCACCTGGTAACGCATGGGGGGTTCAAGTACACGTGTGTGTGTGTGTGTGTGTGTGTGTGTGCAGACTCACATTCATAGCAGCGATGTCGTTGTCGTAGGCCTCTCTGACCTTCTTCATGATCTCCACCTCGGCCAGGCAGCAGGCCTCAATAGGACCTTTGACTGTGATGGTTCTCTCTGGATTATACAGCGTCAGGTCCTGCAGACTGTAGGAGAGGGATCACAGTAGTGTAATAAGAATAAAGATAATGACAGATTCAGTGCAGTCCCATGGCACATGCATGGTAATGAAAGAAAGCTTAAGTCCCCATTAGGGACAATAAAGTCTCAAGCTTGAACTTGATTTGGGTGTTAGAGGAAAGGGACGGTGTGTGTGTTGGAGAGGTCATTGGGGTTATTAACTGTGCACATCCCATCACAGATGTTTGCTTGAATTAGGGCCTACAGAACGCTCAACAAATGTGTGTGTCTTACGGGGAGATGGTGATCTTGGTGTCTGTGTCCTGTTCGACTTTCTTCAGGTTGCGTCCCTCCTTCCCGATCAGCCGGCCGACAAAGTTGTTGTGAGCCAGGATCTTCAGAGGAACCTCATCAGCACTGCAGAGGAGGAACACTCACGTCATTTTGGAATTCACTTTTTTTATTGAAAAAAAAAAAAAAAAAATCCAACATTTCAAGTGCCATATAGAACAACAAGGTTTCATATAGCACAATAAAGATTCTATACAGTACCAAAACATTTTCTACACAGCACCAAAGAAAAGTTTCTCTACAGCACCAAAAAGGGTCCACAGCACTAAAGGCGTCTTTACAGCACCACAAAAGGGTCCATGTAGCACTAAAAAAAGGTCCATAAAACAAAAAAGTTCTGTATAACACCAGAACTGTATCATATAGCAGTGGAAAATAAAAATCATATATGGCAGCATATATGATATGGGTATGTTCAAGTATGTCTACTGGTGACTTTGTGATGTTGTGATGAAATGCCTTGTGATTTTGCTGCAAACCAATTTCCCCACGGGGACAAATAAAAGTATCTATCTATCTAAAAGGGTCTATTCAGCATCAGAAAGGTTCCAAACAGCACCAAAAAAAAGTTACACAACACCTACATAAAAAAAAGTTCTGATTAGCTCCAAAAGATCTCCCCTTACTGCCAAGGAACCCGTGAAAAACGAAATCCTTTTAGAGTAAACACACTGCAGGGGAGAAACACATCTCAGTGCAATATGTGACATTTTGCACATTACATTTCCGGCATTTAGAGCGACTTACAATGAGTACAACAGCAAAATAAGCTTAAGCTCCTAGTTGCCAATATCACAAGCGACTAACAAAAAGGAGTGTAAGGTGAAAATCATGAGTACTACGTTAGTGCAGTGTGTTTTTAACTCTTTAATGTCTTTATAGTGTCACGACAATCAATCTAACGTGGCTAGTGTCTTTAAAATCTTGGAACATGATGTAGGGGATTACATTACACTGTACTGTCTGTAAGTATTCCACATTTAGCATGTTTGAGAGATTGATTAACTATTAACTTGACAATTAACTTCTCTAAAATGTCCAGGATCATGCTACTAACATGTGCATCTAAAGCATGCACTCCCCATGTTTTTACACTTAGGTCTTCATGCCTTTAGACTCCTGATGCATGATGTCCAAGATCATGCTGCTGTCATGTACCTCTATGAAATGTCTGTTAGGCGTTTTACACTCACGTCTTGGTGTCTTTAGCCTCCTGGTGCATGATGTCCAGGATCATGCGGCAGGCAGCTGAGCAGCCCTCAGGGGTGGAGTGGATGCTGATTGGCTTCTCAGCAGCGCCTGCATTCTCCTTGCGGTGCACGTCGATCCTGCAACGACGACAGAAATCAGAATCATTTTATTAATCACTTTGTTCACCAAGTTCAGTAAATGTACAGAAATCTGTCATTGACACTGGTGCAGGGAGATACTGATAGTAACACAGTCGATACGGACTCACATGGTACAGGGACAACAGGACCTCACATACAGTGCAAGACATATAATAGACAGTAGACTTCACCTGTCCACATATAGACCATTAAATCACTATGTGCTCTCATGTAGAATGTTATACTGTATAACTACAGCTGTAAAGGCAGTATGGTGACAGTTAACCATAGTTACAAGCACGGCTAGTTATCAATAGAAAACCTATCAGTAGTGTACTGAGTTTTGGTACTACTGACATTGATTTTATGGCATCAAAATGCATCGAGAACCTTTAAAATATTGGATTCCTCAGAATGGGATGTAAGGGTTTTTTTTCTTCTTATCAAAGGGCGTTTTAATTGAGAAAATCAACTGAGTATAGCCTAGATTTAGAAATGTACAAATGTACAAATGTACAAATGTAACACAAAAGATAATGTACTTTGTCACATAATGAAATGTGCTATCATTCAATATAGAGAAGTATAGGAAAATGTATTATGTTAGAACCTGTGTTGCATTTCAGGCATCAGAACCTGAACCAGTATTAAGTGGTTCGCAACGATTCAGAGCCCAAAAGCATAAAAAAAAAGACACCTGATCACATTTTAATATTTTCATTTATCTTTCTTGAACTGAAATTTTACACATTTACTGTATGTGTTGAGTGTGTTTCATGTCCCTTGAAACCATTAAAAAATGATATGTAGCTTTAGTATGACAACATCAATAGATTGTGGATTTCTCTGCAAAGCTGACATAGAGTTATACACATATTCATGTAAACACACACACACACACACACACACAGTGGCCACTCACTTGCTCTGTGTCTGCTTGGTGATGTTGCGGATGGTGGCTCCCTCCTTGCCGATGATGGCTCCAACGTACTGTGTGGGCACCAGCAGTCTCAGGGGGATATCGGCGTGCTGGTGTTTGGAGGGCATCCCGGAGCCCGGGGACCCGCCGCGGGGCCCGCCGCGGGGCCCGTAACCAGGGCGACGGCCGTTATCAGGCCCCCGCTGGCCCCCCTCCAGCTCGGAGGTCTCGTCGGGGATGTAGGAGACGCGCAGGGCGTTGTTCTCAAACTGGTATCCATTCAGCTTCTGGATGGCTCTGAGAGGGACAGAGCATATGAAAATATATTGAGTGACATATACAGGAATACAGGACTTGTCATGTTACACTGACCAATAACATCTCTCTGCATTTTACTTTAAATACTTAAAACTCTTTTATGCTGCATTTTCAGTTATAATGACACTGCTATTACTGAGGAATAAATGTTGATACCTTGATGTATTTAGATTTCTGTCTGCAGTCTTTCATTTATCCAGAACATTATGATTATGATGATTATTATTATTGTCAGTGGGGTAACAGTAGTAGTAGTAGTAGTAGTCGTCATAGTAGTAGTAGTAGTAGTAGTAGTAGTAGTAGTAGTAGCAGTAGTAAAAGTAATAATAGCAGTAGGATAGATGCCTATAAACAGCTTTTCCCAAATATTATTGGGACATCAGCTATAAGACTCATGTGCATGTAGTGGAGTCTCAAGCTGCAGTTCATCTAAACGGCCACTAGATGGCACACGTGGAGCGTAGAAAAACACGGGGTCAGCCTGCTCTAAATCCAACTGCAATTTAGTTTGCGATTATTATTAGAAATCTGTAATTTACAATTCTTTGGATCGATAATTCTATAATAGATCTTCGGTAATTTGATAAAAAATAAAAGTAACAAGGTGAATGTCTGTCTGTCTCAGTAGTTGTTCATGTGTTTCTTGGTCCCAGACAGTAAAACGTTATGAGGCCTGCAGGTCTGATGTCATCAGAATCATATTGTCTAAACCAATAAACAGTTCTTCGGCCATAATAAATTAATGTCACAGGAACTTCTCTTAGTGATATATTGATTATCTATTTAGAAACTACTTGGTGCTAGATAGACACTTTTTTTCAAACAAAAGTTCCAACTGAAAATTTTAATTCCAAAACGCCTCATGTCCAGTTTGGAATATTTTTCAGTTCATCATCCAGTAAAAGTGCTACCAAGGACTTTCTTTAAAAGGTAGCAAATTTTGTTTTCAATGTGTCCTACTGATAATTTTATATTAGTATGTGTGAAAATTTTCAAACGGTAATTACTGTATATTATTTTTGAATTAACCTTTTTATTGGGAGACAAAATCCAGTATTTCACTGCCCCCAAGTAAATGTTATACAAAGCACCAAAAAAAGAAAAAAAGTATTCATATAGCACAAAAAGGTTTCATATTGTCCAATAAAGGGTCCATACAGCACCAAAAGAGACTTTATACAGTATCGAAAAAGGTTCTACACAGCACCAAAACAGGGTCCATAAACCAACAAAAACCAGTCCATACAAAACCAATAAAGGTTCTGTACAGCCCCCAAAAAATTAGGTCTATATAATTTTCTATACAGCACCAATAAAAGGGTTTTTATGGCACCAGAATAGTCTGTACAGCACAAGAAAGAGTCCATATAACACTAAAAAAAGGTACCATATAGCACTAAAAAAAAGGATTAAAAAGGTTCTAAACAGCAGAAAAAACAAGGTGACATGCAGCATCAAAAAAACAGTCCTACAGCCCCCAAAGGGGTTCAGTATAGTCCCAAAACATCTGGCCTTACTGCCAAGGAACCGATGAAAAACTGAATCCTCTTAGAGCAAAAACACTGACTGATGGAGAGAAGAGCGTTGAGTGAGGAGAAGGGAGAGGGGAGAGGTGGAGTGAGGGAGAAACGACAGGAGGGAGAGAGGGAAGGAGGGAGGGGACTTACTGTCTGGCGTGCTCCCGGGTCCCATATGTAACATTAACCACCGCAGTCTCACTCTCTGTGTTCACTGAGAGAGAGAGAGAGAGAGGGAGGGAGAGAGAGAGAGAAAGAAAGAGAGAGAGAGACATTATTGCTATGGCTTCTTTGGGTAACCACAGCTACGGTGGCTTTTTAAAGCTGCACTAGACAAGATTTTTATATGAAATTACACCTGTCTTAGTCTAAATCAGGAAGTGTGTCTCCCCACTAACTGAGATGTGCATATTGCCACACACACACACACACACACACACACACACACACACTGACAACACATTTAATGTACAGATGTCACGTTACATGACTTCTGAGTACTGAAGTCCTTCAAAATGTTCAAAACTCCAACAGAACCCTCTGAAATCGCATTTTGAGATTTCCTGTCGAAACAGGATGTTGGGGCGGGACTTAATGTGTGAAGGGATCGTTCAAAAGTGTAAACCAATGGGAGATCAGCTAGGGAGACAAACTGTTTTATTTGATGGGAGGGGCAGAGGGGCGGGACTGTTCAAAAATCTGTGATGTTTTATTGGTTGGAATTTTTATGTCGCCTCCTGATACACAATGTCTTTGGTTAAGTCTTTTGGACAATGGTGATTATTCTAATGACTTTTTTTTTTTTTTTTTTACTGTGTCTTGCCTTATCTCATTTTGTCTTTTGTGTTTCTATGTTTCTCCATTGTCTCACCGCATTGAATTTCCCCATGTGGGATAATAAAGTTTATCTAATCTAAGTCATCACTAAAGATTTTCCATTTTTTGCAGGAAGTAATGAGATTTTGACATAAATACAACAACATTTTTGACATTTTTTGGCATAAATTGTCAAAAAGGTGTATAATATGATAGAATGAGAATTATTTTTTATTTCAGCGTGACTTTAAATTTGCACATAATAGAGTGCCTTGGTGTTCTTTACTTTACAACTGTCTCTACCCTCGACTAGCGGAGCATGAAGCAGGAGAGCACACACTGGCATACACTCTCAACACCTAATAAATGTCATGCTGATTGGTTTATGCAGTTAATATCGGGCCATCTGATAGGCCGGAGGTCCAGTAAGAATGAAGCCTGTTGGCCAGGAGCCGTTACCTTGTTCACAGTTCTCCACGGTTCCATACTGGGCCAACAGACCATCCAGCACCTGAGAGAGAGAGAGAGAGTGAGAGAGAGAGAGAGAGAGAGAGAGAGAATGTCAGTTAAAATGGGAAACACAAACGACTCTATAATAATTCAGCAGTCATGAGCTCCACAGCAAAAAAACTGCAAACACTGGTGGGGAAAAATAATTGATTTAAACACAACAGAGTTTAAAGAGAAACCAGAAACAGAGACAAGAACTTGGTAAAATAGTTTGGAATTTACCAGTTGCTGAGTGATATTATTATTATTATTGTTATTATTATTATTATTATTATTATTATTATTATATATTTGTATTTATGTTTTTTTTACTTAGTGCTGTATGACTGTCCTAATAGCTAATAACTAATAACTTTATGAGGCAATGTACCTTGTAATATTGTATACAATATTAACAATAAAAATTTAATTACAAAAAATATTTTCCCAGTTGTCATCAATTGTTGGCATCAACTGGGTATGAGAAGACTTGCAATATATTAACCTGAGTGAGCTTTTTATCAATATTAAGGAGAGCAAAGGTCAAGCAAAAATCACCATAAATATGTCTTTTTAAAAATAATAATATCAGGCAGAAATCAGGACTGATGTTCCCTCTAAGCTTGTTTGGAGTTTGGTGTCCTAATAATTTATCACACCGACCGAATAATAATGTCAGTCGTTGCTCCTTCCTGTCGGTTGATTGTAATGTTTGTGGTTTAGGACTCGAAGCTTATTCTGCTGCCGGCCTCATCAGAACTCACTCAGGATGAGAATAAACAGATAAAACTGAACGCCTGAAATGTAAATGTCATGTGCCAGTCAGTTCTGCGGAGAGATGTCGCCCTCGTGTGGTCGCAGATGACAGGAGCAGGCCAGCGCAGAGAGAGAGAGAGAGAGAGAGAGAGAGAGAGGAGAGAGAGAGAGAGAGAGAGAGAGAGACAGAGAGAGAGAGAGAGAGAGAGAGAGAGATGGGAGGAGGGAGGAGGGGGGGGGGCTTTGGTGCACACACACACAAACACAAAGCAAGCACACAAATACAGATTCTTGAGCGGAGTGTAAGGAGAAAGAGAGAGAGAAAAAGAGAGAGAGAATCTGACACACACACACACACACACACACACACACACACACACACACAGAGAGAGAGAGCCACACCCACAGCCGCTTACCAGCCAGCTACCAGCCAGAGGAGGCGTGCACTGTGCCACACCCACACAAACACAATAACGCGCGTGCACACACACACACACAGACACACAGACACACAGACACACACACACACACACACACACACACACATCACATGTATGGAGCCTTTTGATCCGCCCACATTCCCATCTCTAGCAGTCAATCTGGTTTGATGAATCAACAGATTATACTGAACTGAATACATTCAGCAGAGACAGAAGAGGGGAGAGGAAGAGAGAGTGGGGGGTTGAGAGAGAGAGAGAGAGAGAGAGAGAGAGAGAGAGAGAGAGAGAGAGAGAGAGAGAGAGAGAGAGCGAGCAGAAGAGGAGGGGGCGGGGGTGACAGACAGTTAACCTATATTTAGATGCTTTAAAGTAATATTTTGTGACATTTACATATAAATTAACGTCAGTATTCCTATCCCTGAACACAGCAGTGATCCAACACATATCCAGTTCATGAAAGCTCTTCCATTCACTGTTCTGAACACCCTGTAGGTGTCAGGCAGGTCTTTCCCCGACGCACATTAGTTTTACGTTTCAAATAGAGCATCATCTAATTTTGGAACAAAACTCAGCATACATGTCCCTTATTTTCCTCTCAGCTTAAAAAGTAAGACAACCAACTTCCTCAGCGTCCTATCTGGACACACAGCTTGAAAACCAGGTTGACCGTTTCTGTGTCCTTCACGTCCTGGAAAGCTCTCTGACAAACCTGTTGCTTAAAAACACACACACACACACACGGCTAATTTTCCAGAGTTAATAAGTGTTAAAGTGTTAAATAAGTTTCGACTGGTGAGCTGTTGTCCGCTCATAACTCATGAACTAACTCAGAAACTATCTGTAAGCGTTAAATTAACTCTGATGGGTGTGGATTGATAGAAACACATGATTTTTACACTCTCAACATTAACTCTAAGGATTCTGCTGTGCATAAATTAACTTTATACAACTTCTAACCTGCAGAACAGAGGTAGGAAACCTTTTTTTGACATGAGATTTTTATTCCTTGGCCGGGCTGGGTGAGATCTACCAGCACCCGTCATGAAGATTCAGTGAACTCATAACTCATATTTCCCTTTAAAAGACCCGGTCCTCATAACTCACATCAGTTCGATAATACTTGCCATGATGTATTCTATGAATTTAAGGCATGAAGATTTATATCAGTCTAAAAAGGTGGGCAGCATGAGCTCACCCTCCACTTAAGTACACATTCTGGATAATTGGGACGAGCGTCAGCACCGCTAGACCCGAGACGGACTTCGCGATCTTGCTCAAGGACACTTGAGACTTCGTGGGACTTCGGGACTTTAACCCGGGTTCCTCTGGTTGGCAGACGGACTCACTGTGCCACCCCGCTGCCCAATCTGCTGAATCTTGTTGTTAAATATTACTAATCGTGGTTGCCATCCATCTGAAGCGGTGACACAACTGCAGCAATTAAGGGGTCAACAATCAATAGCTTAGCGCATACAACAATCAGTCCATATGCTGATCAATACGTTACAATTAGCTAATGTTCGATTTCAATCTGTAGGCTACCATTAAGAATCATCTTCCAGCTGCTCTGTAGCATGAAGCGAGTGTCAGTCGTTCCCACGCAGAGCCGTGAGTGGGGGGCGCTTTTGGTTTTAGCCGCCAATTACATCATCAGCCACACAGGCGTCCAGATCTGTGGGTCCCAACCCACGGCTTGCAGTCAACCCACTGAGGGAAAAACCAGAGAGCGGACAACCCCTAAAAACCCCACAACACACACACACACACTTGAGTTTCCTATTTTATTTTTAATTTTATGCTACAAAGTTGCTGTGAGCCTATAGTCACAAGCATTTCATTGTCCAGAATGACCCTGTGTCATGCGGTGTTATGCTGCACATATGACAATAAAAAACACTTTTGACTTTGACACACACAGAGGTGCGAATATCTGCGATGATGTCAGCCTAGGATGTGGAAATTCTTAGTATTTATGGTGATTTTGGTTCTTGGCGGTGTGAAGTAATCACAGTAAAAAAAAACTGAATCATATTACTGTGCCGTTTCCACACAGTCACCAACTATAAAACACGCCCCCTTGTACAAGCCAGTCAGATTTTGTCTGAAATCGACCAATCAGCGCTAAGGAGGAGGGTGGGCCTTCCAGAATGGCCGGCCAATCAGAGCAGTAGCTCATTAGCATAAGAAGCTGCTTATGTAAAACGACCTATTTTCTTGTAGGTGGGAAACAAACACTGGGAAGTGAATAGCTAAAGCTATAACTAAACGATTTTTACTGAAAAAAACAGATGTATTTTATAGACACCAGGTAATTAACTATAAAGCAAGGAATCTGTCTGTGAGTGAGTGTGTGTGTGTGTGTGTCCTTCGCATATCTCGAGAACCGTTCGTCCGATCTACTTCACACTTGGTGGGTGTATTGCTGGGGACCCACGGACGTGCAGTGTCGGATTTGGTGCAATTTGGACACGCGACACATTCAATATTATGTAATAAACTTTGAATAAACAAGCGAACAGCGCTCTGTGCAGCAGCGGGGCGAACGGGCACTGCACTACTTATATATAATTGCTGAAAAAGCAAATGATACCCCTCCTTTAAATTGTAAAAATCCCAACCCTGCCAGCGTCAGGACAACTGGGCCGCTGGTCTGTCAGAGTGGAGATGGCAGCTAAGCCGTCTATCTGGGCTACTGCTGAGCATCCTGATGCCGTGTGCATCGGTGCACATGTGCAGGAGGCCGCTCATGCGCTGAGTGCTATCCACATTAAGCCCTTCATTCACCTGCAGCTTGTGTTCAGACCGACAGCAACTTCAGAAACCGGTCCAGTCTGGAAGTCTGTGGTTCTTTTTCTACGACCAGAGAAACGTTGATGCGCATGACTGCTGCGTTTCTTTATTCGTCTGTGTGGAAGAGTTGGCTACAGCTGAACTTTGGGCCGTCAGTCCCGTACTGATGCTGCAGCCTGGTGTCCTAATATTTTGTGAAATGAGCACGATGTCTTAAAATGCAAATATGTGCTCCGTGCACGGAAAGTGAGAGAATTCAGAAAGGATTATGTGAAGGAGACACGACCAGAAACAGACAATCGTTTATCATTGAAAGGCCGCAGTGTGAAATCGGAGTCCAGACTCTGATCCAGGTTCAATTCCCAACAGACACCAAGAACTGTTCTACTGTGACTAGGACAGTTTTTCTTCTTTTGTTAAACTTAGTTTTAACCAGCAGCTCTCAAACAGGTGAAAATGTCGTGTCCAGTTCCTGCTATTTTCACACAATCCTTTCATGGTGGGGGAACATAAGCTTTACATTATTTACATCCACGACACGCTCATTTCACAAGATGTAACGAGGCCGTGTTGGGCGGGAGCACGGACAGCGATGTGGTGGCCGAGCACGGACTCACAGCAACATTTTGTTTAAATGAGCCCAGCAAGAATAATAACGGAGGAAACAGGAACTAACCTCCCACTGCAGGTGTGGTGGAATGTTTCTGATCTGCAGTTTCCTGGTCCTGTGGAGAGAAGAAGAAGAAGAATAGAGGTTAGAAAGTTAAAAAAAAAAAAAAATGTGGATAGAAACAAAAAAACGTCTCTCAAATGTTGGGGACCAAAGGAGAGAAATGAGACAGAAATGAGAAACAAAAAACAATGTAACAAGTTGTTGTTTTTCATACTGGGACAGTGGGGTGAATCAGTCTTTTTGATGATGTTGCAAAGGGTCAAGGAAACTTAAAACAAATATTATGTCATTTTCCAATTAAAATAAGAGAGAGGCAAAGTCCAAAATTGACGTTCCAACTGTCCAACTTTCCACTTTCGACTGACCAGAGTTTGACCGATCAGCGGAAGTTTCTGGAATATTAGCTTTGCTGTTCTAAGTGACCATCAAACCATTAAGAGATATGACAGCTCGTCAAGATTCATGCTCTCTCTCTCTCTCTCTCACACACACACACACACACACACACACACACACACACACACACAAACACACGGGCAGTGTTGAGTTTCAGGTCTTAGCATGCCAGCTCAGTACACATGAGAAACACAGGGTGTGTGTGTGTGTGTGTGTGTGTGTGTGTGTGTGTGTGTGTTGAAACTGGACACTGATGACAGTTGTAACACTTTGCCAGCTGCCTTAGCCCAGGGGGTGGTGTGTGTGTGTGTGTGTGTGTGTGTGTGTGTGTGTGTGTGTGTATGTGTGTGTGTGTGTGTGTGTGTGTGCGTGGGAAGGGGGTTGGGGGGGTGGAGATGAGAAAGGGTGAAAGAGTGAGAGGATATTGAATGAGTGCAGAGGCCAGAACGTGACTTGAGTGAGAAATAGATGGATGCTTGCTAGAAAGAGAAAGAAAGAGAGGAAGAAGAGGAAGAGAGGAGGAAGTCTGTTTGAAGTAACTTCCTTTGGCGCAAATACTGAACTAAAAGGAGTTCTGACACTCCATCCATCCATCCATCCATCCATCCATCCATCAGCTATAACCAGAGAGGTTCAGTGACAGTAATAATATATGGTGCTACCTGTAGAGGGAGATACAGAGCACCTAGGGTGACTGAGGGGGAGGGAAAGAAAGAAAGAAAGAAAGAAAGAAAGAAAGAAAGAAAGAAAAGGATCACGCTGGGGGTCAAATGGGATGGGCTACAACTCACAGTGTGCATGCATGTGTGTGTGTGTTTGTGTGTTTGTGTGTTCTGCTGGCCGGTTGAGTTTTGAATAGCGATTCTCTTGTGACCTTTGAACCCTCTGCCCTGCCCCGAGCTGAGCCTTGACCAATCACAGATCAAGGAAAACCTCTCCTGACTCTACGGCTCTGTGTGTGTGTGTGTGTGAGTGTGTGTGTGTGTGTGTGTGTGTGTGTGTGTGTGTGTGTTGCAATCACAGTAGGAAAGGATTTCATTCCAAAGTGTTGTACACCAACAAAAAAAAAAGTTTGCCTGATGTTCATTACATCCTCTAAAATGTTACTCAGTTTGAACGAATACCTTAAATATTCCATAGTGAGCTTTACTTTCTTGCCAGTGATCGCTTTTTTTTCAAAATGAACGCTGCATTTTTCCAAGTGATGGACGCTTCACTTTGGAGCAAAAGTCTTTACGTCAGTTTTATCGTTATTTGTCAAAGTCGTTTGAATTTCAGCTGAAACCAGGCGCTCCCGTCCGGCCCGTCTGAGCGCAGAGCGCCGGCACATCCAAGCAACAAAACGCCAATTCTTGTCAGGA
This sequence comes from Centroberyx gerrardi, assembly GCF_048128805.1. Lineage (NCBI taxonomy): Eukaryota > Metazoa > Chordata > Actinopteri > Beryciformes > Berycidae > Centroberyx > Centroberyx gerrardi. Next base: position 31,665,756 of record NC_136003.1, on the reverse strand, counting down.
GAAGATACCTGGGGCAAAAATATGACATTCTACATTTAAATATTCTCATATTTCACTGATACTGCTATCCAGAGCGGCTTACGATGAGTGCAACAGTTAATAATAAACTTCAGTTACTAGATCAACAACATGATTTTTTTTTTTTGTCTTAAGGAATTTTAGAGCACTTCTGTCACCATGCTCCACTCAGCGTTTCCCTCTGAGACACACACACATTTCACCAAGAGGGGTCAGAGGTCAGGGCCGGTCAGGCGTGACGCCCCCGTGGAGCAGGTAGGGGGTTCAGTGTGTTGCTCAAAGACACTTCAACAGGGACTGACGTTGTTACAGGAATCGAACCCGTGACCGCCGGGCCACCCTAAGGACCCACGAGGACCCAGGGGTCACTGGACCCCCACCATACCTCCTCTACCGCTGCAACCATACTGTTTGACCTGAATGGACAATGCTGCATGTGTGTGTGTAGAGTAAGGCTGCGTTCACACACAGCGTTTTTTTTTTTTTTTCAAAACTGCCACCGCCTTTTCTACATTAAAACCAACGGGGAAGCAAGACGCACAAAAGGCGGCGGCTCTCGAAAAGGCGCTGAGCTCGGCAGCTTTTTTGGCAAAGCGGAGCGCTTTCTGAGAAGTTGAAAAACGTTTTTTTCAACTTCTCAGAAAAGCGCCAAGTGACGAGAACCACTTTTTTTTCTCAGCCAACCAATCACGATGAAGGAGAGGCTGGCCGTTTCCCACAATAACAACAAAGATGGAGAAATTGGTCGTTGTAGTTAAGTGATAATCCGTTACCATAACAACTATCATTAAGAGTCAGTGTGGATCATACTGGATGTGTATTGGGGATATATGTCAGCCTTTGCTTGTTGCACAACACTGTACTGTCTGATAGAAGAGCTGCTCAGCTAACCAGTTAGCAAGCTAGCAGCTGCTCAGCTAACGTCAGATAATGTTACCGTGATCCGCTTTATTTATCCTCACAAGAAGCTCCAGGCAGCTTTTTCCACACAAAAAAAAACGCTATGTGTGAACGCAGCCTGATTCATACAATATAGCCTCCTGTCTGTTTCATGTCTTGCCCCGCCCCCATGCATCGCCCCACGACGCCTCTGCACCAATTTCACCGAGACAAACTGCTGTAAATGTGTTGTTCTTGCCGACTTAAATGATTCTGATTCTGTCACAACCACGAAGCATCTCTTAGGGAGAGGGGGGGTGGGGCGGACAGTGGATCGTGATTTCCAACAGGTTTCCATCTCTACTTGAAGCTCTCACCAACAGTCCAGTCCAACCATTGTCAGGTCGGCCATTTTGGGGCTTGAGCTCCAGTTGCTGGAGAAAACCACTGAATCAACAGCAAGTCATGGGATGGCGTCCGGCTCAACCACACACACAGTGGGGGAGGGGAGGACTGCTGAATAGAGGAGATGGCAGTCGTGTGTGTGTGTGTGTGTGTGTGTGTGTGGGGGGGGGGGTTGCATGTGTGTGTGTGTGTGTGTGTGTGTGTGTGTGTGTGTGTGTGTGTGTGTGCGAGTACGTTCGATCATACATGCTTCCAGTATGAGTGTATACATGATTGTGTTGCTTATGTGTGTCCATGTGTGTGTCTGTTCTTTCATGTGTGTGTGACTAGGTTTGTTCATGTATTCTTGCCGGTATGAGTGTGTGTGTGTGTGTGTGTGTGTGCATTGTCCCCCTCAGCTCTTAATACAATAATAGCACATAATGACGCATATTTTTTCTCTTTATCTACTTTCAACGCCATCAAACCTGCCTCTCCCTGCTGACTTCTCTTATTTCTTTCTCTTGCACTTCTCTGTCACACATGATCATCTTTCAGTCACAGGAATATTTGTTCCATCTATTGTCTTGATGCTGAGGCTTTGACCCTTGACCTCCTTACTATAGTTGCTTGTAACGGTGGCAATCTAGTTGAAACTCATTCTACTGTTGACTTCACTGGAAGTCTCTCTGGATCAAGGCTGTCAGAACAAAATGTAAAAACAGCTCAGCTCCATAGACTCTCATTCTATTGGACTCAGTGATTTACTCTCATGTTCTCTATTGAAAATTGAAATTTCAAGAAACTGAATAATGGAAAAACCACATGTTGTGAATCAACTCCGGATAGAGTCTCTGTTTAGAACACATCGCCTGTGCATTGCGCTCTGCTTTCACGTTTCAATATTGTGTAAAATGTTATTATTAATATTCAAAGTTCCGTCAAATTTCACTCATTTCAGTGGATTCATTGTCCAATTTAATTGTTTAGGGGCAATTGACGGCCCCAGTCTTTACTATTGGCTGCCTTTAATGTTTTTTCTTATCTGGGGATCAAAGCTAATTCTACTGTTGGCCTCACTAGAAGTCACTTTGGAGAGCAGCGTCAGCTAAATGGCTAAAATCTAAATGTTCAACAGATCCAAACAAAATCCCATCTTTACCACATCCAAGACACACACACACACACTCCCCTCCCCCCCCTCATGTCCACCCCACCCCACCCAGCAGAGCATCAATGGCCCTTAACACCAACAACAACCAACCCCCATCTCCAACTCCCCCCTCCCCCCTCCCCCCTCCATACCAAACCCCACCCAAACCCCCGGGAAGCTCCGGCACAAATGAATAGGAGTCTTTTGTGCATCCAAAATACCTGACATCCCCCATCCCCGAAAAATGGAAAACCCCTTTGATCCTCGATCAATGGTCTAACCATTAGCTATACCACCAGCTACACCCCCCAACACACACACACACACACACACACACACACACACACACGGCCACCTTGTACAACCGATACCACACACACACACACACACACACATATAACATCCACCATACAAGCAAAACTCTCTTGACCCCCCCCACGCAGTTCCACCTTATCAACACATCAACCCCCCCATTATCCTCTCCAACGCCATTCCAAACCATCACCCCAGTCAACCACACACACACACACACACACACACACACACGCACACACACACACACCCCCGCCCCCATAAAGCCACCATCAATGAACTCGTTTGACCCCTACCGTCGCCGCCCGCCAACCCGCGGCCTTCCCATTGGCTGAAACCATGGCAACAGGTCAGGAATGGGCGGGCGCAGAAAGATGGATGGGCGGATGGGGAGACAACAGAACAACACGCCTAACACTCGTTTACCCGCTCGTTCGCTCATCTGTTGTTCGTTTTTTTTTTGTTTTTTTTTTTTAAACATCTTTTCCCTCTACCTATCTGGGGCCGGTCCGCCTCGTCTGTCCCGCCTTCCTCCAACACGACCGCTTTAAAATCTTCAACTTTTCAATTTCTTGTTGTAATCTCAGTCAGCTGTTGCTCTATCAGAGTTAACGCTCTCAGATTATTGTGCATGAAAATCTACATCATGTTTCGCGGTTTGTGAATGCTTTGCTGATTCCGAACTTCCAGAATTAAGAGAAAACCAAATAACAGTATCGGTAAAACATGAGAAAATTCCTCGAATATGTGATTAAAAAGTAGTAAAACACAAAAACATGGATGTAATGAGTGCGAAACAGGAGATTGGGGAATGAGAATTTTCCATTTTAAATAAATGGGAGTGATTAAAAGAAATCTTGAGCCCGGCCTTAATCCCACATCCCCGACTCGTAGTTAAATATACAAAAATGGAACGCACAACACGCTGTCAATGAAGCTTGAAAACGTCTGAAGTCGAATGTGAAAACTGGAGCTGTTGAGGTTCCCTCAGCTGTGAAGGCATTAAATCCACGCTTAGCTCCAGCCTCCAGTGGAACAAAGGACAGAAGAGAAAGAAAAGGGGAGAAAAGAAAAGAGAGAATGAAAGGAGTGTGGTCTTTAAGGAGGAGGAGGAGAGGAGCAGGAGGAGAGAAAAGCTTTGCTCCTAGAAGGGTCAAAGGTCGAGGGTCAGAGCTCCTTAGACCAGACAGAGGGGCCATGGGACCAGAGGGGCGTGTCTGTGTGTGTGTGTGTGTGTGTGTGTGTGTGTGTGTGTGTGTGTGTGTGTGTGTGTGTGATGGTGTTGTCCTATACCTTCGTAGCAAACCACTGCAGCATGAACCCAATTGTAAGAGAATGCACAGTAGAAGAGGAGAGAAGAAGAAAAGTGGGAAGAGAAGAAGAGGAAGAGAAAGAAGAAAATTGGGAAGAGGAGAAGAGGAAGAGAAAGAGGAAGACGAGCATTGGTGGAGGACGTTCAACACAACGCAACACACGCACACACACACACACACACACACACACACACACACACACTCTAAACCTGTAGGGCCCTAGCTGATGTGAAAGGTCAACAGGAAATGAAATCATGTAAAGGAAGTTATGCTGCTCCTACACTTCCTGTTTGGCTCTCAAGTGTAGTGTAGCCAATCAGAGAGCTCGGAGAGATGGGGGAAGGAGATTAAACACAGGGAGTGTGGGGGAGGGGGGGGGGGTGACGAAAGGTTGTAACTTTTTAAATTCAACTATAATATGTATTTGATCAAATTAGCAGTCTTGACGCTGCACTATAGGCAATATTTTTATGTAAAAATCCAGTCGTCTTAAAAGCCTAAATCAAACCATAATATGTAGATTTGATCTAATTTGCAGTTTTAACTCTGTAAAGTCAAAATCCAGTTGTGTTATCAGCCTGCATCACAAAGTGGGGCCTGCAGCAGAGAAGAGCGTCCCGTCCCCACCAACCGGGACGTTTAGATCCCCCCCCCAAATGAAGTTCTGGTGTCGGTATGGAACGAAGAGACGGATCAAAACTTAAGAGTGAAATCCAAAAGTAAACGGCATCAAGCGCTCCGTCCAGAGAAAGCTGCTGGACTCCTCACCACCTCCGGCCCGCCACACATTTCTGAGTAATAAAGTCTTCAAAATTGTTGCTGCCATTTGTTGGCCGACTAGCATGTGAAACTTTGTCCATCAATTAAACAATCTGATGGTTCAAAGCCGGGCATTAGACCGCCATCTTGGACCACACCAGCTGAGCCAGGATTGACTCTCACGTTAATACTTTACGTCTGATTGGCTGAGCGGACTGCAGGCTTCAGACACTGGCTCCTCCTCTTAAGGTAAGCGTGAAAAGCACATGGCGGTGACACTGTCTTTTATATTAAAAGGTGATGTGGAGCTTGGAGTAATGCTGTGTTTCTGATTTAATCCATCCCACCAGTTAGAAGGGGGGCAGATTCGGTCATGTGGTTCTGTCGGGGCAGATGCTGATGCTGCTCTCCTTCCTCTCCTTCCTCTCTCTCTCTAAATTGCCCCTGTGGATTCCAGCCTGTGGGGTGATAACTCAGTACATCACCAACTGGCTTTAGATTCAAGCCGCATCGACAGGTTCAAACACCTTGTGAGGGAGTCGCTCCTCTGCCTAATGATCTGCGCAGGGAGGTGGAGATATACATGCTAATTACTAGAGTGACACAGAGATATGGAGCTAATTGCTAATTACACAGTCTCCTCGTTAACTAAGAAGAAAGGCTAATCGCACCTGCACCTGTAATTGACTTTCAGACATAGGTTGTTGCACACTGCCACTCAACCAATGAGAACCTTTCCCTTCGCAACACTACCACGCTGACCCCGTTTGATTGGTTGACTCTGCTGTCAGTTGTCATATTAACAGGGTTCGCAGTGGTCTATTCTGATCGATATTGCGATCGGGGCCGGAAGATCTGATTGTGTCTATGCAGCGGTCTGCAGCTACAGAGTTTTGAACAGGCAGATCATGTGTTTTTTTTTTTACTGCTTTGGTGTTGCCTTTCATAACGTTACGCCGTTTTCATGAGTTAACATAGCTAACTGGCAAGTGCTAATTAGGTAGCATTAATCAGATAAACAATCAAAAATCAATAAAATGTCTTCAGAGCTTACCGTCGACCCCAACGATGGATCAACTGTTCTCCAAGAATGGTTTGAGACGTTTTTTCCTGTTGTCTTTCAAATAAAAGCCGTAGGGAACTGGGAAGCTTCGAATTAGAACTACTACTGAAGGAAGGAAGCTTTTTCATTTCACTTTAAAAGCAGATATATCGCACATTTTTTATTATATTTTTTCATATTCTGTATTGTAAATATCTCTATTTTTGTTTTTTATATTTATGTTCTTGACTTTTTGACTTGCAGTACTTGTGTTTTTTACTTCTACTTTCTTATTTTTCTCCATGTTTATTGTATGCACCTATTGTGAAAACTTACTTGGCAATAAACCTGATTCTGATTCTGATTCTGGAGCGGGCCGACTACTTCGATGTCTTACTTATAAACGTGTACATTCATCTGCATAGTGTTGTATAACTTAATGAGTACAGCACTAACATGAAAGACACTGGGAAACAGACTGTGTGTGTAACAGGATGGTTAGCAGCAGCGCTTGTTTTAAGCTGATTAAATCAGAGAGAGAGAAACGGAGCGAGAGAGTCAGACAGAGAGACAGATTACGAGCTGAAAAGTCAATGAAAACTGTTCCCAGCAGACTACTAGAGCCACACACACACACACACACACACACACACACACACACACACACACACACACAGACATGGGCACTATGCCATCTTTCCTGGTGCATTCACAACTACTCCACAGCCACACACACACACAGTCTAATGTCCACCAGTCTTCCTCAAATGAAATACCCTGAACACAAACTGGTAAAGTGGGAAAAAATGACCTCATATTGAAGAGGGTTGGATATTTAATTTCTTAAACATATCATCCCCCAGGAATGATGCGGGCACCCCTTGGCCCAATCAGTAACAAGTAAACAAACGTTGCAGCGCTCCACTTAGGCCAATCAGAGCCATTTTAAAAATGACAGAATGGAGCAATGAGATGAATCGTTTCCCTGAGTTTCGTCAAAATCAAATCGGTGGCATCTGAGATATTGTGTGTGACGGACGGACCGGGGATTTAAGTCTTAGATTTAGACTTCCTAACTTTCTTCAGTGTTTCGCTGTCAACCAGTATGTCATCCAGCGACGATGGAAGAGCTGGTCTCTCTGTCTCTCTCTCTCTTTTCTCTCTCTCTCTCTCTACATTCGTAAGGTCTCGAGTATCTGATATCTTCACTCCGCTCACACACACACACACACACACACACATATACAAGGATTTTTAACACATACAACACTATAGCAGCCTGGTTATTACTTGTCAAAGGTGAACGGGCAAACTCACTGCAGGTGGCTGTGGTTTCATCGCTCTTTTTGCACACACACACACACACACACACACACACACACACACACCAATCCTTTGAGAGGAAACAGTTACAGTAAACCTGCTATACCGCCCCGCCATAGATAACGGTCGGCTTTAGGCAGCATGGCGTTGCCTATGGCTGTAACCCAAATAAGGCAGACAGACAGACAGGCTTGTTATCTTGAGTGTCAGAGAGACAGAGTGAGGGAGGGAGGTGTGTGTGTGTGTGTGTGTGTGTGTGTGTGTGTGTGTGTATGTGTGGGAGAGGGGCGGGGTGGGGGACATACACACTTGGAGGTCAAACAGGCTAAGAACATGCTATTTTAATACCTCCTCTACAGCTGCAGCCATACATGCTAGACATGCCTTCAATGCACATTATTAATGCCAAATGTCTCTATATACAGTGTATGTAGACTGATATGTCTACTCTACTTTCTATATGTAGTTTCATATCCTTTCTAGTTCTGTTGGGATTGATGTTTATGTGTTTATATTGTATGTGTGTTGTTTTATTGTGCCTTGCTGGAAGCTGGATTCCCCCTCATAGTAACAGTGAGCAGAGCTGAATGTGTGGTTTCACCTGTTGGACTCACCTGTGGATGTGTGTCGCTGTAACGTTCCTGTATTCAACCTATTTCTAAAGCTATAAAGGCTACAAAAAACACTTATACCAGTAGTGCAACAATAAATCTTATTATTACGATTATATGAGAAAACAAATTAACACTATCTGCTTGTGGATTTGTTATTTGTCTTGGTTGCTTTAGATATTTACTTCAGTTTCTTTTTGGAAATACAGTTGCAATAATAAAGAAAAGGTCTTTATTATTTATGACTGCTAGACTGCTTTTTTCCCATAACACCGTATCGTCTTTTATGTTTTTGTCTTTTGTCTCATAATGTCCTTGTCTTTTGTTCTGTGAAGTTGTGCTTTGTCACTAGTGGTTTTTGTATGTGTAGTGTTTTTTTTTTATTATTGTCATATAAATGGAAAAGGTTTTGATATGTCTCTGCGTCAATGTCACAGTGTGCGTTTTCTCTGGGACTGAAGCGATGTGCTAAATCCAGTCTTGGTGATTTTGATGTTTTATCTTCGGTGGAAGAATTACACGCTGCTCTGTGCGTTGAGAAAATGTTATGAAAGCCTTTCAAAACCCACTGGATAAACTCAAAAATGCGTAGCGGTTAAGGTGAAAACAAGGCTGTTTTTTCCTTTAAATGTTTAGTTCCTGAAAAGTTGACATTTTGGAGATATGAGGTTTTCACTGGACAGCAGACAGATCAGTATTCTGAAAACTTGATATTCTGTTCTGTTCTTTTCATCATCAGGATCAATTTATTCGTCATAAATGTCCAGTAAGGTTACAGCAATCTGTCGGTTCATATTGGAAGCTAAAGACAGTAACGCAGTATTAATCGACACACATGGAAGAGGAACAACAGCAACCCGCAATCACTCCAGTTCGAGACACACGTCAGAAAACAGGCTACATGTCTGTCAGTCAAACAAACCTCAAGCTGAAGCAGCGGGAGGTCTGGCCTGACTCTCAGACACGGAGACAAACACACACACACGCCGTTCAAAAGGAAACACCGACGCGTACAAACAGTTTCAGCTGACTGCTGCACCACAGCTCATCTACTCATCACAAAGAGTTTCATCCCCCCGGTCTCTCCACATCGAGCATTAGCGGCGGTTCCGCGGCGCGTCTCAAGCGACCCCGCCGACAAACAACGTGATAAACCACAGTGGCACCAGACCAGACTAAACAAATCAGCAAACACGCTCAATAAACAAAGTTGAGGAACGCTGCGCGCTTTGAGGGGTTCTGGCCCGGCTCGGCCCCGAATTCAGGCCAAGACACTTTCAAGCCAAGTTCCTCAGTCAAAAAATTACAGCATCTCCACAAATGAAGGACTACTTTTTCCTTCTGTTAGGTTTAGGCATGCTTAGGGTTAGGCATGAAATCATCAGTCAAGTTTAGGATTAACGTATTAAATGTGTAATTAGTGTTTTAGGTGAAAATCAACAGCTTGTCCAGGATCTAACAGCTTCTACATTTGACCGACAGGTACGTGCTTGACACACAGAACAACGGATAAAACAGGGATTTCCCTTTGAAATATTTCCATTCATTCTAAACTTCTGAGAGGATCATTGTTTTAATCAGTTCTCTTAAAACTGACAGTTGTCAAGGTAACATCATCATCAATACAGGCAGGCTGGCAACCGTGACGACGGCCTTGACACGCTGCGACTGGTTTTCACTGCAAAGGTTTCCTTCAAGCCGAACTTCAAAACACAACCGTGTTACTGGGACATGGATGATTTAGCATGCATGGAATAAAGAGGGAGGGATGGAGGGATGAACAGAGAAAGAGAACAAGGAGGGGAAAATAAGAGCTTCTTAATTCTTAGGCGGTAGAGAGGTGTAAGGTGTAACAGTGTTTAGGTGATGGCAGGGTGAGAAATGAATGGAGGCTCGGGGCAAAAATACCCTTGAAAGTTCATAAAATGCCTGTGAAATTAAACACAAGGGGACAAAAAATGCCCCCAATAATTAAGGGTAGCATTTTTTCCATTTCACATTGTTTGGTGAGTTGTCAAATATTCATGCGTGAATGTGACTACTGTCCCCCGCGGGCCACCGTAGGTGATTCATGGGAGATTCCTTCCAGAGTGTTCCGGGGGGGAAAAATTGAGCGTTTTTTTTATCAGAAAACCACCAAGTACGCAGCCTGAAACAGTAGAAAATGTCGGCACCACTCGACCAAATCACTCGACCAACACAAACCACTGCATCAACAAAATATACAGCAACCGATATGGTGAAAAAACAACCCACAACAATGGAGGGGTGGAAGATGGACTGGTTGGGGACAGAGGGAGGAAAACAGCCCCATCCTCTTCTGTAAGGCTGCTAGCTTCCAACAGTGGGAAGGAGACCTTAATCTTAGTGGTACAAATTGATTGTTTATTTGCCGATATTCAATGCAAAATGCTTTATTTCATAGTTAAATAAAGTTTCCCCCGAATAGGACGGGGCAAAAAATGCCCTCTGAAAAAAAAATACAAGTGAATTTCTTACTCTGGGTGAGGGCAGTCCAGAGGTTAGAGAAGTGGGCTTGTGACTGGAAGTCTGCCCGTTCGGGACGGGGGAAATAAATGAGTGGCTCTGTCCCCTCTAACTACTGTTGAGGCGCTCTTGAGCAAGGCGCTGGAGCCTTAATTCTTCCAGTCGGCTCCCAGGTGAGACTGCGTTTAACCGTGAGAACGGACAGCTGGGCTTTAAGAGAAGAAACACCTATCAGCCCGATCGCTGTGGACACATGCAGAGACGACGGGGTGCAGGAGAGCGATGACCGGCTGCCACTACACAACCACTGCAGTACAGCAACACGCTCGCTCTCCAACGTCCCGGGGGGGGGGCGGGGCGAGAGCTGGCTGCTGGGTGCAGGCGAGCAGAGCAGGGAAGTGCAGGGGGTTAATATTTTATAAGAGCTATCTAGCCAGCATAAAATCACAGATGAATATTTTATTGCTAATGGTGAAGAGCAAGTGGGCAGAGGCAACCAAATACCATTATCCAGCCCGCCTACCAGCCTTGTTACCAACCAAACACCGTCATCTAGCCCCGCCTACCTGCCTGCCCCTAACCCCAACCATCATCCAGCTCCCCTCCGCCCCCTGACCTTCCCAACAAGTACCAAGTTCTGGGATGTGACAACTTCCGGAGTCCAATTCAATCAGACTCTTCCTCTCTCTTTCTTTCTCGCTCGCTGGCCGGGACGCAACCAAAAAAATACTCTCTCCCCTTTCCCTTCCTTCTCCTCCCTTTGTCTCTCCACATCTCTCTCTCTCTCTCTCTCACACACACACATTTTTACACTCTCTTCCATTCTTCCCCATCTTTCCCTCCCTCCCTCCCTCCCTCCCATCCCTCTGCTGGAGGTTTTCCTCAGACTTCACCGAGCGCCGAGGGCTGGAGAGAGAGTTCCGGTGGATGTAACACTGTACGCCGAGCTTTAAATAGACACTATAGCACAGGGAGGAGGAGGAGGAGGAGGAGGAAGAAGAAGGAGGAGGAGGGAGGAAGAAGGAGGAGGAGGGAGGAGGAGGAGGAGGAAGAAGGAGGAGGAGGGAGGAGGAGGTGGAGGAGGAGGAGAGAGAGGTGAAAAAGGAAGCGTGAAGGAGGAGGAGGCAGAGAGATTCCATACTGGACAACCTGAGCGGAACATGGCAGGCGGACAGTGAGCGGCTCTGGTTGTACTGGTAAATTCCCAGTGGCCAACAGTGGAAGACTGTTGTACTGGGAAGCTCCCAGCTGTGAATGTGTGTAAATGCGGGACAGGAGTGTGGAGCGGGACAGTGATGGAAAAGATGCAGGGAAACCGCTTCGCTTTTTTTTTTTTTTTTCCCAGCAACGCCCTGCTTCACATCCACAGCGTCCCACCTGGGACCGTCCCAGAAGCACAACCACCGCCTTCTACTGTCAGCCAATCACAGCTCTGCTAAACGCCTTGCTCAAGGGCACTTAGGAGGGTTTGTGAGTGGATGGTTGCCAGGTTTGAATCCCCAGAAGATGGCTGAGAAGATGCAGATGGAGAAACTGAATGAATAAGGCTCTGCACAAACTTAACCTTTAGACAACCACACTATATAATACATATGAAATGATACAAAAATTCAGGAATCATATTTCAGTTATTATTTTTTATAAATTATAGCTGCCTTACCATCCTGCAAAACTAGCTGGAAAATAAAATGAGAAAGGGAGAAAGAGATATTGAGAGACAGTAGAGACAGAGAAATAGAGGGAGTGAAAGAGAGATATATATATATAGAGTAGAGACAGAGAGAAAAAGAGAAATAGAGCCAGATAGAGTTCTACCCTCCTAGCTGTCATCACTCCCAGGTCTGCTGCTCTCTGAGCTGTGATTGGTCCAGATTTATAGGGGAAAGGTCATTTCACTCACTTGCAGCAATCCCATTGGTCCACTAAACCTTCTGAGGGGTGAATCTTGTCCAATCAAAAATTAATGATGATGCCACCATGAGCATTGTCCGCGAGCTCGCCGCCTGACTACTGTCACACACTCAGATAGCCTATAGCCTACAATAGATATGTTATGTGTGTGTGTGTGTGTGTGTGTGTGTGTGCGCGCAATAAATACATGAATACTTTCCCTTCTCCTGTTACATTAATTTTGGCAGCAAACTCTGCATTTACTGTATCTGTGAATAAACTTTTCTATTTCTTTTAATGCCTTTTTGCACCGTGTCAAAGTAACAAAACCCTCATTTTACTTTCTTAATGCCCATTAACTGGCTGATGTGCGGCTCCTTTTACCTTCTGATGGGGTTTTGATTTGCAAAGGAGTCACTCGCAGTATCAAACATCTTCATTCCTCAGTTGTGAATCCTGTCTTCCCCGATAGTCCCGGAAAAATTGAGGAAAAAGTTGAGAGGCGTTGTTCGCCCTCAGAAAAGATGGATACACTGAAATTGTAATATTTAAACTCCAACGATCATTTTCTATAGTAAAATACGGCGCACTGCCACGCATATATGACAACAGTAGACCAGAAACTATTATTAGGCTATTGTTTTTATTTTTTATATTTATTTTTTTGTCTCCGCGTGCTGGGCCTGTATTTATTCTCTGTGGCCACATCACGATACTGACCGTCGCGTGTCTAACCGGCTCCTGGGGAAAATAAATGTTCATAACAGCATCAGTGAGTGCTGTCACACAACACACACACACACACACACACACACACACACACACACACACACACACACACACAAAGACAGGGAGAGAGAGAATAGAATAGAATAGAATAGAACATTACGCACGCTTAAAATATGTCAATTTGTTTGACTCCATCTGCGCTTTTTCTAACCAACTTGAGCAATATGACGCAAATCATTTTGGGGGTATGAAGTCGGTCGAGTAGTTTCTAAAAATGAGTAAATTGAGGAGAGTAAAGTCAGATCCCAGCACTGGAACAGTGAGGGTGGTCGACATGTTGGAGAGGGTGGAACATGGCGCGCGCGCGAGAGAGAGAGAGAGAGAGAGAGAGAGAGAGAGAGAGAGAGAGAGAGAGAGAGAGAGAGAGAGAGAGAGAGAGAGAGAGAGGCCACAGTTCTGGAATTCATTTAGGGTGAGAGAGAGAAAGAGAGAGAGAGAGAAAGAGAGAGAGGAGGGGGGTAGTCTGGGTCAAAGTTCACGCTCTGCTCTCCACTCTGACCCTGCCTGCAGCTCGCGCGCCGGGCCTCCATTTTGGAGAGGCGAGAGTCTCCATTTTGAGAAGGCGTCACAGCTCTCAGGCCGGCCGTTATGTAATCGGAGCGACTCTGCCAATTTTTTTTTTTAATTGAAATAGCCTATATCCACCTAACGGCTGATGATGTGACGCTATTAACGCGAGAACAGGCCCTGGCTTGTGTAAATTATAGCGAGACCATTCCTATACGCACACACATCCAGCCACCAGCTAGACCAGAGTCACATTCAGCCGGTACGAGCCTGTCATATGTTGATATCTTTTCCTTAAATAAGGAATAGATTTAAACCATTCAGTGGCGGAATAACCTGATTGAACGGCCAGAAGTAGAAATTAAATGGTCAGTGGTTAGAATATTTTTTAACTCCTGGAGTGAAGGTTTTCTCCGCCAGCTGGTTCTGTCAGCCTCCTCGTGATCACAACTAGACTAGAATAAATAATAGAGTTTATTTCCAAACTAACCGAGGGAAGCATGGTGGTATCTACAGCTGGAGGTAGACTACACCTTCACCACCTCCTCTCTTGGCTGGGATGCGCCTCCTACAGCCCTCCACCCCTCCGCCACCCCCTCCCCTCCCATCCCCTCCCTTCCCTCTGTCCCTCCATTCGCCATTTTGTGGAGCCTATAGCCATTTCATGTTATGGACGCAGTGGGCGCACAGAGCAGCGGGCCCACAGGAAGGCGGCGGAATGACTCTATGGTTCTCATTATGAGCGGGACTTGAAATGATGTTCATATACTAGTGTGACCGACGGGCTGCGTTGTCGCCGCCTATTCTAGACTAGTTGTTGAGAAGACCGGGTTAATTGTCTCCGGGGCAATCGACCAATTTACTCCTAAGAGTATAATTATAGTTGTTACGATTTTATGACACTGCTGTAGGCCTCAACGTCATGCTTTATAAAGAGTCTGAGGAGAAATGTGCAGATCAGCCCCGGCAGGTCCATTCAAATTATAGAATAGACAATTACATGACGTGTAAGCAAATAGCAGGAATTTATGCATATAGGGAGGACGATGCTTATATTGAATCCGGTGACTAAAGCCACAGTGAAGTAGGTTTTATGGATATGGATATGTTTTCATGGAGAAACTTGCACGGTTCAAGCTCCCATGTAAAAGGAGCCATGGACGGGGGGGAAGAGACGAGGCTGCTCGCTCGCCTCGGTTAAAGGAAGGTTATCTATTATAACGACCCGCATCACGCCAACACACTCAGCCTTTCCCACAGGTTATTTCCGTGTAGGCTAGATCCTCTGCACCCGCTCACGCATGGACACAGGTGTGCGCAAAGCCAGATTTTCTGGTTCAATAATACTCCCCCTCTTTCTCTCTCTCTCTCTCTCTCTCTCGCCCTCTCTCTCTCTCTAACATGTGAGAGCCAGTAGGCGGCCATCTTGGCCAGGCAACGCCCATTTACTACAATGAATCTCAGTCACATGGCAGCGGAGAATTCAGCAGAACGGGCACATACAGCACATATAGGAGGAGATGATCCGCACACATGCGCCATTACATGACCATGAGCTCATACAGAGCAACGGCACACTAATGCCTTTATCTGCTGCACGGCCATCTGCTTTATCTCACAGCTAACACCTCACTGTTTACTGCGGTCACTAACGGCTGTATGGTCACCGCCTGTTTATCTATATATATGCATCTAAGCTCTTTCGATTGGCAGAATATGTGGCCATAAATACTGCCATGATTATAGACATTTCTTGATAAAAAAGTATTGATATCAGCTGTACTTTGTCAATACAAATTCATCTGAGAAAAGAGAGCGCGCTGTGAACACAGACCACGCGATTAAACCCGGGACACACCTCCGTGCGCGTGTGCATCGTTTTCATTCTTTTACTGTAGTTTCAACTGAGATTCTCCCGCAGGGGAAATACAAAGCGGAGCCATCACAAACATACAAGTTGGCAATTAAACACATATCTCTCTCTCTCTCTCTCTCTCTCTCTCTCTCTCTCTCTCTCTCTGGTGGCAATCTGGGCACGCACGCATCCCCTCCACCCCGCGCGCGCGCGCACCTTCTGCCTGTGCGCCTTCCTCGCGCTGCCGGTAGGGGAGGAGAGGAGCGCGCGTGTCTTCATTCATAAAGTCGATAAAAACTACTCGAGAGTACTACGGCGGCGCGAGAGGGTGGGGAGGGGGGGTCTGACCACCGCACCGCCCACCGAGAGAGAAGAAAGGGAGGAGGAGGAAGGGAGAGAGAGAGAGAGAGAGAGAGAGAGGAGGGGGGATTCTATAGGATGTGTGCCATGACTGCAGCCTGAAACACGACAGGGGGGGTTTGGTCTGCTGCTGTAACGGCAGAGCGGAGGGAGTAACAGTTTGATTTCCTCTTTCTAGTTCGATTGTGTCGTTTTCTTCTCTCGCTTTGAACAACGGGAACACCGTCAAATGCACGCGCTGCTTCCGCTGCTCGGCAAAGGCTGAGGAATAAGCGAGGAGAGGAGACTATATATGAAATCCGGTTTAAAAACAGCGAGCCACTGCATGAAACCCGAAGCCTTTCTGGAAGTACATTTGTTTCCAATTTGCAGTCGACGTCTCTCGACCGGCGAGGCTGTGATGTGGCAGAAAACAAACGGTTGTCGGTTATAAAGAGACAAAAACGCTGCAATAGCACGTTATGAAGCCGATTTGGAGGCATTCATAACCTGCCTTGGCATCTTCCAAATATTTGTTAAGAAACTGTACAGTGAAAAAGAGAACATGAATCCACGTGAAGTGACGTCAGAGAACACTTGCAGTTTAGTGGTTTAGGTGAAATTGGTTTAAACAAATTAAGCCATAAAGGCCATAAAGATAGGCCTACATTATTTTTCTATCATAACTTCAGATACATTAAATAATGATTCAAGGAAATGTAGCATATCATCATGGTTGCTTAATTAGAGGAAACGTTTTGGAATAAATTATTTGAAGGCGGGTAAAGGATGCTTCATGTGAAATGAAGAAGTTTGCCCTTGAAATGAGTCAAAACGATTTTCTGCATATTAATGAAAGCAACAAGGTGAAGCTGCAGGCCAAACTCCAACAGCAGCGCACACAGGCCACTCCCTGCCTCACAACAATGAAAACAGCAATGACAAGGTTAAAAATTAAATTAAATCAAACAAAAGATTTCAGTTGGGCCCAACAAGAGGGATGGAGGAACTTCACTAGAAAAATTGGTTTGAATTTATTTAACTGAGCCAATAAGTGAAGAGTTTGTTTCCAAAATGAGATTTTGACAATGTGATAAAAAAATGTGACACCTAGTAGAAAATGAAAATAGCATTAAAACAAATGCTGGTACTTTTTAAAGGACAGCAAGGAACTTCAGTCCTTAAAATGAGACACTTTCACAGACTGGATATCGAATGATCAACTTTGGATGATGATTGTTTTTCTCCAAAATGTATATATAACATTTTGGAAATGAGCCTCTGAATAGCTGAAATGTTTCGCATATTCTAAATAATGTCTGGCACTGCTGTGATGTTTATTGATGTGAAAAATATAGAGCACATTTTGACCATGTTCTGCTGTGGAAACGCCTCAAAACCAAGTGGGGAGACAGTTTTCTTCCTGAAATCTGTTGCAAAACAACTGTTACCACACAACCAAGACCACGGCTCAGTCCACAGCTAGAAACATAGTATTCTCTCTCTAGAAACACACTGAAGATGTCTGACAAAAAGAAAAGAAGTCCTGAAAAAATAGAAAAATCACATCCTGGTTCACAGACTGAAGGCCAAAGTGCTAATTCAACTGTCTAGTGCAGCTTAATGAGTTCAGGTTACAGTTATTCACAGCTGACAAGAAAACAACAAATTATATCAGAATTAAGCAAAGTAGATTTTGTAAATAAATGAAGTGTTTCGTTCCAAAATGAGAGAAAAAGAAAAAAAATGACATCTACTCTTGCAAAATAACTGATAACGCAAAATTAAAACTATTGATGAAATGTGTTAGAGGACAGAAGGAAACTTGAGTCCCCAATTGACTGGATTATCTGCACTTTAGAGATGTTAAATGATCAACTTTAGGTAATGATTTTTTTAATTTATTTTTTTTGTTTTTCAAAATGTGCAAATAGTGTTTTGGAAATTAAGTGTAAAATGTGGACAATATGTTTGTCATAATTAAGTTATTGTAGCCTGTAATTAGCAGGTAAATAAGTGAAATTAAAGTAACATTAGAGCGTTTACAGTATGAGCCTGGTGCTGCAGTGCCTACTGAACTAATAGTCTGAAGTAATTAAATAATTGAAT
Source organism: Centroberyx gerrardi (assembly GCF_048128805.1). NCBI lineage: Eukaryota > Metazoa > Chordata > Actinopteri > Beryciformes > Berycidae > Centroberyx > Centroberyx gerrardi. The sequence goes on along the minus strand of NC_136003.1, from coordinate 31,647,986 downwards.
TGTTTCAATTAAGAAACATCCACCTTTTGAAAATTGTAACACCTACTCTGATAAAATGATTGCTAGCATAAAAGCAAAACTCACTATTTAATATTACGGAAGTATTAGCTTAAGACCTTTACTTACACAATAGTAACAATTTAGATTGTGTAATCATCTCAATTTTTGAAATATTGAGCAATGAACATCAGCTAACAGTTTTTCCCAAATGGACATATAACATTTTTAAATGAAACCCTTAAATTGTTACATTTATGTTCTTTATTAAAAGCTCAAGTAGCAGAAATTCAAATTCAGTCACCCGCTGAGTCTGTGATGCCAAACAAGCTGCAGGAAAGGTGAAAAAAAACAACCAACTTGCCTTTAAAGTTTATTTTTAACACTGCAGGTGGCTTTAACCCTTCTGTAACTCTGACTCTCTCTGATGGATTTAGACCTGAAAGGTTCCTGAGCAAATTTGAAAGTTTGTGTGAGACTTGAAGCTCATTTGCGGCTCGTTTTCAGGGGAAAAAACGTGACATCAGACGATGCTATTTTAGATCATTTTAAGCTTCAACAATAAAGGGGAAAGTTTAAAAAGTCAGTTATCAAGAGACAATCATTCATCATGTACAGTATATACACACACACACACACATATATATATATGTATATATATATATATATATATATATATATATATATATATATATATATATATATATATATATATATGTGTGTATATACTGTACATTATAATATACACACATTTTAATGTATACTGACTTGGATGAAATTGGCCTCTCAGCAATATAAAGACCCTGTATTGAGAATATTCCCTGCACTAGTTAATGTTGAAAACAGCAGATGTAAACTTAAGTTAGAACTGTAGAACTTTAACAATCCTCAACATTCTGCTTCCTTCTGACATCACAGAACCAGATTCTGCTTCCATTATGACCCCGTCGAAACACTGAAAATTATACAGATCTTGACAAATTATTTGAATTTTTGATGTTTTGAAATGAAGGTTAATCCATCTTAAAATAAAATTAAATATCACACCTCCCAGCATCACATAAGCAAGGCAGACTCATAACTCATGTTAATAAGTTAGTAAGTAACGCCTGATCATTGTGGGGTCACAGGAATACTGTCTGGGTGCTGTGACCTCTGACCCTCGTCCTCCTTACTATTGGCTGCTTGCAATGTTGCTGATCTAGGAACTAAAGTTTATTGTACTGTTGACCTCACTGTAAGTTGCCATGGAGAGAATCAGTTAAACATCTCAAATGTAAAATGTAATTCATCTTACTTTTTAAAAAGTTTGTGGAATTACATCTTGAAACAATATAAAGTTATTTTCATAATCATATTCCTGGAGTTTTAAGCACAGATTTTGAGAGTTGAGCTTTAAACCAAAGCTGACTTAATAATAAGCTTTATTTGTATAGCAACTTTTACACAACATGCAGCTCAAAGTGCTTTACATCAATAGAAGGCAGATAAAAAAACAGATAAAAAGATGAAATATATATAAAAGAACCAGCAAACTTAACTTGCTTTGCAATCCTTTAAAAAATATTTAATAAATTCTTTTAGTTTTTTTTATGGTGTGAATCTTTTTTTTAAGAGCAAATGTGGATTTCTCGTTTTGGAACGAAACTCTGAGTCAATTAACTTCAAATAGATGTCAAAATGTAAACAGACACCGCTGCCATTCACTTGCTAATGATGGAGTTTTCCTTCTGTCATTTCTTCATAGTCTGGATAAAGGACGAGCTCCTCGCACACAAAAACAAACAAAAAAAAAAAGCTTTTCCATTTTTTTTTGTAATTTTGAAGAAGGTTTACTTCCTGGCCTGAGTGAGTGGGAAGTGGGCCGGGCCGGCCTCCATGCTCCCTCTTCAAAAACAAAATGGGGGAGAAGGAGGAAGACGAGTGGGAGGGACGGAGTTCCTGCTTCGTGCGTATGTGTGTGTGTGTGTGTGTGTGTGTGTGCGTGTGACGTCAGCCTTGACTTTGTTTTGAATCAGTGAGGAACGGGGCGGGACCAAAGAGAGCCTATAGAAAAACGGCAAGGAAAGGGGCCCGTCTCTCCACACACACACACACACACACACACACACACACACACAGCGACCTCGCCTCCTTCAATTTCATTCGCTTGTTTGCAATTTCAAACAGCAGAGGGCCAACTGAGTCACTCTGTTCCTCTCCTCTCTGTTCCTCCTATTCTGACTTCATCAACACAAGTCCCTGTGATATTAGCAGGGAAGTGCTGATTTTAGAGGGGAAAAAATTCAATAGTAATTTTCTTATTTCCTGGAAGATCTTTAGTTCATTTAACTGAGCCGGCCAGAAAAATAATAAAGTTAGTTGAGGTACAAAACTGTTTTCTCTGAAACTCCAAATCCTAATCTCAGTGTTTGGTAGATTTTACATCATAAAACACAAATCTGCAACCACAAATAGTTTGTTGAGAAGGAAGAAAACCCTGCTTGTTGCTCAGGTAACACTGAAACCATACAACGGACGTTTAACAGGTTTCAGGGGCGATGAAGCTCCCTCAACACAACGAACGAGCCGCTAAACTTTCAATTCAAGTATAAGAAAAAAAGAACAAGAATTAAAAAACAAAAAAAAAAGCCCAAATTGCACTTAAGTGGATTTTACATCAGCTATTTTCAGAAGCAGCATCAAAACTGAAGATGGCTTTCACTTCAATTCCAGCACAAAATGACCAAATTGGGCAATTATCCCGTCTGCTGCTCTGCTTCTTCCTGCAAGACGACACACAGCGAGTCCAGAGGCTGAACACTGGGTTTCTCACACACACACACACGCACACACACACACACTTGAAAAGCTCATCACTTGAGGTTCATCATTCAATATCGCTAAAATCTAGAGGATCCAGTCTGTAAAAGTGCTGTGAAAACTTAAGTTCTCCACTGGCCTTAAAAAATACAATGTGTGCCAATGTGAACAATTTTGTCCCGTCAATCATCTTGTTAGAGTAGGTGGCATTTTTTCCCCCAAATAATAGATTCTATTTTTGGAGGAAAAACTCCTTACAATGCTTCTATCTTACATAAGTAGCCCATGTAATCATCACACACACACACACACACACACACACACACACACACACACAACACACTAATACAGAATATTCTCTCCAAGAGTCCCACCCAACATCACAATGTAAAACTACTGGCGCATACCCCCCCTCCTCCTCCTCCTCCTCCACACACACACACACACACACACACATACACACACACACACAGACACACACACACTTACATACATCCAGACCACGTGAGTGTGTGCTGTGGATGTGATATGGCACACCCCCGCCATGCACACACCCACTTCAGAGAGGGGGAGGGGAGGATGGAGAGAGAGAGAGAGAGAGAGAGTGTGTGTGTGTGTGTGTGTGTGTGTGGGAGGGAGGTATAAGACTATAGGGCTGGGGGGAGGGGACTCGTCTCTCTCTCTCTCTCTCTCTCTCGCCCCTTCTTCTTCTCCGTTCTCTCAGTTTCCGCTGCTTCCTCCCTCTCCCTTTCTCCCTCTATACTGTGTGTGTGTGCATGTGTGTTCATGTGTGTGTGTGTGTGTGTGTGTGTGTGTGTGTAAAGTGTATGTGCGCATGGCCATACCAGCAGCACATGCCTGTGTGTCAGACATGTGACCAGCAGGCATAGCCTCCATTTTAACTCTTTGAGAATCCCAACATGGAGAGAGAGAGAGAGAGAGAGAGAGAGAGAGAGAGAGAGAGAGAGAGAGAGAGAGAGAGAGAATTATAAGAGGAAACTTGAGAGAAAGAAAGTAATAAGCTATATAGAGGAGGAGGAGAAAGTGGCTGCCAATTTGTTTTACTGCCTGTCTTCGGGTTAAAGCCATTCACCATTAAGAACGACAATTTACACTGGAGGAAAAAACATGGCTGCTCACATCTATTCTATTCTATTCTATTCTATTCTATTCTAACCAGGTCTGAGCTTCTTCCTGCTCTACTCAGATGTGATCGCTTCCTGTCGTGTTCATGAAAGGAAAAGAAAAAAAAATGTCAAAAAAAAAAAAATGCTTTCTACCTTTTCTATCCCCCGGTTTGTGTTTCTGTTCCTCGCACTAATCGATCGTACGTGATCAGTCCAGTCGCACAGGAATATTGATGACGTGTCCCGTCAGGGAACTTTGGCCCTTGGACTCTTTATTTGGTTGTGTGTGTAATGTTGTGTGTTTATTGTCCTGTTACACTCACTGTCAGTCCATCTGGATGAAGGAGAAATCCCCCCTTCCACTGTTATACATCATTAATCAGCTGTTCAACACGTTCCAGGAGTTATTTTGTGATGAAGTGTTGTAATTTATTTATGATTTTTTTGGTGAACCCACTTTCCCTCAACCTGCCTCGTCTGCTTCACTTGGTGATTTCCTACGTTTCCCAGAATGACCCACAACCCTTAAAAACAGCAAATCCAGCCTATATCTTGTCGTGCTGCATTGCATTCTGGTCTCTCTCCTGCTCCTGCAGTGCATTCTGGTCTCTCTCCTGCTCCTGTGGGTGGAGAAACTGGTCTCTCTCCTCTTCTACGATGGATTTCTCCCTGTATGATTGTTGAACGTCTCTCGGTGCAAAATGGCGGCTCTAGAAAGAAGCCCTCGCTCTTTGATTCTGAGGGACTGACACCAAAACCTGACGTTTACCGCTGATGTTTTACATCCTGGAACATTTTCTCATATCAAACTCTCACTGTAGCTTCTGGAAATATCTGGAGGCGACGTCACCTCGTCTACGATTGGCCGGTTATCCACCAGGAAGAAAAACACAACTAACCAAATGGACCCAGAAATCACCAGTAGCTGTTTTTAACAAATGAAGTGTTTAGGGTGAAGAGTGTTGGTTAAATTACTAAAATTAAAATGTTATTCAAGTGTTATGTACAACATAAAGTAGAGTTGAGTACAACATAAAGATACATAAACCTAAATCCTAAATAAACTAAATGTAAAGCACATTTTGATATTTTCCCAGGATTTACAGATAAAGTTTTCCAGACTCATTCTGCTCGAAAGATCAATTCTCAGCTCATATTCAGGACAATAAAACAACAAAATTAATTTTCAATTTCTCTTGAATCCCAGACCAGATCCTGCTCTCCTCTCCTCTGGTCTGAACCTGAACCGTCCTGTTCCTGCAGCTGACAGAGAACCTGCTGCTCAGAGAGATTTCCAGCCTCTCAGGAGTGGAAACATGCTGGAGATCAGCCACCGACAGTCATGGTGAAACCATGTTGGATCCCGAGCACAGGCAGTGAGTCATCTGAAAACACCGGCCTCCATACTGGATTTTAAAACAGTACACATACATTTTGGGCAACAAAAAAAAAAAAAATACCATCATTCGATATCTCTTAAAATATAAAGCATCCAGTTTTAAGGAGTGTTCACAGCTCTAAAAACTAGCCTTCTATCATTCGTTTAAATTTTGTGCTATTAATAATTTTTAAGATTATAGATGCCACAGTTTTCAAAAATGTCGTTTCGGAACAAAACTCTTCACATGGAGTCAAAACAGTTTGCTGGAGTGAAGAAGAGTGAGGCGAGGAATCGACTGGGAAACAATTACAAAAAGTTAAGATGAAAGATATTTAAAAGAAGCCTTAAGAAACTTGTCATGTTTAATTAAACGAGCTAATGACTGAACATCATGGCCTGTAGCTGCAGCACACACACACACACACACACACACACACACACAGTCAGTGACCTCAGCACGCTTACAAAATGGAAAAGAAGTAGATTTGTGACAAGCTGGGAATGATTTATATCCAGCGTCTCACAGTCAGAGGGAAAACATCCTCAAACTTCCCTTCCTAGTCTTGGCTTCAATCACGGCTCATTATTAATTCCCATCTCACCTCTTTAAACCAGAATAGATCCTATTGATCCTTCCTCCCTTGCTCTCAACCAAGGACTTAAGTCACCCCACTAATCTTTAAAAAGTACCATCATTTATTATAAAATTGGTGCCGTCAGTCATTCGGTAAGAAGCGTGCTCATGTCTCATTCTGGGACAGATCTCTCCTCTCGCAGTTTAACAGTGAAACGGCATTTTGAGAGCGCCTCGCTTCCGTATTTCTGGTTGAAACAGGATGCTGGGGCGGGACATGATGCAGGGAGGGAAACGTGTCAACCAATGGGAGATCAGCTAGGGAGAGAAAGACAGTTTGATATGATGGGAGGGTGTGTGTGTGTGTGTGTGTGTGTGGGTGTGTATGATGGTTTTATTGGTTGGAATTCTTCATATACTCTCACTGGTACAGCATGAGGTAATCACAAGAAAAACACGATTTTCTTCTACTTTCTTTTTTGTCAATTCTTTGGTGTTGAATTATATATTGTTGATTTATCAGGAAAATTAGCTAACAAGGTCAAAAAGTCGGTCTTCACATCACTCTGCGGTGCGAGACAAAAGCTCATTGGAGGAGCGCCTCGTCATGTGACCTCCAGCAGGACGGGGAACATGACAAACTGCATATTTCCAATAGACATGAATGGATCTCTTTATGTGCTGTATCGACAGTAGTGGCCGTGTGACAAGAGTGATTATTCAAAATGGATTTTTCAAAGTAAAAAAATAAATAAATAAATAAATCTCTTTTTTTTCTCTGTCTGGCAATTTCTACAGCAACCTGCAGGCAGAGCCGGGGCCGGGTGAGACCGGACCAGCAGGCTTCATCTGGTCCGATGTGTCTCTCTCTTCTCTTTCAACTGAATCATGCCAAGATAATGTGATTTTGCTTCTTTTTCTCTCTTTTTATTTTTAGAAATAATGTGACTCCCTTCGCTCTCTCTCTTCCTCTATTTCTCCTTCAGTTCTGCCAGCATAATATGCATGGATTTTTTTTAAGTAATACCATATAAAGTAAAAACTATCTTTTCGTAACTTTGTTGTAAAAAAATCCCAACTCAAACTACAGTTCTACTTTTTTTTTTCCACAAACATATATGATTTCACCCAAACCCTTTCCAGCTTCAAAAACATTTAACATTCAATTTCTATCTGCTTTCTTTGATGAAATGAGAGTAAAAAAAAAGCTGTCTCTAGTTTTCAGATTTTGAGTGTTTGGGCCCACACTCTTATTTCCACATGGGTGAAGGATCGGGCTTTTTAATGCTGGACGAGCCTGCAGACGGCTCGCTGGAAATACTTGAGAGACAACTTGTGTGTGATTCTTTCTGCTTAAAAAACACATTTAATCTGCAGAGAAACCTTCAGGATGAACCAGGAGAGAGACTCCGTTCCACAGCAGCCCGGCCTTCACACCGTCTGCTGCAGCCTCGGCTTTAAAAAAAAGACTCGCCGCTCATATAAAGATGAACTACTTCCTCTTTGCTTCATCGAGATGTCGCGTTAGTTTTTTTTCTTCCTTTGTAACAGTTACGGGAGCGTGAAGCAGAAAGGCAAATAGGTTTCTATTCGTCCACAGCACAAAAGCAAATGTACACCTTTTTTCTTCAGGTTGAAGTCACTTGTAGCAGCGGGAAAAAACAATTTCCACAGGAAACCAAACGAAGAGACGGAAACAAAAAAGAGACGCAGAAAAACAACAACGTGACGATCTGGGTCAAAGAGACGAACTGCTGGCAGCTATGGAGGTTTAGACCCTCAACTGCTAAAACACACACACACACACACACACACAGGAACCAGGAAGAAGACGGGACAGGAAGTTCTATATGTGGTTAACAGAGGAACTATAGAACTCCTCCCAGCCAATCAGAGTTCAGTGTGGAATGCCCCACAGCCAATCAGAGCCCTGGATGCCCTATAGCCTCCTTAATCTCCAGTTTCTTTCTCATTGCTGCTGAAAAAATGTCAAGAATTTAGGACCAAGGGGCAATGCCTTCGCCCCCCAACACACACACACACACACACACACCACACACACACCACACACACACCTATCCCCTGCAGACCCATGGGGGAAGTGCTGCGGTGGTCCTTGGTGCAGAGCCACCGGTTCACAAGGCAGAGAGAGGTAAAGGGTGAGAGGTCAGAGAGAGAGAGAGAGAGAGAGAGAGAGAACACATGCCAAGTAGAAAAAAAGAAGAACAACATGAACTCCTTAGCGAGAGGAAAGCAAAGAAAAGTGAGGAAGAGGCAAACATCAGCCAACATGTTAGGTATTTATGGCCAAAACTTACCCATAAACACCAAATACACATGGAGAAATGCTGACAAATTCTTTAAAAAAAAAAAAAGCGTTAAAGTACAGATTGCAGAACAATGGCAGAAAAGCATCTGGTCTCCTAAACGAAACCCTGAAATCCTTCTATTCCCCAAAAAGGTAATTTTTCAGCTCTATTTTTAGCTTGGTGCTCATGTATTTTTGAAGTGACACAGCGGGTTTGAGCAGCAGTCACCAGTCAGCCAGACCGCTTCACTATAAAGTTTTATCTGACAGCAAAGAATAACTGTAAAGCTTTTTTTTTTTTTTGTTGGTTTACTATGTGAAACTCCCACTTTGGTTCACACACACACACACACACACACACACACACTGATAAAAACTCAAACCAAACCTATGGCAGTTTATACAAGAGGCCTGTTGTTCCCTATAACAGAGAAATTGAAGTTGGGGTGTTTAGACTAAAATATCTGCAATCAATTAACAGTTTTAATTCCATTAGAAAAAAGGAAAAATTACATTCCTGCTATGTAAATAAAACAGTTTAGGCCTGGCTGTGAGTTATATGAGTCTATCTATCCCAGATCCCCATATCTATCCCTGTATGTCCAATCCTGGGAGAAATAAAAACATTACTAATAATTAAATAAAACAGTAGAAGTGCTGTCATTTTGTAAACCAAGGACTTAGGTTACTCAATATCATTTAAAAAGCACCATCGTTTCTTTGATTTCTTTTTTTCCAAATGGTTCTCTGAATCTCCATATGGAACGACGCTCTTTATATCTAAAAAACAAAAACTTTATTTAGAGGACACAGAAAGATTAAATGCATGTTTCTATCTGTGTCGTCTTAATAACGGCACTGAGGCAGGAATGAAGTTAATATGAAAGCCTTCATTCCAAAAGGTTATTTATCCATTTCCAGAAAAAAACTAAAACAATTAAAACGTTTCCCCCATTAGCTGATAAACAGATGATTAGTTTGCAGGTTTTAGTTTCACATCAGGAATATTTTCTAAGAGTAGTTGCAGTTTTTTTCATTTGCATTTTCATTTAGGAACGAAACACGAATGTCCGCTTTCAAAAGTTTTTTTTTTTTTAGTTCCTACATGAATTCCTGTCCAACCAGTTAAGAGACGTGAATTAAAAAACTATTCAGCTTTCTCTCTCTGAGGTTTCCACATGTTGCTGTTTTGGTCTTTTGTCTTTTTCTTACTTGAACTGATGTGTTTGGACCCTCAGGCCCTTTAAAACTTATTTAAATCTCCATTGTAGGATTTAATAAAAACTTGGGCGTCGGTGAGAAAAGAAACATTCCCGGCTTCATTCCTGTAAAACTTGTTTTTTGCGCATATCTGGTTTTCGTCTCGCAACACACACACACACAAACTGAGAAGTTATTTTGCCTTGATGAAGGCCGAAACGCGTCCGCATTGTTGTGTGTGTGCCAATAAATTAAAGTGTAAAGTGAGTTCTCTGCCATACTGCTTTTATTTTTGGATGTGCGACATTTTTTCCTCTTAAAACTTCTTTTGTTTGCAGATTTCCATTGAAATTCCTTCGCTCGGTGTGTGTGCAGTCTGCAAACCCCCGAAGTGCATCAACCGTGATGTGCAACGATATCGTTTAATCTGCTGTCAAATATGTATCGGATTATGGATTTGTAGTTAGTTAGTTAACTCATCTACAGAATAACACAGAGATCAAAAGCTGAGGAGCGATAAAGAGAGTGTCAGCCTTTGATTCAGGGTCTTCATTTACTGTTGAAACGGATGTGAAACCGTTAAAGTCACAGTGAAATTAAAAAAAGACTTCAACCCCCCCCCCCCATCAGCCCCTCCCATCTGAATCTGAATGATCCGTCCCCCCCCGTTCTGTCCCGCCCAGGGACCGGACGATAATTCAATATTACCGTTTATCATCTTTCAGTGGGATTATATTGTGATGATATGGTGATTTTGGGATATCGAGACGCAGAATTCTGCTGTCTAAACTGATCAGAACAAGCTAATTATATGTGACCCGTTCTATCATTTTCAGTCGGAAGTCGCAACGGCGCATTTGTGGATAAACGTGATTTTATGAGAAAAGATCGATTTTTGGCTGTTTTGGGGTTTCATCAGATAAAGCCTTGGCTTTCATTCTGTGTAAAGATTATTGTGAAATTCAAACGCTAAATATAGTTTTGAAGCTCATAAAGGTAGGGTGACAAGCAGAACTACTAGCTTAATTTGTCAACAAAGCTCGCATTCCTCATGTTGCCAGGTTCGCAGTTTTTAATGTACTTGGAAATGTTATAAATGCTGTAGGACTTAAAACGCTGTTTATAAAGTTTGTCAGGGTTGTACTGTGGAGTTTTGTTATTGGTTTGTTATTTTGGACTAGTTTCACTGATCATTGGGCTGTTTATGGGTCGGGTTTAATTGGCACTGGGAGGGTTTTGTCGCTAAGAACCTGGCAACACTTCTCCCCGTCCCTCTCTCCCTTACTATGTGTCCCCTAAAATTATGAATGAACATCTGCATAGTAACAGGTTGAACCATCGTTCACTTTATTGTCTAATCAAAATTATTGTTTCATCCGCTTAATAGTTGTCAGGCATCTCAACCTGTGTGTGTGAATGATTTCTTTATTTGAATAAATGTCTCAGAATTGACTTCAAACTTTTTCTCAAAAACATCGTTTGGAAACAGTCAAGACATCAAGGGGTGCAACTCACTCAATCTTTGGAGTACAAAGATAATTTTAATTTAAATTCTCCTCTTTCCAACAGTGTATTAAACTCAAAATGCTTTGAGGGGTCAATGTGACTGGAAATGATAGAGCAGGTCACATATTTAGAAACTCAGACAAAATGAAGTATGGTAGGAATATTATGTGAAAATTTCAGTTTAGTTTGACATCACACTTCAATATGATGAACATTCATTTGATTATTTAACGTGATTTCGCTTACGTGAGCCATATCATCATATATTGATATCGAAAAAAATCCTTATAATTATCGTGATATTGATTTCAACCATATCGTCCAGCCCTAGTCCCGCCCCGCAGCGTCCCGCTTCAACCGGACATGCGTCACATTACGGAAGCACAGAAGCGTCTCAAAATGCCGTTTCATTACGACTTTAAGGTATTTGGTCTCAGGCTCGATCCCCGCGAGAAACCGAAGTGTCCTTGAGCAACACAGAAACCCCGACCCCCGACCCCCGACCCCCTCGCTCGTAAATCTCTCACTAGATAAGAGAAAAGGAGCCGACTGACGCAATACTCCTGCAGCCCAGTGAGGAATTGTTTGGACAGATGCAGGATGGGACATTTTTTTTCTGGGGTTCGACCACTTTATCGGTTTGTCAATTCTGTCGATATTTTGTTAAATATATCGGATATCGGCCATTTATTCATTTAATTGTTCAGTCGTATTATTTTTTTAATTAATTCCTAATTTAAAAGCGGTAATGTTTCACCTATATTGAATAGGTGTGGTGGGTCAGTCTGCCATGCTGACACTAAAAGAAGAATCAAGTCTGGTTTCAGTGGAGAGTTTTAGTGTCCCATGATGCTCTAAATGTTGTTTCAGAGGCTTTTCCACCCCGACGAGAAGAAAATACCGGGGGAAACACTGAATACTTGGATTTCGTTGGCATAAAAATGTTCAAATTTAACGAAATTGAGTATCGGCAAAAAATATCAACATGTTCTCTACAAAACCCAGACCGGTCTCTACAAAACCCAGACCTCAGTGCAGTGGCTCCCACTGTATTGAGGTCAGCATCATTAGCGGCTGCACACTTTTCTAAAATGATGCTTTCAGCTTCAGCTCCGCAACCTCGTTATCAAAAACCAGGAAAGTCTTTTAAAATTATCTTTTTTTCACATTTGAGATTCTCTTTTTCTGACATTGTGTCACTTGTGTTCAGCATCACTGAGCAAGAGTTCACCGGCTTACAGGTGACATAAGAGCTGCGTAACAATTTAGATATTCACCATGAAAAAATTTAAAATAAGTGACATCTACTCTTACAAAATGATTAAAACAAAACTGTGGTAGTTTTTAAATAACAGCCCTTGTTTGACAAAATAAGAATACTACCTAACCCTCACAAGCTGGATCCTCTCTGTTATGGACCTTAAGTGATGAACTTTGCATAATGATTTCTTTCCAAAATACACATATAGCATTTTAGAAATTACTTCTTTACTTATCCCAAAATTAATCACAAAACACTATGTATCTATTTTGGAGCAAGATTGTTACTTGATGTCCGTTCAGTATTTCATTACAACTGATTACGTAATCTAAAATGTGACTTTTTTGTAAGCAAACATCGTAATAGCTTCAATAATATTCAATATTGAGTTATTTTGGAATGAAACTATAGATAAGTGCACAACGAGTTTCCAAACTCAAAGAAGGAACAAGACTTTGGCTTCAAAATGCAAATCAAACATTTGAAAAACATGGCTCCTGCTCTTATAAAACAAGGCATTGCACAAAATTAGAACAAATTTTTGTGATTTTTTTAAAGGAAAATGAGACTCAATGAGACACTTCTAACAGACTGGATCCGCTGCATTTTACAGATATTGAACCACTTCAGCTAATGATTTCATAAAGCAGAACTGAACTCTTGTCTCTCTCTTTTTCTTCCTCTCTTCTTTTCCTCCCTCTGGCTATCAGAGGAGGGAGGGTGGCCCGGTCATGCCTCCCCACCCCCCCCACCCAGAGTGTCTCCTATGGGTGACATGACTCTGGACGACTAGGGCAGAGCTGGAGGGAGGCACACACACTCTCTCTCTCTCTCTCTCTCTCTCTCTCTCTCTCACACACACACACACACACAGAGGGGCCCCATGCACATGCACAGTACTAGTCAACCCCGGGGCCCCAAACCCCTCCCCCTTCTCTCTCTCTCTCTCTCTCCCTCCCCACAATTCATCACATGTTCAACAGTACATTTACAACGCACCGTCCTCCATACATGTACTGGTATTAGTATGCATGCGTGTGTGTGTGTGTGTGTGTGAGTGTGTAGGCAGAGAGAGCGATAGTATTTATTTTTTTTTAAAGTGAAAGAAAGAGCGAGAGACGTGAGAATAAGGGAGAGAAAATGAGTGAGACAGAGAGGGAGTAAGAGATCGAGAGAGAGAGAGAGAGAGAGAGAGAGAGAGAGAGAGAGGACAGATGGTTTGAACCAGAGAGAAGAAACAATCAGAGGTGGAGGGAGAGGAGGAGGGGGAGGGGGGGGGGGTCTTCTTAAAGAGACAGTACTCATTTACCCCTTCACCTACATAATGCCTCCATCTATCTGCTCTATCTCCTCTCCCTCACCTTCTTCCTAACTCCTCCTCTGTGTTGCCGTTTCTCTCCACCAAATTTTCAGCCTCTCTTTGTCTCCCTCTCCTCACTAAAAAAATGGCTCCTGCTGGATAACGTGACCACACTTCACTTGATTTATAAATCCTCAGTGTGAAAGTGCAAATGTGTCTTCACATTCTTGCTTTCTGTCCAAACCTGCCTTGACAATCTTTAAAATCGGGAGGATCGCTGCGGAAATAAATCTAATCCATGATTTTAAATGTGTTTTTAAAGAGATAATCCACGAGATCCTTGTTTTTTTTTTAAGTTGCCTCCATCTTTGTTGCGCAGCCTCATTGCTGTGGTGTTTCTGCACTGCATTTCCCAGAGATCACCTGTCAATCAAACAGTGTGGGCGGAGCTTGGGTTTTCTGTTGATGCATTTTCTTGCCCTGATGAAGACTGAACGGTCGAAACGCGTCGGCTCTAAACCATGTTAATGAAGTATTTTTAAATTTCAAGCTTTTAGTCTCTACCCTCCTTTACTTGATTTAGACGCCTTGGACTTTGTGCATACAGCTCAAGAGTTTACTTTTTTCTCACTGGAGGATTTTCAATCTTGGAGCGAGTATCTCAGTTTCCTATAGATTTGATTCCTGCTCCCAATGAGCTCCTATAAACCGCTGCACTTTATTTTCTCTTAATCCACGAGAACATCTAGTGTTTCTTTTTCCTGTTGATGCAGAGTTTGAGTTTCTCTCTTCTTTGTCTGTTCAGCCATGGTGGCTATCGCTGCTCATGCTAACTACCCAGCTCTTCTTCTTCTTCTTCTTCTGTTTATTCCAAACAAACCGGAAACGCATCACTTCCTGTGCGTCAGGGGGAAAGAGCGACCAGACACCGGCTGCTTAGAACAGACAACAGAACTGGATATAGGTTGGATCACTATTGTTTTATATCAATCAGTGATAGAGAGTAGCAAAATAGACATTTATTTATATGAAAATGTCACAGATTGTTACTTTAAAGAATGAAATAAATCAAGACTACTTTTCCCCAAAATGCTTGTGACAAACTCCACGCGCTGCGTTTCAGTAAAATGATTTTCCTGCAGCTCGGGCCGCAGCATCCCTTCTCCTCATCACACACAAACACAAGACCAAGCAACAAGAGATCTCCATTACAGAGGAATGACAGGCTTATGGGACCTGAAAAAACATGAAAACACAACTGGAAAAAAAAAAAAACGACAACTTCCTCGCAGCGTCTCCACCTCCAGAGGCACAGAGAGAGGGAGCGGACGGTTTAATGCAAATGCAAGACACAAAACCGAACCGCAAATATCGTTCATCGACCACAAATATGCCAAGAGACAAACGTGTCATCCAGCAGCGGCCTTTCTTGTGATCTGATAGCAGGGAGCTTTTGTCCCGCTTCATCCCAAATTAAAACTCTCCTGCACAAACTTAACATTGTTTTACATTTCGGGCTGGAAGTGCAGTTGAGCTGACAGTCTTATCCAGAGCGACTTGCAGCGATGGCAGCAGAATGAGGTGAAACACACGCATCTATCTTTCAGTCACTCTCTGCATCTCCCTTCATCTGTCTATCTTCCTATATTTCCATCACTCTTGTTCTCTCTCTGCTCTCTCTCTCTCTCTTTCTTTCCCTTTCTCTCTCTCTCCTTCTGCTGGATCTGCAAAAAGGCTGGAATGGTGCAGAGAACATGGCAACCAGCCGTGGGGAGAGAGAGAGAGAGAGAGAGAGAGAGAGAGAGAGAGAGAGAGAGAGAGAGAGAGAGGAAGAGAAAGAGAGGGGGGGGGGCGTGGAAGCATAAGTGAAAGAAAGAGACACGAGAGAGAAGAGAGGGAGAGAGAAAAATGGACATACTGTACCAGAGAGAGACAGAGAAGAAAAACAAGAGGGAGCTAAAGAGAGAGAATGAAAGTATGAACAGAGAGAGAGAGAGAGAGAGAGAGAGAGAGAGAGAGAGAGAGAGAGAGAGAGAGAGAGAAAGAGAGAGAGAGAGAAGCGAAGGAAAAAGTGAGAGCACGCGCGCAGGCGAGCAGGCGAAGGAGGGAGGGAGGGAGGGAGGGAGGACCAATCAGCTCCTCTCTCCTCGGTGTGGAGCGACCGCCCCCCTCGCTGCTCCTGCGAGGCGATTGGTCGCACCCCCTCGCTCCCTCCGCCCATCATCCCCTCCTCCTCCTCCTCCTCCTCCTCCTCCTCCTCGCCAGCCGTGAGAAGAGAGGAGAGCAGAGGAAGACAAACGATGGCGTGCTTCTCCTTCTCCAAGTCTCTCCCTCGCTCTCTCTCTCTCTCTCTCTCTCTCTCTGCTGCTGCTAACTCCCACTGAAAGCTCCAGCTACACACACACACACACACACACCCACACACACACACACACACACACACTACTCTTCACATGCATGTTAAATTTTGAGTGTATTTAAAGTTGCAACACACTTTACATAACGCAGCGAAAGGAATTGAGCCGCATGGTTTCTTTATATTGTGCAGCTCAAAGTTTTCCTTGGCTGCATTTCTGTATATTGCAGTGGAATAGAATAGAATAGAATAGAATAGAATAGAATAGAATAGAATAGAGTTTAAAAGAGCAGAACAAAACGTTTGGGAGTCATGTACGAGTTGTGGATTCTCTACTGCAATCTGAATGGTGGTGATTTATGGTTTCATGAAATGTCAGAATATTTCTACCAGATCTACAATAGATGCAAAACTCACAAAATAGAGACTGAAACACAGGAGAAACAACAGAGGACACTTTGCTCTGAAGGAGCGTCAGATTCAGAGGACAGAAACTGGAAAAAGAAGAAGTTTCAACAGTTTCCTTCCAAAATTTGACGAAATGTGACCCTGACAACACAATTGCTGACAAAACTCCTTCTGTTAAAACATTTCAGCCAGAAATTATTTGTCGACCTTTTGCCTCCGACACACGACACACAAGACTTTGAGAATAGAAACATGATGAATTTCAAGTTTGTTTGTTTTTTTTTTATATTCAAAAAAACAGATACATGGTGATCGGGGTTTTTCTTCCTCTCACTGATGAATGAATTTTCAGTTAACACTTCGCAGCACGTTATGGATTGCGAGGTGCAGGAGGCGGTCGGACTCAACGCCGACCCAAACAAGCACGGCATTTTCACAATATGATAAAATGTAACATACAACATAACAACTTTGAAAACTGTTTTGAGCCGATATCAGAAAGATATTCAGGTCCCCGATTTCACAAAACGAGGCAGGCAGCGGCTCTGGACGACTTCGGACGTCGGCTCAACATTCATTTTGCCGCTGAATTTACAGCGTATATCAACATCTACTCAACGCCCATGCTGGCTTCTTAACATTTTATAACAACAGACGTATTGTGTTTTGATGGTGAAGCGAGCAGAGAGACGGTAACTTCAACCGGACGCCGCGGGTTCAAATCCTTTACGTCTGCAAGCATCCGCCCTGCTGAAGTGTCCCAGAGCGAAACACCCAATCCCTACCAGCCTGTTCTGACCTCTGACCTCTGACCTCTGACCCTCTGACTCAACAGACAACACAGAATTCTTCCTAAAGGGTTTTTTTGTTTCATCTCTGCACGTCTCAGTCTGATCTAGGGATGTAATGGTATACCGTTTTAAGGTTTACCGCGGTATCAAGCAACCACGGTTCTGAACTGTAAGCCTTTCCCTGTAATACCGTGCCCACGGTATAAATTTATATATGAATTATATGTGAAATTTATGTGCACAGTGCCGCACGCCACTACAGTGGAGGGTTACCAATCCACAGCTCCGCTCGTGACAGCCAGGGGGAAAAAATGAAACATCACACTTCAAGCTGCTAGCAATATTGAATTGCAACAGTGGACTTTGTAAACGTTCTCATATTAGGTCATACGGAGAACCCTTGCGTTAAATATTTTTATGTAAATGTTACAGCGCTAATGCATGAGAGTTTCTGTTAAATACACACAGACACACACACACGTTTCAGTTCAATAAAGCAATATTTTTCTTCAAAGCAAAATACTTGTTTGTTTTTTCGATGGGCCGTAGTACGTTTAATTAAAAGGAGGGAAAAAATTAACACCGTGAAATACCGTATACCGTGGTATTTTGGTAGATATCGTACTGTACTGTGAAATTTCATACCGTTACATCCCTAGTCTGGTCTCATGAAATTTCGTAAAATGAGCAGAATGTCTAACAATGCAAATAGGGGCTTTGTGCACGAAAAGAGAGAGAAATCTGCTTCCTCAGCAGGAAGGGATTCAGTGCAGGAGACACGACTAGAAACAGGAAGTAGTTTGACATTGAAATAGCGCGGTGCAAAGTGGGTGTGGAGGTCGGGGGGGCGTATGGATGTTTACACTGAACGTACAAAACATCAGGGACGGTTATGTCTCTCTTCATGAAGTCCACTGATGCGGTGAATCCAGGTAAAAGCCATATTGATTTCTCTTATTAAATCTACACCAATCACAAAGGAGGAGATGCAGATAAAGAGAAAACAAAAGAGACATAAAGGGAAGGATTTTTAAGCGGGGCTGCAACTTGATGTCAGGAAGAAGTTCCTAATATTTTGTACATTCGGTGTTCATTTACCTTCAACTCTTAGGAGCTGGGTTCAATTCCCAAATCATGCCAAGAAGTTTTCTAGAAGTTTTAATCTTCAGCAAAAGTTTTTCTTATTTAATCACGATCAAAACCTTAACCGAAGTTGTTTTAGTTGCCTAAACTGAACCGTTAGCCAACCTTTCCTGTGACGAACACGTGAAAATGCTGCGTCCAATTCACGCTGTTGTCACATAATGCTTTTGAGGTGGAGGAACATTATCTTCACATAATTTGAATCCACAACACGTAATCTGCGTTGCAGAGTTCGTGTGTGTTGTTCCCACCCGTCCCGACGTCAACATCACAACGTCCGACTCAGTTCTGTTTTCCCCCCATTTTGCAGGAAATCTGCATCTTTTTCAGCAGCACCGTACTTCACACTCTGGATATTCCAGACTGACAATACAGACATTCATAGCTTAATTCAGAGCTGTAAAATAAAGTGGACCTGACTTAAAAATCCAATCCAAAAAACAGCAACACCAGCCAAAGCCAAACTTAACAAGCCACTTTGGCTGATAACCAGCCACCGTTTCGAGTTCCTATTCTATTCTAAAAATCTAGTTAGCTGCTAAAATAGTGAGACTGCCTGGTGACATTTGGGATGGAGTGGTGGATAAAAAAAAGGGTAACACTTTAGATTAGGGAACACATATTAACTATTAATAAGTTGCTTATTAACATGCATGTTAGTAGTGTTTTGGTTCATTATTAGTCATTACAAACCACTTATTAGCACCTTATTCTGCACTATTGTATTCTACAAGTATAGCCCATAAACTATGGGTTTTCCCTCAATAGCATGCTAATTAGTGCTTATAGCAGACAGTAAGGAAGTTGTTGCACATGAATTGGGCTTTTAGTCTGCTTTGCTCAGTATGGGGCTTATAAGGTGCTAGTATTGCATATTATTGAGATAAATTATTAAACTATTGAGGAAAACCCATAGTTAATAGCTAATATGTGTTCCCTAATCTAAAGTGTTACCAAAAAACGTTAGTTTCTTAACAGTGCGTGCACCTCTGCTATCACAAGAAAAATACATAACAATTGTGGTATTTTTTTTTTTTTTTTACTTATTTTCCAATGTAATTTATGTGTGGAGTGAGTTGTTACAACTCCCATTGTAGAATTTTTAAAAAATGAATGAAAATAATAGACCGCCAATGAGAAAATATGTATTTTTCTTGTCTGACTTTTTATGATTAAGTGGTTATCGTCCGACAACAGTGATACGGTGTGTGTGTGTGTGTGTGTGTGTGTGTGTGTGTGTGTGTGTGTTGATATCTTTGATAATTATGTGACAGTTTGATAAAAACAACTATTACAATACATGACAGCCATGAGGAGAGGAAAGCTCCTTTTCAGCTCAGTGGTTTTGTCCATAAAGCTATATATCCATTTTGAATAGTATTTAACAGTATTTAATAAAATGGATGACTTCATCTTCAAATGTATTACTATTTTGTAAGCAGAGGTCTTAGGTTGGCTATAGTGAATAATATTCCATACCTACTTTTGTGTAAGCAATCATTTTCTCAGTGAAGGTCAGCTTTGGTTTTTTTTCCTAAAAAAGGAGGCAATCTCATGTTGGAACGAAACTCTTCAGATTCAGAGACTATCAGCAGGAAGCAGACGCTCCTCATCAACCAAAACTTTCAGCCTTGGATCCAAAGGAGAAATTAAGTTCATTAACAAAACACTGAATTTTGGAAAATAAAAAAAGATTTGCCTGAAGTTCATCATTTAATATTTCTAAAAATATAGCAGATCCAGTCTGTAATAGTGTTGTTAGCTTGTCAGTCAAGAAGCTACATGACCTACTATCCTTTCAAAACGGTTCCACAATGTAGGATTTAGGATTTAGCTTGTAAACATTTTATCAACAGAGGTCTCAAGAGCTACTAGAGCTACTATCTTTTGTAAAGTACCATAGTCTGTTTTACTTTTCTGCTATCAATCATTAGTGAGAGTAGATGTAATTTGTAAAATGTCAGATATCACAACTACACTCTTCAAACTCAGACCAGGGTTACACTCTCGATCTCAGGTGGATTTTTGCCTCCTGATCATAAAGATCTGATGTCATGAGACCGCCGTTCTGTGTTTCCACACTTGGGCGACCTGTTGTACTCAATAGATCATCTTTCCTACGCTGGCATATAAAGGACAACGTCTTCTTAGCACTAAGATACATTTGGGAATCCCGGGATACATCAGTGGCTGTTGGCCGATGCTCAGCCTTGTTATTAACCTCGGCGGGAAGTCTTTGATTCAAACAGCAAAGCAGGCACAAACTCTCCGAGATCCCACCGAGAGACGGAGCTGTAAGGAGTTTTTCCAGACTGAATCACAGGTGCCATGTTGCTGCCACTTCTGCAGAGGCGATTATCAGATCCGTGAACGCCGAGTCCACATTTGTGTCCTTGTGGAAAACCTCTGAAGTTGTCTTGGAGGGAGCAAACTTCTGAAGAACGCGAGAACAGAAACGCATCTTCACAGTTTGAAACGGACTGTGTATTAGTGTCACGTGATACTTTTAAAGAAGTGATGTTGAACGTTGGTAGTGCCTTGGGTTGTGTAGCTTTCTGGCCCAAAATCGGTGATTCTCTGTGATCTGTTGCTCCGGTAGAGGAGACTGGAGAATTGTGTTTTTTTTCTCTCTCCATTCACTGCCATTGTATGGAGGAACAGTCTGAAAATCACACTTCCAGCACATAAACGAACACCAACAAAGCAGATTCTGACAATAAATTTAAAAAAATATATAGTCCTGTCGCTCACATGTGGTTCAGTGAATCGCTTTCTTTATGTGACTAAACCTTTTAGTTTGAACAAGCGGAACACCGAAATTCTTCTGACCGGATTTCGGTGTTACACTCGGAGCGACCGATGACAGAGAATTGACGATTTGTGGTTTATATCACGGCCAGGAAGCTACACGACCCAAGGTACTACCAAAGTTCAACACCACTTTAAACGCAAAGGTGGTCATTTTCCCAGCTGATTCGACCGTATCTCTGTATTATCAACTGCTATACGTCAATGAATATCGGGGCTTCCCATTTGTTTTCATTGGCCAAGTCTTCATCGGTTGGCAAGAAAACCTCTAGGCTCCGTCCTCTGGGATCTTTTGATTTTTATTGATTTATATTTTTTAAAAATCGTACTTCAGCCATTAGATATTACTTCAAACTCGTCATGGAGGACACAAGAAGGCATATTGAGAACGATCCTAAGACTCAGAAGCGATGGCGGCAAACACGCAGCAGTGTAGCGTCTCCATGTTGACATCATGCCCCACATTTTAAAGCTCAGCTGGCACCGAATACAAGCAGGTTTGTCGAACTAATGTGCCGTGCCATGCTAAAACATCTCCGCTCCTTACCGACTCCACAGAGGCCGAAAAAGCGTTAATTATGCTAATGAAAATTATGATGCAAAAATATTCCTTAACAACTTCATTTCACATGACTGAGATTTGACTAAAAGTAGATCCTTCAACTAACCACAACCGCACTGAGATGGTTCGACGTTTTTTGTGGACAGAAATATGACAGAATTTATCAGACTAATGGGTCGGAAGTTCTGGAGGAAAACAAGAAACAAGTGGCATCGCTTCGGCGTGTGATCTCTGAGGATGAACTCTGATTGATTGGGGGTTGAAAAGGGCTGCACACAATTCATCCATCCATCCATCCATCCATCCATCCATCCATCATGAAGGAACGGAGGGAAGAGGAATGGGACAGAGGGACGACGGAGGAAAGACGGGACGTGATTCTCTCTTTCGAATTCACACACACACACACACACATGCAGATACAGTCATGCACATGGGCGTCCCACACAGACACACAGGGGGAAACCATCGGTGTGTGTGTGTGATCCAAAAGCTTTTCAGCTGGGGTTTGGATTGCATGGGAGTGTGTGTGTGTGTGTTCGAGCACCTTGTGTGTACATTTTGCATTTGAAAAAAAATCACGTGGAATTAAGCGTCACTCAACATCTGAGCATACGGAAAATGATAACTAGAACTAGAGAGGATTAACACGAGGGAACTGGTGGTTTAATGCAAATACAAAAACTGAACGGCAAAAATATTTGGATGAATAAGAGGTATAACATGAGTCAAACATGAAATCCAACAGCATATATATTTTTTTTTATAATCAGATAATCCAGGAAACATTTTGTCCAGGTTTATTTCTAATTCAGCTCTCCTGCACAAACTCACCTATTTTGGTGTTTTTTTTTTTATTTTATTTTCTTTATTTTAGGCATTTAGCTGACAATCTTCCTGTTTTCCAATAAGCTCAACAGTAGAATAAGCTTGAATTCCTGGAGCACCAACGTTACCAGAAAACAATCGTAAGGAGGTCAAGGGTCAGAACCTCCCATACTACAACCTCCTCAACAATACACCCACCCCCCCCCCCACCCTCAGCAGTACACCCACGACCAAACACCCCACCTCCTCGCCTCCTCATCCAGAGCACGAGTGCAAACCCCTAACTCTGGGAACATCACGGTGCAAAAAGGGGCCCAAGTGACATTTTGGCAAAAAAAACAAAAAAAACGAGTATTATGTAACACTGGAAAGCTCTTCTTCAGCTCTGTCTGACAGTCAAAAGAACACATTTGTAACCATAAACAAAATGAAAATAAAAGGGGAAAAGGCAAAAGACTCCAGTGAAAACCCCAGATTAAATTTGGTGCAAAAAAAAAAAAACACAACCCCTAGACCCAGAGCCAGCAGGGCGTTTAGAAACATCAGCTAGTGGATTGGCGTTAACACCAAGAGAGAAGAGTTTCATTCCAAAATAAGAAACTTCCAAGTTGAAAAAAGTGACACCTACTCTAACAAACACAAAAGTAAATGAGAATTAAAAAAAAAAAGGTAAAACAGTGAACCTTCTTTCTAGCTGTGTGTGGTACTGAGGATAGTAGGTAAGTCTTAGTAGGCAAGTCTTTGGCTTTACAGACTGGAGTCTCAATAGTTAAGAATATACTGAATTATTAACTTCAGGTAATTAATTTTTAAATCAAAAACAAAAATAGTCTTCAACTAAGCAATTCTTTGACTTCTTCTTTGTTGCTCTCTGCCTTCCTGTTCTGGACATTCTTAACTTTGGTAGAGCAAGTTTTTAAAAAAAATATATAAACTTGTGGGAATTATTTGACTGTTTTTGGTTTGCTTAGCTCGCTTAGCTGTTACACACACACACACACACACACACACACTACACTGCAGTACTAGTACAGTGCATCCATACATTTTCCTTTCCATTCCACATTGTTATGTAAGGAGAGGTGGGGACTCGGTGCACAATAAGAGGAGAGGGCTCTCCCTCCCTCTGACCCCCCCTCCCCAACCCCCCAACCCCCCAACCATGGTCTCCCCCTCTCTCTCTCTCACACACACACACAGAGAGAGACACACATCTTTCTCACTCTTTTCCTCTCTCTGACTTGTTCCCTTTCTGATTGTTTCTCCCCCCCTCCCCCTCCTCCTCCCCCTCCCACACACACACACACACACACAAAACACCCCCACGCCTCCTCCTCTTTCTCCTTCTCCTTCTCCCGTCACTCCTGCCGACCTCCCATAAACCTCTGAAGCTCTATGGAAGCTTCAATCCTGGGTGAACATTAACATTAGAAAAACACTGTGTGTGTGTGTGTGTGTGCGTGTAGGTGTGTGTGCACATGTGTGCCTATGTGGATTTGTTTGGGCCTGACATACATGTAACTCAACTTAATAAAAAAAAAGGATTCATTTACATAAGACACCCAGTTAATATTTTGTTCCTTGTTGTTTTTTTTTGGGAGGATCTGGAGCCTCCCCTGTCACCCTGCAGCCTCTCAGCAGGAGTCAGTTTGCTGACGTGTCCCTCTGAGACGCACATACACACATACATGTCCACATTTCCCCATACATGTTCCAGAGGGGTCAGAGGTCAGGAGCGGCGCCCCCTGCAGCCGGCCGGGGGTTCGGCAGGGTCTTTGCTCATAGACACTTGGGCCAGGAGGGGAATGGAGGGATTGAACCATTAAACGCCAGGACCCCCCCCCCCCTCCCTCCTCCCCTGCACCCCCCACCCCACCCCACCCCACCCCACACACACCATCACCCTTTCCCATCTGGTTCTATGTCAGACATGATAACTGCATTAAAGCAATTATATGCTGTTTTGACATAGTTATTAATCAACAATATGTTTTTTTTGGGTTTTTTTTTAAACAAATACTGAGCTGTGCACTAAACAGCCAGAACTTCAATTTAATGACTTTATGAAAGCCACACACACACACACACACACACACACACACACACAGCATAAGAGCAAAAACAGACCTGAACACTTGAACATAATTATCCAAGAGAATTTGAAATCACTACAAATAACTGTTTCTGTCCTGGCCGGGGGATTGTGGCCAAAAAGAAAACGAGGAGGAACAATCAGCCAGAGAGCAGCTTGTGAAGCCTTTTCTAAAATTTTATTAAGTGACCCCCTTTTTTTTTCCTTTTTTTTTTCCCTCATCAAAGGATCACAAAAGTCTGGGCTTCACATCAAAACCAACCCAGCATGTTTTGTTCATTAATAAATATGCCATTATGCTGTTATTTAACATCTGGAGGTGTTTTTTTAAATTTCCAAAATAATTGAATAAATTTGTGTTCGTTCTAACATCAAATAAAAATATTTATAACATCAATATTGAGTTTAAACGCAATAATTTGTTGCATAATTCTCATAATTTGGCTCATGCTGGCTGAGTATGAACGGCCATTTTAAGATTGGGCTTGCAAAAATTGTTTTCGGTGACATTAATCATCCTCTGCTGCGTACATTTTGAAATATAAACGCTTTACGTGCACAACAACAGAAGTGGGACCGATCTGCTACCGGAGGGCGAGCTGGGCGGGCAGGAAACCCGGAACGAGACGCAGTGTGGAAAAGAGCAGGCTGTAGTCTCCAGCCTCCATTCAGAGCTTCGCCATTTTCCCCCCACTCCGTGACGTGGAGTGACTCCTCTCTGCGTGGGGAGACCACGTGTTGTGGAGCCACGGAAGGCCTCGGCTCGCCCACGGTGGCCCCGTCTCACAAATCACTTTTATCATTATGGCTCTTCAAGGTTATCAGAGAGAAGGACCGGGACACTTTCCACACCAACAGCGCGCCATTAGAATAACTAACCGAGCCACTGAGCTGCTGCCATGTTGGCTGCCAATGCATGGCGCCTGACCTGCATCTCCAGTCTCACAATAACTGCATCATACAACTTCACAGAAATCTAATTAATCTGCATATAGTCGAAACTTTTCTATTTTGGCGTCACAGGATACAAACATGCTGCAACATATTCCGTTTTCTGCTCTGGCGCAGCGCGGATGCGTAAAACCAGCTCAGACTCAAAAATGTGTCCAAATTCATACAAATTCATTTGAATTTGTTTAACACAAGACACACGGATTTATTTAAAGTCAACATTCAACCAGCTGGGTGGAACCTACGTTCACTGGCCTTCATTTTGATCAACCGTGGGATGCACACACATGTGGCCAAATGGCGGAACATGGAGAAGTGTGTGCGCACTGCTCACCTCGTATCTGTGCCAAAGGTTACAGGCATGAATGGTGGTCTATAGGCAAATTCCATAATACTGTTTAAAGAAGGTCAAGTCTAGCTCCAAAAGAGAGCAGGCTGAGCTACAAGGGACTCCATTTTGTCCCCTAGGCCGCTTTAAATTTAATACAAACACACGTCCAAGCTACAGGTTTAATTATCCCATCAAAATGCTTTGGAATAGCACAGAACCATTTGGCTTTTTTTTCCCCAAGCACCAGGTCTAAATATTTACCATCCCTCATATTTTTAAATCCACAATTGGCTACTAAAGGAAACATTTGCCAAAATAATGCCCAAAAATATCCAGAAATTTTCACATTCTAATCCACACATTAAAAAAAAACTCACAATACACAACTGTGTTTGAACTATAAATTATTTGGGGATTTTACAGAATATTTAGCCATTTTATCCAAAATTTCCAAACAACCAGAACAGCGTAAAAACACATCTGACGGTGCGTTTTGGCTGCAAAATATTTCACAAAATCAAAAAAAAAATTCTGATTCCATTTAACTTGCCTCAGTCATAACGAATAGCATCAATTAAAAAATAGTCCACATTAATTTGCAGTTAAACGTGAATCAAATCCTAACAGACACGCGCACACACACTATAAACCAATTTTATCTGAATCTACATGCATGTAAATAATGCGTAACGGCAAATTTTATTTACAGGCCTCCCAAAACTCGCAGAGTTTCAGTAGTTGGTCAGAATAACCAGCAAACCGCCCAAAGAAAAATTAACTCCCAAAATGTAGATTTTTTTGGTTCAAACCGTGTGAAATAAATAACGAGGCGCAGCCTACAGGAAGGCCTGCTGCAGCCTGCTGGGCTACACGACATGTGCTAATATGTGATGACGTTGCAAACAATATTATTATCCCTACTGGCTTCATCCAGCACCAGTAAACCAACAGCAGCATTTTCAGATGGACAGGGACCCCGGCAGCACTGCTCAGCCCGGCAGGCAGCTCGCTGGGACGGTCCAGCTCCAGGGGAACGGTCGACAAAGTTTAGGCTCCACAGTCACAGCAGCCAACGCACACACACACACACACACACACACACACACACACAGACTAGCAGCTAAAACACCCCAACTGCCTTCAACACACACAGGAAGAGGGCTGGGCGCGTGTAAGGTGTAGTGCACACTTGCAATTTACACAATAAAATCGGTTTATTTAGTGTAAGTCCATGGAGAAAGGCCTGGGTGAGGTGATGCAACAAATGAAGTGGGGGTGGGGGGTTAGAAGGGGGGGGGGTCATATTGTTTAATACCTTTGCTTCTTGGGGACGGAGTGCTCGACCTCAATACGTTTCCCATGAAGTTCCACTTTACCTGGAAAAAAAAAACACACACACACAAAAGACGGGGGTTGAAAACACAGCCAGGCTACATGCTAACTGTTCAGCAGCAGCTTGTTGCAGGCCTGCACGGGGACTGTGCTGCCTTCAGTGCCCCGCTGCTACACTGGAGGTTTCACCACTGCTAACTTTATGATTTGTACAGCAGCAGAGGCCTAGCTGAGGAGCAGAGGAAGGAAGCAAACCTAGCCGACATGAGGAGGAGGCAGGCGGGCAGGCGGAGGGCCGAGCAGCCGGCACACAAGTCACGGAACAAGTGAGTTGTAGCTACTAACTCCTGGACCTTCCTCTGCCTGTACCCTCCGCTGTGCTGCCCAGACCCTCACCAATATGACAAACCATCCAACACGGCCAAACCATACCACTATTAAACCGACTGTGTAACTTCCAGTGTTTCCTGTACACGTTTTACAGCATGTGCCCACATGCTAAATACAAAAAGCACAGTGGTTCGTGCTGGAGCTGTGTGTGTCTGGTGGGGTTTCGTGTGGAAGCAGAGGGAGCTGCCTGGCATGGCGACCTTGGCTCCTCACATGTTACATATGTAGGAAATCATGAAAATACAGCCGTGCAGAGGGAGAGAAGCAGGCCGAGGCCACGGGATCAATCAGACGGTGATAATAACGTTGCTGATCATCGATTACTGGGGAATCCTGGCGGCTGGAGGCCTGTTTTGGTGAGTAGACATTGTAAGATATTTTTCTATCTTTGTCATAGTGGACTGCCGGCTTAAAGGGGGAGGGGAGCCTGGCTTCATTCTATATCACAGGAGAGTAGGCTACTCACTCCACCGAACCGTGCAAGGTGGAAAAACAACACTCACATGCACATTTTGGCCTCAAACGCACAGCTATTACAGTTAGAAATACGATGCAAATGACCCTGCGTGGCAAATACGCACAAATACAGTGAATAAGGGATTACATTCGCACTGCCTCAGCCTACTGTATGCTTTACGTTTACACTACGTGTGTCCCTCCCCCCTGCAAAAGTTGAGTAGCTGTGTAGGGCGTGTAGCTCTCCACACAGCCCGGTTTATTATACCACAATCTGTAGAATAACCGTGTGAATATATTTGTGTCCGGTGTGGTGGTGCAGGAGCCTCGGGCTGGACGGACACCGAAACTGGGACACGGTGTGGAAGGTGGGCATGCAGCCGCGGCTACACCGGCATCTACCGCTTCCCTCTGAATGAATGAAACAGTGTAAAGGTGGAAGGGGGTCTTTGACGGGCAATAGTCCACCTTAACTCACCAGAAAACGTCTCGATAGCCTTCATGGCCCATTGATCGTCCGGACAATCCACAAACGCGTAGCCGGTTTTCATTAGAAACTGTCCGGAGTATGGGATCTTGTGATCGTCAAAGGTTTTTCCTAAGTCCTCGGCAGTCACGCTTTCGTTCAGATTCCCAATGTATAGCTTGTTCATGGTGGAGATTGTTTTTACAAGTCCAAAACGAAAAAAAGACTGGAAGAAATAAAATCGAAGCCAGCAAAAAAAAAAAGTTTTTTCTCTTCAATTTGTTATTAACGCAACACGATATTGTCACACTTGTCAAAGAGAGATCTCACTCACTGAAAGTGGAAATCACACTAGATATCCACAGAGCAAGAAGATCTAAAAAAAAAAAACGAAACGAAAAGTGTTAATTCTCGAAGTCTAACGAAAAGAAAAAAATGAGATTTCAAAAGTGTAAAAACTGACGGAAAACGTTGAATTTAGCTTTAAATCCAGTAGAGTAAGTGGAGCAGGAGCAGAAGTGAAATCCCTTGACTTGCAGCCGGCCCCAGCAGACGGATAGCGCAGCAGCCTAGCAGCCTTTCTATCGCTCTGTGGAGGAGGTGGGTTGTACTGGGTGGGTTTGATGATGGGTCTATGGTGGAAGAGTGGGAAAAACTATGGCGGGATCAGGTCGGGAGAAATGTTTTCCTCTCTCTCCGCCTCTCTCTCTCTCTAGTTTTCTACCCTTCCCTCTTTCACGATCCGCCCGCTGCCGGCAGAGGGGTGACGCCGCCCCTCCACCGACTCCAGTTCACGGTTTTTTCTTTTTTTTTTTTTTTTTTTTTGTTTGCAAAGAGGAAACCACGTGGTCTATTTGGAGTAGGTTAGAAAGAGGAGGAAGGGGAGGGGGCATCCCCCTCATCCGAGGGTATTCACCAGATGAGAGTGCGTGTGTGCGTGCGCGCGCGCATGGACGCACAAGGCGAGCCCCCCATTCCGTGCTGTGCTCGCCCTACTGTACTGTACGTGTGCAGGGTGCAGTTAGTGTGCCGTACTGGGGCTTTTATGCAACACGACGTAGCCACACATGCGCCGAATGCGCTTCAGCTCGTGCAGGCGAAGACCAGTCATATGGAAAGAGGAGACTTCCTTTAAGACACGGATGTGTACTGTAGGCTGAGAGTGAGCGAGCTTTGCCGTGGAATACTGTTTTTATTGCCTGAACTCACTCAAACCGCTCTAAAGGTCCCGGTCCCGAGCGGCTGAAGGCCCGGGCGGTACGAATACGTTACACATTTAAATAACAAGGCGCCGCCTGCTTCGTCTCCAGCCTGCCACCCCCACCCCGCTGCCGTTCCCGCCCTCTGGATGAATATGCATGGCGTGGTAAAGAATTTAGTCGTCATGATGTTACATAAATGACCTATGGTGAACCTCGGGCTGCTGGGAGCGGTGGAACAAAAGGTCCAGGGGCCTCGTTCTGCTCCAGGGGCCACGAGGGCGCTGCCGCTGGAACCTGCGCATGCATTCTATCCACTTTGATACATTGTAACCTGCAGCAGAGTCCGAACTGAAACACTGTATCAAGCAGGCGGCGATACACTGTAACCTACAGCACAGCCAAACTGTTACACTGTATCAAGGAGGCGGGAACTCGTTTTGCACATTAGTTGGCACAGCCGCACCGCCTCGCACAGAATCCCCGCTCCGCTTTAAGCCACTTTAGCCTATAGAATGATTGTGGTTAAGTACTTGTTCAGTAAGGTCACGGCTTCCAGCAGGCGACGCCCACCGTTGGAATACAAACTCCAGCAGTGTGGCCCCACCCGCCAGCAGCGGAGAGCTTCTCCATTTCAGCCGTTTTATCATATTTCTCTGTGTCGGGCGCAGAGGAAATGACAGCATGGCGCAGTCGCTAGGAGACTGCACCGCACACACCGCGCACCCCGCTGCTGGGATGGATGCTTCTCAAAATGGAGGCAGTGAATGACGGCAAGGCGCAGGCCGGCCTGCCTGCCTGCCTGCCTGCCTGCCTCTCCCACACACACACACACACACTGTGGCTCTGGTGCACACTGGCGCTCTGTGCGTCAACAGGCCAAGGTGCGCCTATCTCCCGCTTTCCTGTTTTCGCTTAACATCCTACATTTCCAGAATTGTGTTTTCACATGAGTGGTTCAACCATGTTCCGCTGTGAGAGAGTATTTAGACCTCTTGTAGCCTACTGTACCCGCCTGCAGGCAACGTGGCACTGTGCGCGCTCGCCTGGTTAGAAAATGGCTCCTACGCACAAAATGGATCCAAACTCTCAAACTGGTGATGATTTTCAGCCGCAGCCTCGCCGCGGCTCACACTCACAAATCAGACAGTTTTTTGACAGAAACTTAAATGTGCTGTTTTTTATCTTATTTGCATTAATGAGGAAATCCGCTGTTGTGCCTATAGCGGAGACAGATGGCGCGACAGCAACGACAAAGCACTTTTTCTGTCTGAGCGAGGCCGTTAGATCAGACAGGATGATGCCAACATGTTTACATGTAATATTTACTTTGGGGATTGGCTAGGGCGTTTTGTCAACAAGTGACGTGCCCATTGGTTTAATATGCCTAATGATTACTTTTCTATTAACTCAGGGATATTTGAATATGATTTTGAATAGGAGTAGGCCTATGACTGTTTCCTAAAAATCATAATGTTTATAGCCTGTTTATATTTGTACTAATAATTATATATATGTAATGGAATAGAGAAGAATAGATTCAAGTGAGATAAAATAGGAACAAACATTTTGCCACGCCACTTATTATTCACAAATGAATCCTAATGTCCAACATTAAAACAATCAGCATGACACATCTCACTTCTGCACTGAAGACTGGCAGCAACGTCTTCATCAGATTAAAGCAGACTGAAGACGGTGTGAAGTGGGAGAACTGGAACACAGAGCTGCCACAGCATGGTTTAACATAACCTGTTATTGATTTAACTCTAACTCCATATTGCATTCAGGCTGACAGTCAGTAACACTTTCTACCAGTCTTTATGTTGCCTAACTTGGATTCAGGTGTAAAAAAATAAATAAATAAAGAGAAAAAATGCATTCTGCCTCTCTCACATTCTCTGTCTGCCTCTACAGGCCCAGATCCACCCTCCACCTCTCTCTCTCCCTCTTTTTCTCTCACTGAAAAAAAACTAATGTGAGTTTTTTTTCATGTCCTGAGATAGCTTCCCCCCCCCCCTCCCTCCCCTCCCCCCTCTCTGAAACACACATTGGTCACAAGGGAGCTGCTGAGGTCAGAGGGCAGGGGGTTGGTTGCGAGGATCGAATGACCACATAGGTTGCATCATGTATGGAGAGTTTAGAGCGACCTTTTCCTTTTCCTAATTTTATAGCAGAGCAGAAACAAAACTTTAAATGACTGCATCTTTTTTTACATTCAAAACGTAACGTAGGAACCATTCATCCTTTTACAGAGATTAAGAATCAGAAAATTGTCATTCGTTATTCTAAGGTTTTCACCTATAGTCTTTTGGATTTCCCCCTTTATTTTGATTTTGGTAATGAATGCAAACATGCTATTTTGACCATCAGATAGAGCTCAAGAAGAGCTCGTTCAAATGTAATTTCACACCAAACTCAGTAGGTTAACTGATAGTGATGTGTCACTGTCCTGCAAACAGCTCAGACCTCCAAAAAAGTTTGAACAATTTCTTGATTTCAGGGACAGGAGAAGAAATTCAGCTTCTCTTGGAAAAACCAGCATGTTTCAGCAGGAAGACTTCATCGGGGTCACAGTGGATCTCAAGAAAATGTGATCTTTGTCATGAAACCCTGACGAAGGCTTTCTGTCTCATGTTGGTTTCTCTGCACCGGTAAAGACGTTTATTTTTAGAACATCCATCAGCGTCTCAGAGAAGCTGAATTTGTCCTTTCTGCCTTTTTCTAGTTCGTGTCCCTTGGCTTTACGGCGAGGAAGCGACAACTTTGTTTTTCATTCAGAAATCAAGAAAAAAAAAAAGTGGAGGATTACACTTTTTTTTTTTTTTAAGTGGGGGTGATGTTGGGGGGGGGGGGGGGGGGGGGTCAGGTGGTTGTAGGATACAGATCAATAGTGGATTGACTTTCTCAGCCTAAGGACAGCAGAGCCACTCTCCATATTCTGCTGCAACCTGAAGAATGAAGAAAACCTGAAGAAAACGTCATGCCACCCCTCCTCCAGCTCTTGAATCACATCCTCCTTCCCCTTATCTTCCTCCTCTCTCTCTCTCTCTCTCTCTCTCTCTCTCTCTCTCTCTCTCTCTCTCTCTCTCTCTCTCTCTCTCTCTCTCTCTCTCTTTCCTTCAACACCAACAACCTCTCCCTGTAAAACCTGTCTACCTCTTCTTATTATATTCCTTTCCCTGGCCCTTCTCTGTCATCCTTCGCAGGTGAAAACCTCACACCTCCAAAATGTCTTGGAACTCAGAAGTACAACATTTTTTTTTTTTTTATCTTGACAGACATGGATGTTTGAGGTTATCCAATGAGGCCACAGAATTTTTTTCATCCTATAGAAGAACACTAATCCTTCAACTGCAGTTAAACCAAATTGGAGATACAAGGTTTTCACATGACAATAGTGATCTATCCTCAGGTCTCGGTGACCTCTGACCCCTGCATTCCTCATTGATTGCTTGTAATGTTGACGATCTGGGACCTGAAGCTTATTCTGCTGTTGGGACTCGCTGTCGGTCGCTCGCAGAGTGACGGCTGACAGCTCTATATGTAAATGTAAATGTTAATACACCTGATTTCCATCTTTCTGACCAGCGGTGTTGCGGTTCAGCGATCGATTTATTTTCATCCACGGTCACACTCGGCCTCTCTCAGCCCGGGTGGGAAATCACCAGCAGCCTCCAAACAAACACTGATAAATTCTGGCTGGCTGGTGAGCCGGTCCGCTGGATAACAGTCAGCTGAAGGTTTGAAATGTAAATCTCACCTGGGCACCAGCAGGTTTCAGGTTTGACCACCAGTCTTACTCAGTTTCATTCATGCAGCTTTCCCTGTCAATCACAGGGTTTCATTCAGCTAAATACCTGACGTGTACACTAAAATGTAAATGTCACATGTCAAGTGATTTTATCTTGTTTCCAGACCTCATTCCTTTATCATGTCATGATATTTTTAGTCAAATTATCTCGCTGCACTGGAAGATAATCTTGCTGGTTTCAGTAAATTTCCCTTGATTCATGCCAATAATTCATTCAAGAAATCATCATAAAACAATGAAGAAAATCTGGAAGCAAGAAACTTTCTCCAAGACAGTTTCACTTTTACCAAGAAAATGTCCTGAAACAAGTTACATTCTCCTAGAAAAAGTCACATTTGCTGAAATCAGTAAAATTATATGCCAGCGCAGTATGATTTCAGTAAGAAAGATCCTAAAATAAACTTGATAAGTGTGGAGACGAGATGAAATAACTGAACAAGTCTGTCGGGTTTTGCAGTGCAGAGTCTCAGTAAACGTGAAACACCGACACAAGGCTGTTTGGTTTGTGGTGACGAGTTTCTGGGTGAAACAGTTAATTTTAATGCAGTTAAACTGTGTCTGTTTTGAGAAGCAGTTAGTGAACACATGTACAGGCTGAGTGTGACTGGAGAACATGAACACGAGTCGACCTGTGACTTACATCTACTGATGGGTTTTCTATTCTACTGAAAATCCATCAAGGCCTTGGATAATGAGAACCGTAAATGCCTCTCTCTCTCTCTCTCTCTCTCTCTCTCTCTCTCTCTCTCTCGCATACACACACTCTAACACACACACACACACACAGATGTACAGCCCTTGTACGAAGAGGGGGGAGGAAGTTAAATTAGGAAATGAGGTCTTTTTTGTCTTTTCTTTTTGTGCTGCACTTCCTAAACGCTGCCATCCATGGCATCACAAGACCCTGTCAACAACCCTCTGGTGTGTGTGTGTGTGTGTGTGTGTGTGTGTGTGTGTGTGTGTGTGTGTGTGTTTTGGGGGAGGGGTGATAGAAGGAGGTCAAAGGCTGGGGAGAAACGGGGGTTCAGTTGGGCGGGAACGCAGAAGGAGGAGACAAACCGCCAGAAGGAACTGCAGAGGGTTAATATGTCGTTTTTTTCTTTTACTTTGT
Source organism: Centroberyx gerrardi (assembly GCF_048128805.1). Lineage (NCBI taxonomy): Eukaryota > Metazoa > Chordata > Actinopteri > Beryciformes > Berycidae > Centroberyx > Centroberyx gerrardi. The sequence goes on along the minus strand of NC_136003.1, from coordinate 31,613,492 downwards.
CTTTTTCATATTTATTTGATTCTTCTATTATATTACATGTTTTTAAAAGCGTATCTATCTATCTATCTATCTATCTATCTATCTATCTATCTATCTATCTATCTATCTATCTATCTATCTATCTATCTATCTCTCTCTCTCTCTCTCTCTCTCTCTCTATCTATCTATCTATCACATTAATTAACTTATTTTGCTCCTTGTTTACTTGCAGTGCGGCTTTGGAGTTTTATTCCAAAAAGAGAAAAACAATTTGAACACCACACAACGACAGCTGGCATAAACATAAAACTTATTACAAAATATTATTTATTAGCCATCAGAAAATCCCTCCTTAGAAATTACTTAATTACGTGCAATCACTTTTTTGCGTTTTTGAAATATTATATCCATAGGAACTTATTATTATAACTTATTAACTTATTTCAAGTTTTATTTTTACAGGAACGATGCAGATGAATCAACATTACTGTGTTCGACAACCAGCTATTTTTCTCCTGCTGTCCCCGGCCATGATGTTAAATAGCCATCAATATGATAATGATAATAATAATAAACTTTATTTATACAACAGCTTTCAAAACAGTTGTTACAGACTGCACACAGGACAGTAAAACATCATGCAGAGCAATGTAGACAGACTGAGAAGACCTCATGTGAAACAATAAGACACAAGTATCATGAGCTGATGGTTGTTCACCAGTCAAACCAGTGTGTCTGTGGCTGCTGGTCAGTTAACATCCAGCCTGTAACTGACTGATCGTGTGTTCAGACTGAGCAACAAGTCAGAGCTGAGCGACCAGAGAAACTGCTGATGTGCAGACGCTCCACAAGCTCGTTGCCAAAAAAAATTGGCCAACGAGCTTTGTTGGCCAAGGCTGAACGTTTCACAACCATCGGTCGTCAAGAGCCAATCAGATTTGTGTCCTCCTTTGTTTCCCTACTGATGTGATTTCATTTCATGAACAATAGTTCCTCCTGGCAACTAGAAAACGGAGGAGAAGTTGATTACAGCCATTCAAAGCTTCTCAGTTCTGTTACTGCAGGAATAAACGTCTCAGAAACAAAAAGCTCGGAGAACAGTCGCATCCATCGTTGGGGTCGATAGATGCAACATTTTATAATTTTTTTCCCTGTTTTTTTCACTCAATGCTACCTAATTAGCACTTGCCAGTTAGCTGTGTTAACTTGTCATGATGACACTTTATGAAAAGCAATTCCAGAGCCACAGAAAACACACGATTTGCCTGCTGAAGACTCTGCGGCTCTGGCTCCGCCCACATCGGCCTGAACAGAGCGACGCATCGACCACGTGGCTCGCAGTGTGAAGGAGAGAGAGAGACCGAACTGTGACGAAACGCACACCTGGTGATCAGAAAGATGAAAACCGCTGAGTGTATTAACATTTACATTTACATACAAGCCACCAGCAGTAAGAGTGTGGGGTCAGAGGTCACAGCACCCAGACTACAGATGGAAAAATGTTCCTGTTCCTAAGAATGATGGCGTGTGATGCTAACTAAGGAAGTAGCCACGGAGAAAAGCTGGAAGGTTTTCTCCTTACAAAAGAAAAAAACGGCTTACATTGTTTACAGCGGTGAGATGTTGCTTTCTGCGGCTAGAAAGAGAGAGAGAGACAAAGAAAAAAAACTTTCCTCACTGGCAAAAAGCACAAGCAAGAGGCCAAACTCTAGTTTTGAAATTACAGATTTTTTTTTATCAGGTTTCAAGGGTCCTAAGAGTCCCTTAACACAATGTAAACTTTCAATTCAAGTAAAAGGAAAAGTATCAAAATTGAAATTGTATTTTTTCCCATGACAGCAGTGATAAATTAGCGGTTTTGTTGAAAATGTGGCTTCTCACATCTGAGCCATTGTGTCAAAGTGCATGTGTGTGTGTGTGTGTGTGTGTGTTTGAGACAGAGAGAGAGTTAGAGAGTTAACTAAATAGCTGTAGGTGAGAATATTAACTAATTCATTCTCCCAGACTGTTTATCTTTCCCTGGCATTCCTCTATCCTATGTGAGTACTGTAGGGCTGTTGGCACTGTGTCTTTGACCTTTGACCTCCTGTCTATCGGTGGCTTCTAATGTTGACAGGATCTAGGAAATTACACAGATTTTCCTGCTGCTCATCAAAAGTGTCAGTTAAATGCCTAAAAATGTGAAAATGCTAATGTATATGAAAATGAAAAGGTGTGTGAGTGTGTTCATATTTGCTATAGTATGTAAATGATATATGTGTGTATCGGTGTTTAAGCCCCTGGTGCGCATGCTTATTACTGTACCTATGAGCATGCGTATGAAACTACGCATGTGTATCTGTGTGTGTGTTAAAAACCAGACTGCAGTTTGATTTCTGACTTGAACTGAAAGTTTCCATCATCATTCCTGTGCTGAGAGAGTTTCATGCAGCGAACAGGCGGCGTGTCGACGTGCAGACGCACCGACCGGCTGCTTCACATCACCAGGAATCACAAGAGAGTGAACGAGAGAGTTTCATGACACTCGGGCCCTTTGTCACCTGTTAAAAAAACCCAAGTCCAATTTCAGAAATGCATGGGTGGCAGTGAGGAAGAGCTCTTCCTCTTCTCTTCTGCAGTGTTGGAAAAACAGTTTTACTGCCAGCGGCTCTGTCTGTTGCCTCTGCTGTTCACTACAAATATGACAGTTTGTGACAGAAGCTGATCTGTTAAAATAGATTTAAAAATACATTTGATTTCACTCTGCAATTGAGAACTTCTGCTTTCAATAACACTGAACACAGTGTTTCTGAAGGTGGATAGAAGAGTGTCTATAGATGTTCAAGTCAAGGCAAGTTCACCTTTATTACCCCAAATGGAGACAAAATAAAGATAAAAACATGAAATATGAAAACTACAAAAACAAAAGTCTAGAGAAGGGGAAGGGAACTGCTGTTTGCCCCACTTTTGGATAATAGGATGCACCTCAAGGGATCAATCCATCAATCAATCAATCAACTAAGCAGACAGTCAAACCCATCAATCACATCTTTGATCCTTTACATAGGCATGTTAAACTGTAGAAATTGCTTTGTGAGTTTTTTGTCACGGTAACGGAGCATCTCGGATAAAAAATATTCTTTAAATTTTGTTTTTTCTATGTTTCACTTTTTTTTTTTATCACTCAAAGCAAAAAGAAATCAGATTTTTTTCACCTCTACAAATCAAAGCTTTGGGTTTCAAATATAGCAACACCCAAAGGCAATTTATTTTGAAGATAAGAAAGATGAAGGGATGTCGGGTGAAGGAGAAACGGCTTTTCTCATTCATGTCCTGAGTAAAAGAAATAAAGTGCCGGCTTCATTTGCAGGATTATGAACACAGATTCTCAGAAAAGAGTTGAGATTAATTTTGAAACACTTTCTCAACCTTCAGTACAAAGATTACTTTTTTTTTTATTTTCACGTGATATTCAGCTATTACTTGGGCCTGACAGTAGTCTAAGATCCAGGTGGAAGACCAATATAAAAAATATATTCAATATATTCATCTTAACAAGTCATTTAGTTCAGTATTGAGTCTTGAAATCTTACATTTCTAAAAACAAGTGAATCTGTGTCCGGCCATTTCACTTGTTTCCACTGTAAATCTGTTTCAATAATTTCCTCGAATCAACTGACATTACTTATTCTTCCTTGTTTGAAGATACGGATGCTTGTTTCTGGAAATGTCTTTAAACAAGCGAATAACAAGTGAAATGATCTCAGATTTCTCTATCTATCCATCTCAGATTTGAAGGCTTGATTCCAGACTAGATGGACAAATAGTTTTTGCAGTGAGCAATATGACTGGTTTGGTTCTCTCACCATGTAAAGATCAGCAAATTAGCCGCAGCTAAACGCTAAACGAAAGGAGATTTCTGAGGCTATCATCTGATAATTCTCGGTCAAATCGACAACTCTTTCTTTTGTGCTCAGTTTGGATGATGCTGAATGAACTAACACACAGAATAACCGCAGAAATCTCATTCATTTACTGTTAGCGGTGGCTAAGCTTCGCTAACGTTCATGCGATGGCAACCTTAGATCCAGATCTTCCAGTCTCACTTGGTTCACATCACATGGAGGAAGAAAAACAGAAATTCATCATCTTATTAACAGCTTATTCTACTGAAATAAAACTACTCAACCAGAACTCTGTCATGACAAAGACTGAATCAAACAGACCACACTGAAATGAGCAAGAAATCGTCTCAATTGTCTCATCGTCCAGTTACTTCCTTCAGATGAATAACCAATATAATTATAACATTTCAGACAATCCAAACCAGGGACAGTTGTGTGTGTGCATGCAGGATCTTTTTTTTTTTCCAGACTGGGAGCCGACCAGTGAAGCCACAGTCTCCTGCTGGGCCGCTGCAGGTGAGCCGCCTTGCTCAGTGGGAACCTGGACAGTCGTCGTCGTCGTCGTCGAAGGAAGGGAGAGTCGCTTTAATCCTCTTCCCTGCAGCCACACAGCCAGCCAAATCCTCCGGGGGTTCACGAGTGTTGATTTTTCGGTGATGCGTGTCGATTCGGAGACTGGTTTGTCTTCTCATAGCGCAGATCTGGCCTCTGGGACGGCTGCTCAAAGACTGCTAAAGGTGTTGAGTGAACTCTGACAGGTGAAACGCTGGCATATAGTGTTGATTTTTTTACATTCAGAGTTAAATCAACACTTTTCCCATGCAGCCGGTCCAGCGGATTCGACCTGGAGTCTTTCCAGTTCACAAGTCCTTCTCTTTAACCTGCAGTCTGCCCACCTGAACGCACACAATCTCTGCTGTCTTTAACTATGAACAATACTCCAATTTATGGGGAGATTTTGTAAATTTTCAATTATTGCCACCTAATGAGACTTTGAATTTTGTCTGTAAGTTCTTGTTCATTGTATACTTGTGAAAATAAGTGCATAAAAGCAACATACAAACTGTCTTTCACACTTTCTCATCTAGTTCCCTCATGTTTTTTTTTGGCCTAAGAACATAATTGGTTCACCAGTCCTTCTCTTTCACCTGCAGTCTTCCCACCTGAACACACACAATCTCTACTGTCTTTAACTATGAAAACTACACAATACTGCAACATATGGTGAGACTTTAAAACACTTCCTGATCTGTGAGCAGGTTCATATTGTTCCTCAGTTGGAGGATCTAAAACAATTTTTGTTTGATCTTCATGAATTTTCCCTCTTGGCTGGAAACACACAGAGTTACTGACATGAATGACGTGATGTTACTGAAATATTTCAAAGCCATTGTGTATTGTTTGGTTAGTCCTGCAGTGTCTGTGAGAGGTTTGGTGACATGGTTAGCAGGTGGAAAAGTTCACATGTTAACAAAAGGCACACAGTTGCATGTGTAGCCTACTTCCTGCATGTGCTGACATCACGGAAGCAGGTCGTGCTGTGAGCCAATGAGAGTGGAGCTGCCTGACTTATTATGTTGGCTTTTCCAGATTAAAATCTAGAAGTGATTCATGTTTTAGTAAACCGCTCTATCAAGACTATGTAAAGCCAGATTTCACAAGACATCGGTTTTATTTATTTATTATTTACTTCATGTGTTTATTGTGTCACTATGAACAGTGGATATATGAAGAGTGTGTTTCTAAAATGCTATTTATCCACTCTGGAGAAAAGAAATGTATTTCCTGAAGCTCATCATTCAATATCTTGAAAATATATATAAAAATGCAATCTGTAGAAGTGTTTTCTACTATCCATAAAAAGTATCATAATTTGTTTTTTGTTCTATCAGTCATTTTGGGAGAGGAGGTGTCACTCTGACTCTCATTTTGGAGCCAAACTCCTCTTCACACTTTCAACGTTGAAACAGTTTCATGTCTTCAGGTGAAACTCTGCTCTCTTTACTTCTCATAAACACTTTTTGGGAGTTGGAACAATTTTGCAGCAATGAATTTTCACGTGCAAACACATCCCAAGTACTTTTGTGATCAAATTCAGGTAAACTTTCGTTCGTTGGCAAAACATTAAAAACTAGAGCGTTGCCACAAATGACCTGAAAGTCCATCAAGTCATTTCTGTGAAGGTTCAGTCTGCTGCCTCTTACTCTGCAGTAGGAGGAGGTTTGTTGTTGTGGTGAAAAAGCTTTGTGAGTTTCTTGGAGATTTGGGCACTTTCACCACAGTCAACCAGAAAGTCCTGAGCTGAGACATTTCACACAACCAGCAGCCCAAACCTCAACAGATGAAACCGTTTTTACCAAGAACACGAAAACACCTTTCGTTCTAATCAGCAAAAACATTCTTGGAAATGGAACTTAAAAAAAAATAATAATAAAATTCACAAATGAACAGTCAAACCTAAAAGTCACCATTTTGTATCAGCAATTACCCAACTGGTCACCTTCAGACTGACTGAGCTGAAATGGAGGCTGATTGAGCAGCCAAATGAATTCAGGAGTGAACATTAAATTATTCAATAAGGACATTTTATTGAAGTCTTTTCCACAGCAGTAACATCAGAATGTGATAAAACAGACTGAATTTTCCACATGAAATAGTGCAGCATACAGGCCTAACATCAATGGCTTCAAACAAGTTGAAAGAGAATTCATTTAATTATAATAATAATAACTACATTTATATTATTATTACAACAACGGCTATTTTATGTAAAATAACACATTCATAAGCTGTGCGCAAATTGCAGAAACAGACCAGCTGAAAGGCTGCAGAGAAGCTAAAACTTAACAGAGAAAGTTTAGACTTCTCAGTGAATAAACTATCGATTTTCGATGGATCGATCAGACATTTAGTTTATTAGAATTCAACAGCAGAGGAAAGATTTACAACTAGGAAGCGTGTTCACAAAATTCCTCACACAGTTTTTCTATTTCAAGGCTTCACATTCATTTCTAATGTTCGTTTCAACAATGAATCCAATTCATTTATTCAGTCTGGATCCGAGTGGAAACATTTAGTCTCGCTGTGGATCTTCTCTTTTAGTCCGGTTAGGATTGGATGAATCAATAAAAAAAAATCGTTTTAAGGAGTTTAACCATTTGTGAATCGGACTCACCAACCAGGAACTCGATCAAAATAACAGTCCAATCCCTCATGTGGCGCCCGGAGATACCGCAGCTACACAACAGAGACTGCTGCTGTTTTCACAATGCACACACAAAATGGAGAGAGAGAGAGAGAGAGGGAGAGAGAGAGAGAGAGAGAGAGAGAGAGAGAGAGGGAGAGAGAGAGAGAGAGAGAGAGAGGAGGGGGATTTCCTTTCAGAAAACCCGCCGACTTGGGGAAACAAACCCCATCATGAGTTTAATAACTACAGAAGCGAAACTCAATTTTCCACAGAACTAGATAAACTATTCCACTGAGAAATAAAGCAGCATAATGAGCTCATTTCATAATGAGCTCATTTCCATAAACTTGAATTACAACAACAAAACACGGAGCACAATCTCAGAAAGAAAGCACTTGGGTTGAAGTCAGGAGAAACACTTTTTCTTTTACAATTTGTTAAAAAAAAAAAAAAAAAAAATCAATTGACGAAGGATGAACGGGCAAACCAACATCAGCCACGTGTAATTACCATTTGAACTGAACAATAACCAGTAAAGAGCATACTGGGAGGAACCAGTGTGGGAGGGAGAGAAACAGACCCCGACATGACTGTGATGGGAGGAGTGGAGGCTCAACTGGTAAGAAACTGGTTCATGTTCTCCAGTTTTTATCTCAATCCTCCATTCCAATGCAAATAAAGTAGAATAATCAGTTTATTTCAACTGACAAAACAAAACTATTTCAAATGTTATTTCAAATAATTTTCCAGTCAGTAAAATGATTTTGTTTTCAGAAGCAGAATTTTTTTCACCTCCCCTCTTTTGTTTTGTTCAAGGATTATATCGAGAATCATTTTTATAGCTGATTTTTTTTATTTTTTTAAAAATTATTATTATTTTTATACTTTTTCTCCACTTAACTTTTGATTCAGTTTTCATCCCACACACTCAGCACTGACGTCTAAAATTATTTAAGCTACACTTGTGTGTTCTGGTCGTGGTTTGGCAGCCATGCAGAGTAGAATACAGCAGATTTTAAAAGTAAAACTAATAAACACCCCCCTCCTGTCTTCCTGTCCCGGGCCAGTAGCGCCACCCAGCGGCCGAGGCGGGGCATCACAGCCCGGCCTGCGGTGCGGTCTATAGGGGGGAGCGGGGCCTATAGCGGCCGGGCCTGCGGCGGCTCCTCCGGCCTGCACGAGACACCGGCGGGATCAATTTTCGTTTCTGAACAAATGTCTAAACGGAAAAATCAAATCCGTGTTTCAAGAGGAAGCTCAGACAAATCACAGGGACTCTTTTCATTCTGTAATTCTTCTAGATGTTTCGGTCCGTGCAGATGTTTGAGCTCACGAGACAAAACCAGACATGATCGCCTATAGGAAGAATTTCCACCTGCAGCAGGATTTCGTTTTTATTTGCGATTTCTGCTGGAAAACAGACAGACTTTAGTTTTGACAAGTTGAACGTTTTTTGGGGGCTGATCGCATCGATTTACACAGCTGTTATTGATTAACTCGTCTCATGGTATAGATTATTAATCACGAGATATCATGTTTAATACGTTTTTAATACAACTTGATAACGAACCAGCTGCTGTTTGAATGACACCGGGTTGAATTACCGGCGAGGCCCTGAAACGCCGAAGCAACCCGGGCCATCGAAAAGGCAAACGATTTTATATCAATAATCAGCATCGATCCTTGATAGATCACCCGCCCACCGGCACGTGGATATTAATTCAGTGTGATCCGGGCTGGTGGCTCGCTCGGCGGAAACCTCCACAGGTTTCTATTGGCCTCGTACCGGAGCGCAGGTCGGCTCGTTCATTTCTATACGAGTTGAATTATCATGCGCGTTCACGCTACGCGCACGCCGCTCCAGGGAATTTAATGACGCTCTTGGATTAAATGGACGGTAACCTGTTGTCGTAGGCTCATATTATGGGATATGAACAGTTTGTTTTAAAAGTGTATCATGTTTTATATGTAAGCTCGCTGCTTCCTTTATCACGTAATAATAAATACAAATAAAATGAATTAATAATATGAATGATAATAATTCTGTTTGCTTCCATTTAGTCTGGATCGGCTGGACTCTCCCGGCCTGCTGGATTAACATTTTAAACTAATTCAAAATAACGAAAACTATTTTAACGGGAAGCTTTCAACGCGACACGAGCTGCTGCTTTACCGAAAACGTCCCGTCGATTTCAGAGCTGAATGAAAACTTCCTCCAGCTGTTTGTTGATAGAAAGTAAATTCTCTAACAGACTCAACATTTCTGACTCATCACAGTCTGAGCGACGCACTGAACTCGCTGACATGTAAAACACAGGGAGGACTGGCCAGAGAGTCCTGAAAACTTTTATGATGAGATCGATCGATTCAATTGATTAGATCTGGTCCGTCCGATATTTGGTCCGTGTTGACACATGACAGCGTCAGGCTCAGCGGAACGAAAAGCAGGAAAACAAAACAACATATTGCGATTCAAAATCCAAACTGCTAAGGTTTAGTTCATCCAGCAAAACGCTTGAGGATATTGATAGGAAACTAATCAATTACTTTGAATATTTTTATCTCCTCTCTAAAAAAAAAAAAAAAAAAAAAAAGTCCAGTCTCTATTAAACGCTCGAGTGAAACATGGATCTGGGCCCAGTGTTAAAACTTTTCTGGTGGGATGTCAGAAATCAGATTGGATTAAATCTGAAAATTGAATTTTTCAGAATTGATAACTGAGATTCTGATCATTCAGATTGGGATCTGGACTGAGGAATCCAATCCTATAGCTTTTAAATCAAGTTTAAATGTTTCTGCGTTTATGAAAAGTCAAAGGCAGAGATTAGGAGAGTTTGATGCCCAAAGTCAGGATGGTGTTTGATCCCAGTGGAGGAAACTGACTTAACTGGTGAGGATGTGGAGAAAATCCAGCTGATTCATCTTGAGTATAATTCAATTTATTAAATAAAACCTTCAAACCAAGTCTCATGCCAACTGCCATTTTGTAGATTTTCAATTATTGCCATCTAATGAGACTTTGAATTTTGTCTTTAAGTTCTTATTCGTTGTATAAACTACCAGTCAACAGTCTGGACCCACCTGACTGAATGTTCTGTGTTTCTCATTCTCTTAAAGTCATTTTGATCTAAAGGCTTCTGCTTAAATGCTTGGAATTAGTTTCTTAGACAAATATAAATAGTGAAGTTGATCCTATGTATGAATTTCTTTCCAAAGCCTTTGCCTTTCCATCAAGGCAAAGGGTGGCTACTTTAAAGAATCTAAAATATAAGATAGTTTTGATTTAACACTTTTTTGGTCGCTGCATTATTCCATTTGCGTTATTTCATAGTTTTGATGTCTTTACTATTATTCTAAAATGTGGAAAATACTAAAAATAAAGAAAAATGTGGTGTGTCCAAACGTTTGACTGGTACTTGTGCAGAAAAGAGCATAAAAGTAACATAAAAACTGTCTTTTATACGTTCTCATCTAGTTTCCTCATGTTTTGTTTATTTTTGGTCTATAAGAACATAACTGGTCCAACAGGTGTCAGGACAGAGGTCAGAGGTCAGGATAGAGTCTGGATTCTGTAGTCTTGACCCAGCGTATCTGGATCAGAACGATCCTGTCTGATAATGTTTTGAAAACCTGACTCAAAGAGAGAGAGAACAGTTGGATCCTGGATTGCTAAAAAAAAAAAGGGGGGATTAGAAAACGTGTAAAAGTTTTGAACATCTTGAATTTAAAATCAACCAACTGCAGATACTGCTCGCTTTTTGTAAGTAGAGTTGATTTCATTAGTTTGAATATAACTGATGATTGTGATTTATGATTTGGGATTCGCTGCAGTGTTTGTCATGTTGACACACTTCATGGGAGATATAAATAATCCCATGTCCAACTTGTAATCAGCACTGGGAGCTTGATGTGAATGTTTTTCCCAGTCGGCACGTTGTATTTTACGGGTAAATCAATACGACCTGAACGCAGCATGAGGAGCAACACACAGACATGACAGGACCTGAACTCCAAGCAAAGATTGTTTGCACTGGAAATGAATGTGAACACAACTTTAAAACTTGAAGAGCTGCTACACCTAAAACTGTATCATCAGTCTGGGTTTGAATGGAGAGTTTTAGTGTCCCATGATGCTCTAAATGTTTCAGAGGCTTTTCCACCCTGATGAGACGAAAATCCTGCAGGAAACACTGAACACTTGGAATGTTTTTTTTGCATGAAAAAGGTCAAATTTATCAGCCCATATGAGTCGAACTCTATTAGCAGCAACACATCATGTTAGTGGATAACAGCCTGAAGTTGGACGTCTTGTCCCTTGAACAAATACGATGCTTTGCTCTGTGGGAAAGGTGATGTCATCAAACCAGGAAGCTGTCATCTTTATGCACCTTTGGATAAATGGATAAATGGCTTCAGCAGATAACGTTTGAAAACAGTTTCACATCAATTTAAAGTGATTAGGTTCTGTGTGGTTTCTTTATCCGGATTCTTCAACAGCATCATTAACATTTAACTTTCAGCCGTGACGCCCTTATCCAGTGAGGTCAACAGTAGAATAACCGACATTACAAGTAAACGTTTATCAAGAAACATATTAAAGGAGAAATCCAGCATGAGAAACTATTGGTGATGTACTTTGTGTTTCTGGGTAGTTGTTTGGTGTATTTTTCTTCTTGAGATATTTCAAGGTCCACCCATAAGTCATCCTGGATAAGAGCATCAGCTAAATGTCTAAAATGGAAAATGTAAATATAATCAAACACAAAACTATTAATAGAAACTGCTTGGGTTCGATCTGCTGTGTACTGTGTAGACGTATACATTTCCCTACCAAAGTATTTCTGTATGTGGAATCATCTATAATTTTGAAGATTTTCAAGCTTGAAGATTTAAGTTTTTCTAAAAATGGATATAATTTTGGAATGAACTCTTACATTTGTACGACAGGATGGGAGAGGAGGAGTCAGAGTTTAGTCAACAAGTCTGAAAAATAGAATTTGAGTTTGTTTTCTGCATGATATTGTAAATTCTCAGTTCACACTCTACATCAAAGGGTGGTGATGCATTTCATAAGAAGGAAAGCAGAAGAAGCAGAAGCAGCTGTTGGTTCTTCAGCTGAGGAAGTGGTTACACTTTTATAGGCCAAAGGTAATTTCATTACAATGGCGAATTGACTGTATTTATAAAGGCAACAACAGCACAAATTCAGTGGGTTTTTTTTTTGCCCAGATTGGATCTTCTCACAGCTTCATACCAGAGAAACCACCAGAAACAATCAGTGGAGCAATCAGAGAGAAAACCACAAGCAGCCACAGTCGTTTAAATCAGGTTTTCTGCTCTTGATTAAATGCAAACTCTCCAGTACACACGGAGGAAGAGGAAGAGGAAGATGGGAAGTCAGCATGTCGCCCCCTGGTGGTTCTGTTCAAACTGGGATTTCATTCCAATATAAAAAACAAATCTTCCTGTACTGACTGTAATTACACAAGCTGCTGTATAAGAGTTTTTAGAATGCTTTGTTGCTTTCAATTTAAGTTTGTGACCTTTTCTATTCAACTGTTGCGATAAAGTTTGTGGAAATGAGTAAACCCAACCAGTACAGGATACTAGTTGTCATTTTTCCTCCTCATACTTTCACTGTGTTACTGTTCCTCTCTGGGGAAATTTTCATTCCAATTATTTATATTCTGATGCATGTGGATTTAATTTTTCTTCTCAGGAGGTTTAGCACATAGGGAAACCGGCACCGATGGTGATAATAATAAAACATTTTATTTTGTATAGCACTTTTCTAAATACTCAAAGACACTTTACAAGGAGAGAGAAAGCAACAATGAAAACATGTCGTGAATAAAAATAGAAACAACTTTAAAAAGAGGAAATACAATGTCAGTAGAATTGTGGGTATTTCAAGAAACAGGACTGCCCAGTTAGCAAGATAACCTTTAACAGAACAACGTGATTAAATTATTAGTCATTTCAACTTGAACATTGGTACTTATGGCCGTCACAGATACTCATGTTCCCTCTTCATTCACAAAATTCTTTTTTATTAATCTTTCTTTTATTTAGAGTTATCTGGCCAACGCTGCACGCCTGCTTATTGAAACACCCTGCAGGTAGGTGTTAACTAAATCCATCCTGGGAGCAGTGAGACGCAGGCATGACGTTTCTACAGGAAAAGCAAGACTGGGGGGGCGGGTGGAGGGGGCGGGACGGGTGGCGCGCGGGGGGTGGGGGGTCCAGAGCCGTAGACACATTTTGGCCATTGTAGTTTTCAGAGGCAGCCATGTTGATGCCACAAACCTGGAACCATGGCTGCTGCTGCTAAGTCACCTGTGGTCATGTGATGCTGGGTTAAAATGCTGGGTGTGTCAAGATGATGTGATGGAGGGCGCCGTTACATCTTTATAGCCCAAACAGCTCCAGATGAGAGACGATGAATAATTATATAGCACTTCTCGTAAAGTTAAAAGTGCTTTAAAACAAAAAAGGTTAACAAACACGTTAACAGTCAGCTGTAACAAAAAGGGAAGAAGACTTGTACTGTCCACTCCGTTAAGGTGTACACTTGACTCCCAGCAAACAGATTATCAAAACTACAACGGCATGGTGACAGCAATAACGAGCCATCGGTGAAATGCAAGTTTAGAAAAAAATGAGCTTTCAGTTGTGTGTTAAAAGAAGGTAACATGGCACCCGGGGGCCAGACTCTCCTCGTCGGCGGCTCTGGCTGGGGAACGCAGGTCCTTTTCGACAGCAGGGCTTCAGGCTAGGAGCTCATTCGACCGGGCCTCCAGAACATGTCGGCCAAACTGAACTGAGAACTGGTTTTGCAGAACTGCATCGAGAAGAACGGTCTGCTGGATTATTTCCGTTGTGGTCCATCCTGTTGTTACTTGGGGGCGCTATAAACCAGAGAGAGAGCAGTAACGGCAATCCGAAGTAGTAACGACACCTCCCCGACTCTCAATATACACATTGTTCATTCTGGAGCGGGATGAAGGGGGTAAAAAAAAAAAAAAGAAAATTGTAAGAAAAGACAGTTCACAGTTCCCCCTTCCTTTCCAGGAGCCGCGTTTGACAAAAAGGTGGGAGGTGGGGCGGGGCGGGGCGGGGCGGGAGGTGGGAGGTGGGAGGTGGTGGGGGGTCTACAAACATAAAAACACAGTCTGAAGGGAGAATTTCGTCACATTTGCTTCGACAGCAACTCGGCGCCCGGGACGTCCTCGGCGCCCGGGACGTCCTCGTCTCCGGTGGTCTGGATGAGCGTCGGAAAAGCAGCGAAACACTCTCTCTCTCTCTCTCAAAAAATAGCCTTTCATTTCTTTCAACATATAGAAAAGAGGGAGGGGGTGGGGGGAGGGAGGGGAGTGACACTATTTATTATGGGAAAGATAGATGTTTTTTTAACTAGAGAGGGAGGGAGGGAGGAGGGGGGGGATAAGGAGATAAATTCTCAGTGAAAGGACAGGTTAGGGACAGACATTTTAACTTATATCCAGTACATGGCATAGATCATACATGAGGGTCAAGGCAACACATTTTTTTTAACCTAACTACTCAGTAATCAATCTCAACTAGTTCTCAACGGTGCCCTCCCCCATTCCCAAACACAACTTCCAAAAGGAGCGGTGGAGGGGCGGGGCGTTGTCCGGCGTCGAACGGAGGCAGTCGGCGGGCGAAAACCTCGAGCCTCGGCGCTGGATCGGGGAACGGGGAGGAGGGGTATGTCAGAGGGAGGGGGGGGGGGTAGTGGGGGGGGGGTTAGGTGGACGCGACGTGGAGGGCGGCTGGTTCCCGGGTTTCATTGGTTGTAGAGGGAGCGCTGCTCCCAGGGCATGCCCTGGATGGTGCGCGGCACGGGGGAAGGTTTGAGTGTCGGCGCTCCGTTCGGGTGGAGGGCGTGGCCGATGGGGTTGATGGTGGTGAGAGGCCGCTGGGGGGCCAGAGAGAAAGTGTCCTGGTGCTTCGGCTGTGTGTGTGTGTGTGTGTGTGTGTGTGTGTGTGTGTGTGGGGGGGGGGGGGGGGGGGGGGGGGACGAGGGAAAGAGAAAGAGAAGGAGATAAAGAGATGGGGAGATCGAAGGAGAAAGGGCGTGAGAGAAATAAAGTTAGAGAGGAGAAGGAGAAACCAGGAGAGAGAGAGAGAGGGAGACGAAGATGGAAGGGGAGAAAGAGGAAGTGAGGGAAAGGAAGGAGATCGAAGGAGGAAGGGTGTGAGAGAAATAAAGTTAGAGAGGAGAAGGAGAAACCAGGGAGAGAGAGAGAGAGAGAGAGAGAGAGGGAGAGAGAGAGAGAGAGAGAGAGAGAGAGAGAGAGAGAGACGGAGACAATGAGAAGTGGAGAGAAAGAGAGCGGAAAAAGATTGAGAGGGGGGAGAAGGAGATGGAAGGGGAGAAAGAGGGAGTGAGGGAAAGGAAGGAGATCGAAGGAGGAAGGGCGTGAGAGCAATAAAGTTAGAAAGGAGAGGGAGAGAGAGAGAGAGAGAGAGAGAGAGAGAGTGAGAGAGAGAGAGAGACGGAGATGGAAGGGGAGAAAGAGGAAGTGAGGGAAAGGAAGGAGATCGAAGGAGGAAGGGTGTGAGAGCAATAAAGTTAGAAAGGAGAGGGAGACGAGGGAAAGAGAGAGAAAGAGGGGACAAAGATTAAGAGGGAGGAGGGAGAGGGATAAAGAGAGAAAGTGGGAGACAGAGGAGAAAGAGGGAGAGGGAGGTGGAGAGAGAGAAAGGAAGGGAGAAAAGAGACGGGGAGGGGGAGGGAGGGAGGGAGGGAGCAAGAGAAGAAAACATTTGAGTGAGTCAATGGAGCGAACTGTCAGATAAAATAACACTTTGATGCATCATGAAGTGCAGATGGAGGAGGAAAGCAGAGCAGCAGTGAACAACACTGTAGGCAACAGTAGAGACACACTGAGAAATAGAATACAGAGTTCTACTAACAGCCAAAAACAAAGTCTGATGCAGGACAAGACTCAGCAGAATGAAGGTGTAGTTAGACAGAGACAGACAGAGGGCAAGCATGGAGAGCAGGGCTGCACAGTTACGGCCAAAATCATCATCCTTTTTAATTTGCTAGATAATCTAATCATGATCAATAATCTTGACAGGGTGTCTGCAGGTTTTATCAAGCTTAATCTATGGCCTTTAAAGTGCTGTTGGACTTGGGGTTGTGTCTCTTCCTCCATGATGAAACCCCCAAAAATCAGTGATTCTGTGATCTGTTGGTTTTTTTCTCTCTCCATTCACTGCCATTGTATGAGGAAATAGTCTGAAAATCACTTTTATAAAGGAACGCCGACAAAGCAGATTCTGACAATATATAAAAAAAACTAGTAGTGTTTTTTTCAAAATCAGCATAGGTTTCCTCCGACCGGGTTTCAGTGTTCAAGCTGAAAGGTTTAATAAACATAAAGAAAGAGATTCACTCAAACACACGTGAGCGACAGGACTAATTTTTTTTAATATATTGTCAGAATCTGCTTTGTTCGTTTATGTGCTAGAAGTGTGATTTTCAGACTTTTCCTCCATACGATGGCAGTGATACAATGGTAGTGTCCAGTCTCCTCTACCAGAGCAACAGATGACAGAATCACTGATTTTGGGGGTTTTATCATGGAGGAAAATACACAACCCAAGGTACACATCTCTTTAAGACCTTTTTAATGCTGGTTAGAATGTAATATCAGACCAGTGTTGAGACTGAAATAAAGGTGAAGATTAAAACACCTGTAGACCTGACCGGGCTGATTTCTCACACACTTTTTAAAGATTTAAGACTTGCTTTTATTCACCTGTATTGAAGCCCTTTAAATGCCTTGAGATAAGCTAATATGTAAGACATTTTAACACTTTCAGGACCTGTAGACACCCTGCTTGATGATTTGAGGAATAAAATAACTTCATCACTATTTTCAACCACTGCAGGCACTCTAAATGACAAGCTGTTTCAATATCGCCATGGTATGATTAGATGCGACTCATGTGCAGCCCGTACTACGACACTGAGATGTGCAACACAAGTTGAGTGAATGATTAGTCTTAAAGTCTGAAAGCCAGCACCAAGTCAGCAGCGTTACACAGCCTCAAGTTATCAGTGTTAGAGGGTTTCCCCTACCGCCAGAGAAAAACTGAAAATCAAAGAGTAGACAGCCGGTGTTAAAGACACTGAATTTTGTCTGTTATTTTTCTGTCGGGCACACGAGCAGGTTGTTAGTATTGTTAGTATTGTTCTCATTGAAACCAGTGGGTGCCGATACCTGAAAGCTAACAAGCTAGCTTGTGTTAACAAAAAATACTAACAATACTAACAAGCCCTTATTTGGAAAATATTGAAGTAGAGAATTTCGTTCCTGTGTCCACCAGGCAGCTCTGTCACTGACACTGACGCTTGGGGGAAGCGCTGGTCGCTCTTTTGCTTAGAGGTGAAATATTTTTCACTTATGGTGCACAGCGCTAAAAACATACGGGTCTGTCGGTGCAGTCGATAGCACATAACAGTGTCTCTGTTCCATTAAAACAAGGTTTAACAAGGTTTTCTTGGAAGTTATTCCTTGTATGTATTATGTATTAAGGGTCTAAGGCTGGAGGTGTCAGGTATGTTAGGCTATGTGGAACAGCTGTTATGTCTTGATCAAATCTGCTTTTGTGTGTTTTGTGCTCTTCCTGATGTTTGTTCTGTATCATTCTGTTCTGTGGTTGATTGTTGATTAGTTAGATCTAGTTAGGCTCATTCTCTGTAAAGTCCTTTGAGACAAGCTGTGATAAAGGTCTATAGAAATAAACAAAGTTAAAAGTAGGGATGCACCGATACCAGGCTAAAATGGAATATCGGTATCGGAGATTTTACCCAAGACTAAAATCTGATACCGAAAGCCATGAGTAACATGTAAGAAATAAAAGTAAACTGTCTTGATTTTATGCATTTGTGGCACATAGAAGCCTGTATTTCTCAAACAGTGGGAAAAACAAGGATTTTATCTCAATAATTTTGTCCATTGACCCCAAACTAAGGGAGTAAGCCTGCACTGTTCAGTGAAAGTAATGGATCGGAACTCCTTAACTTAAACTTTCATACTCGTAATCGGTATCGGCATTGAAAAAGTGGCATCGGTGCATCTCTACTTCAAAAGGTTGAAACAGAAGGGAGTGCTGTGAGGCGAGGCTCCTGGTGGACACACAACGTAAGAGTTAAAGAGCCGAGAGATTAGTCCCTCTGTTCTGATGTTAGTAGCCAGACAGGGAGGAGGCAGCTAGCCGGCAGATAGCGGACGGCGGGCGAGCGGCGGTTCTCTCTCCTACCATGGGGTTGCTGGCGTTCAGCCTAGTGTATGGCGAGCCCACCATCTCCTTTACCTCAGGCACCAGGGGCTGGAGCAGGGAGTAGGAGGTGGTGGAGGAGGAGTTGGAGGAGGAGGCGTGCTTGTTGGAGGAGGAGCTCCTCATGCTCTGGCTGCCCTGGCTCTGGGAGGAGGCGGAGCTGGAACGGCCCTGCTGGCAGAGAGAAAACCTCAGCACACACTCCCTGATGGAACTGCTAAAAACCAGCAGGACATGTTTATATGTCACAGTATCCCACACACATATCGACATATTGTACCCATTATTCAGGTTTCTAAAGTAAACAAATTTTAAAAATCCCTTTGTTGCCATTGTAAACAGGTCATGGGTTTAAAATGTGCAAACGCCTAGACAGACAACACTAGTCTCCGGAATATCAATGGTGCACGTGTGATAGGGCTGAACAATTAATCGAAATTTTATCGAAATCGCAATATGGCCTACTGCAATTTTCAAATCGCAGGAGGCGCAATATTTGTTAAAGGCGAAATGTGTGTCAAAATACCATTTTAGATTAAATATTGTCGTGCTGCAGAGATGTCCTGGCCTACACATCATATTCCACAGACTTAAGAAAACATCTTTGTTTGGTACAGATCCCCGCAAAAATCACACCATAATCATTTTAATACGTTTTTCAATGAAAATGAGAATAATGATGTAAAAATGATCATTCCCTCTAATATCGCAATTGCAATATCAGTCAAAATAATCGCAATTAGATATTTTTTCAAAATCGTTCAGCCCTAACGTGTGAATGAAGCCCATTATTCACCCAAGTGCGATGAAACGGTGACAAGAGCTATTACATGGCTTTGTTGAATACTTAATTCTGATTGGCCAATGAACGCCTTCTGAGGTCTGTTATTACGTACTCCGGAGGAACACCTCTATAAGATCGGGGCTGTGTGTGTTTGTTCGTTCGTGTGCAACGCTTTTTGCAATGCGCAACGCTTAGGTGAATTGGCCCCAGAGCCTTGAAATAAAGTGTGCGCTCATACACCAGGCAGTACGGTAGAAGTCACACAAGCATCAACAGACTAGAGGCTGGCGGCTGAACAGGGAGCAGCTCACAGTTTAGTGGTGTATTTAGCAGTGTATTCATGTACTGTAGCGGCATGGATTACACGCAGGAATTAAATATTTAGTTCAGCGATTCTCTTAGTTTCAACACACAGAGCTACCACATCAGATTTGTTGTTTAAAGTTAACCTTGTTTCCATCGCTCTACTCATGCAGACCCTCCCACCCCACCGCTTGTCTTCCGCACCTATAAAGTGCTGGGCGTACTTGTTAACAGCTAACCTCGACTAACCAGGGTTCCCACACCTTCTTAAACATCAAATTCAAGGACTTTCCAGGCCCAATTCCCTCAAATTCAAGGACCCAACACGGCATAGTTTGAGACACGGATCAAGGTTAATTACTGTGACAACACTGAGAATTTTTATAATGAGAACCAGCAGGCTTTACAGAAGCTCACAGACAACAATTTAAAGAGAGAGAGAGGCTTGAATGTGTGAACACTTCTCAACAACTTCTCTAAATTCAAGCACTTTCAATGACTCATGTCTATTTATGTCTATTTTCAAAAACGTTCAAGGCCTTGATTTTTTTTTCTCAAATTCACAAACTTTCAAGTATTTCAAGGACCCGTGGGGACCTTGACTAACTGATGTTAGGAACACGGAAGATTTTTTCCAATATTACTTTTAATTTATTCAATGAGCACAAAACTTATGATCGCTGGTTAGAGGCTGAATGGCAATTTTACCAGATTTATTTCAGCTCTCCTGCAGCGTAGCCACGGATGCTAGCTACAGACGTTTCTCAGGTTGCAGCCCTTAAATGACTTTAACTTGTGATAAAATAATTTCAAATTAATATTTTGTGACAAATGTACGATGTGAACGATGTATCTGGTAAGCAGCCGCGTAATAAGCAGGAGAAAGTAAAGGAAACCGGTCATTATTGCGAAATAATAATAATAATAATATATTTTTAATAATAATAATAAAATAATCTCTGCTTTGCTTCGGGGTCTTGATTCACCCCGTCGGAGCTTATTTTGTGATAATGACCAGCTTGCTGCACATAAAACATAAAAAAATAATAATTTAGGGCTGCAACTAACGATTATTTTCATTGTCGATTATTTTCTTGATTAATCGATTAGTTGTTTGGTCTATAAAATGTCAGAAAATGGTGAAAAATGCCGATCAGTGTTTCCCAAAGCCCAAGATGACGTCCTCAAATGTCTCGTTTTGTCCACAACCCAAAGATATTCAGTTTACTGTCATAGAGGAGTAAAGAAACCAGCAAATATTCACATTTAAGAAGCTGGAATCAGAGAATTTTGACTTATTTTTCTTAAGAAATTACTCAAACCGATTAATCGATTATCAAAATAGTTGGCGATTAATTTAATAGTTGACAACTAATCGATTAATCGTTGCAGCTCTATAATAATTCACCACTTTTTGTTCTTGCCTCCTTCACCTGGTATATAATAACAGCAACAAAAACAATATAAAACCAATTCACAAGTCTTTTACGATTCCTCTTCCCTACCTGGTGGGGGTCAGGGACGGGTTGGCTAGGCACGCCGCCGCCCTGCCCGCCCTGGGACATGGGGGAGACGCAGTGGGAGGGCAGAGGTTCCTGCTGGGCGTGTCCTCCGTGCTGCTGTTGCATCATGGGAGTAGCGTTGTTCTGCTGCTGCTGCTGCTGCTGCTGTTGCTGCTGCTGCTGACGACGAGGAGTGGTGGAGAAATTGGAACGACGACTGCCGGGCTGGATGGACGGGAGGAGGGAAGGGAAGGGAAGGAAGGAGGGCAGCAGGTCGGGAGAGAGGAGAGAGGGAGACGTTTTAAAATTATTTTCATTGCCATTATTCACTTTGGCGATGTTGTTTGTGTCGCATTTATGCAAGTGATGCATGCTGAGTTGAACCTCGAAGAGCGACAGAGTGAGATAAAAGAAAGAGGGGAGGGAGAGAGAGAGAGAGAGAGGGAGAAAGGTGACAGATGGATGGTGATGAACTGTTTTTTTTTTTTAACCGATTACTTAAAAGTCTCTTATGCTATTTAGTGTATATTTCTAAGACTTATATATTTGAAGTGTGGCTGACAAACCAGTTTATCTTTGGGAAACTGAAGACTCACTGCCTTATCTTACTTAAAACCTTCTATTGCCATGGGGGGGGGATGGAGTGGGTAAGTTGTACGTACACATGCACACACACACACACACACACACACACACACACACACACACACACACACACATGCGCATACACACACAGTCACAGAAACATTTATTCTACCAAACGTCATTCCCTAATCCCTAGACATCACAGCTGTACGACTACTGTTACCCTTAACATAAACCTTCATCTTATCCCTTATCCCTTAACCCTGACAACTACATTATGTCTAACAGTATTTATTCTAACGTGAACCTTAAACTAAACTGAATCCTATCCCTTATCTTAACCTAACTTTAACCTAAACCTCCTCCCTCATCTCAACCCCATCTGTGGCAGCTAAATGTCTAAATGTAAGCTCAAACTGAGGCTAATCGTATCTCGAACCTGAAACCTCAACTCCGATAAGCTTTTATTCCTTGTAAGAACTGGCAAAGATGTCCTCAAAAATGCAAAATTTCACATATTTTTTTAGAAGTTTTAGAAGATTTTTAGAAGTTAAATCTATGGTCAGTCAAATGTCCTGGCACCCATCGTCAGTCGGTGTTTGCCTAAATGTTAGATCCAGGCTCACGCTGGCAGCAGCTCATATCCACAGATATTACCCAGTGCTTGTAGATGAAAAACTCCCAATAGGAAACTTGGCAGTGAGGAAAAAGAAATGGAAACAAAGGAGTTTGGTTTTCGAATCCAACATCAAGGAAAAAGATCTGCCTCCCAGAACTTTTTTTGCCGTCACTATTTCTTGTGAAAGCAATGCCGGGAAATGACTTCAGCGAAAGTCTGTATCGGCAGATAAACGCAGTAATTGGTGTTTTGATCCTTCAGTGGCGCCATCAGATCGAAAAACTCTCCTGTGTAAGCTGGCCCTTACTCACAGCTACAGATAAACCTGCCGGCTCTCGCTCGCCCTCTCTCCCTCCCTCTCTCTCTCTCTTTCTCTCTCTCTCACAGCACAACACACACGCCCACACCAACCTGGTTTTTGGCCGCGGCGCTGCAGCGGTGCTGGGCCAGGTCCAGCATGGTTCGGTAGCTCTTAAAGCAGGACGGGCAGTTGAACCGGTTCTTATGAACCAACCCCACGCGCACACAGACGCGCACACAGACACACACACACACACACATAAATTTGCATTACTATACTTGTGAGGAAATTCCACCAGATTATATTTATTCCCTGACCTCTAAGCCCTGACCCTGTCCCTAAACTTAGCCTAACCCTGTTCTAAGCCTAACTCCACAACACGTTTTCACTGTTGGAGGATTAGCAAAAATGTCCTCACAAAGTTGAGGGGGACTTTTCGGTCCTAGAGAGGATAGAGGTACGAGGAAAAAGTACGAGGATATTAACATGCGCACATTTACTAATACGCAATACCCCTATACATGCATACAAAGACACACACACACACACACACACACATACAGACACACACACAGATCCACTTACTATCCCGAGTACAGAAGACCAATTTACCAGCCACAGCAGAGATTTAGCAGCATTTGGCTGGCTGGGTGCTGGTGTTAGTTTACAACACACTGTCACCTATCCACACACACACGCTCACACCATCACACACCTATCACGCACCTATCACGCACCTATCACACACATCCCAGGACTGCACAGTTTTTAGAATTTTAGCACAAATAATCACAGAATTTGATGATACTGGAACATCACATTTAACTTATATTTCCCTTGGGAATGCTAACAGTAGTTTTAAATAGTTAAAGATGTTCATATAAGATGAATGTAGTAGAATAATTTTGTTCCCCGAATCGAGCCAAGACTAATACCCAGACCATGTGAACGCAGCAGAGCAGTCACACATTAACCTGAGTATGGAGGGTGTAAGTTTCAAACTTTACAGCTCCATCCCGCTCTGGTACCACTCGAGACCCGACCGCTCGCCACGCGCCCTCGGCCTCCTGCAGGCTGGAGCGCCGCCTCCAGCCTCCTCTATCGGAGGGAATAAAGTGTCCCGTGTGGGAGTGAGGCGGTGCGCTGCACAGTAGGCGTGTGGAGCCTTCTGGTGGAGCGCTGTAGGGCGATGCGACAAGGCGTGCGGCTGTTCACACTTTCAATAACAAGGAAGTGTTGGTGAGGTAAATATAGGCGATAATGGAGTAAATATAGGCTTTTTGGAGTCACAGTGGATTAATTTTGCTACAAAACACTTGGGATTATGCTGCAGGAGTTATTTAGAGAAATCCAATGGTCATTTTATGCCCTTTTTGAAACTCCAAACCACATTATTGAAACTGTTTGTGGGAAAGCTGAGATGGACCTGTGGCAGTTGTGTGTTTGTTGGGTGCACAAACTTCAATGAAGCTTCAGCTATGAGCAGATAACGACAGAATTTTCATTCTGGGGTGAACTCGTCCTTTTTAAAGTTAATATCTTGTGCACAAAGCCAGCCTTTCCACACAGCACATGCTTACATACAGTACAGTGTCGACACAGTAACAAGGGTTGTGCTAAACTATGGGTGCAAAATAAATCATTTCATTGATTTTAAGTTCGTACGATCAAACTTCAAATTATGCTACAAAAACTGCTGCTTTAGAGGGAGAAGTGAGTAAAGTCGGAGCACAGCTGTTTGTAAATTGGAAGGTGAGTGGGAGGAGAGCGGAGCAGAGCAGAGGGAAGGTCTTCATAAAGGAACAAGCGGAGGCTGAGCGGAGCGATGCACAGCGCTGGGAGCAATCAGTGGAATCACAAGTCGCTCGACTCCAGCTCTGCTAGTCACTGTGATTCATAATTGTGATCACGACATCTAGCAAAATAATGGGGATTTTTGTAGCAAAGCAAATTATGATATTCTAAACTGGAATATTATATTACAAGTATGCAGCCGCTATTGCATTGATTCAAATATTGCCTTAAAAATGTGTAAATCTTTTCTGTGATTTCAAATTGTGCTCAAAGAGGTGTGAATATTGTCTCCAAGTGTAAATTCCATCATGCTCTCAGTTGTTTTGCTGCGAAAATACCTTCATAGGGTTGTCATTTTAGCCATGATAATGCAGCCATGACACACTCTCATCCGCGCATCCACTTCTTCTTCACCTCCCACCCACCCACCCAAACACGCCCACCCACCCACCCACACACCAACCTGGCTGGATGCAGCACTGCAGCGGTGCTGGGCCAGTTCCAGCATGGTCCTGAAACTCTTGCAGCAGGAGGGGCAGTCGAAGCGGTTGGGTCCGTCGTCGTGGATCTTCTGGTGGTTGCGGAGGTACCGGGCCAGGCGGAAGGCCTTCCCGCACAGGTCGCACACGTAGCGCTTCTGTCCGTGGATTCGCATGTGGTTGCGCAGGGACATGTAGTTGGTGTAGGGCTTGCTGCAAAAGTCGCACCTGGGTTTTGGAGCCGGAAACAGAGTAGAGGTTAGGAAAAAAAAAAATAGTTTTTTTCCAGGCGTTTACCTGATGCTCTCCATCAAGAGCAACTTACAAATGAGCAGGTAGGGGTTCAGTGTCTTGCTCAAAAACACTTTGGCAAGACGCACTGCTGTCGACGGACACACATCTGCCTTTAGGTTACAGCAAGCTCTCTCTAACCATTACGTCACCCCGACTTTCTAACTCCACTTTAGTATTTCAGGGTGTTTTTTTTCCTATTTGGAGAAACTCCAGGCTGGATATTTTGATGACAGCACAGATGAGAACCTTCATTCCCTGGTTCCTTACTATGGGAGAGTTGTTCCTACACTTGACTGATCTGCCTTTAGCCACGGGAATTCATTCTGAAATAATGTTTCCCCCCAAGCACACTACCACCACAAAAATTAAAATAACAATGACAATGTTGTCCTGATGTTTAGAAATGATATCTCTATTACGATAAAATATCAAAAGAAAAACATTTCTGCACTAGAACAAAACTAAAATATCCCAAGCACCACTGGTACATAAAATTACCGAGAAAAGTTAAATCAATTCGTAATATCAAGTGGTATTTCCCATTAGCAATGATTCCCCTGAATAAAAAAAAAAAGTCGCGAGTCCCCACCTGAAGTCTCCGGTCCGGTGGGTGAGCTTGTGGTTGAGCAGGGAGCTGGCGTGCTTGTAGGCGCAGTTGCAGAGGTCGCAGGCGTAGGGTCTCTCATCTGAGTCCAGGTCTGCCGCCGCCGCCGCTGCTGCCGCCGCCGCCGCCGCTCGAGAGTCCATGGAGAGACTGGAGCTGGAGAGAGCGGCCGAGGAGGAGGGGAGCTGGTCGCACCAACTGATGGTCGAACTCGGCTGTCACGGAGGAAAGGGAGGCGGGAGATGAAAGTCAGTACACTGATGTACAAATATCACAACGTCACTTTGATTCATGAGCTTTTACAGTTTGGGCATTTAGTCATGAGAGAGAGGGACTGAGAATGTGTCAACAGGTAGGGGTTCACCGTCTTGGCTGCTGCGGGATTCAAACCTGTGACCCCCTGGTTGTGGGACAGGCTCTCTAACCACTAGGCCACCCCACCACCAATAGTTGTTGAGGAAAGGGAGTGTGTTCCTCATTCACTTTCCAGGTTTTCTGAGCAAGTGAACGGATGACTTTCTGGTCACAAATGTACTTCTCTGACCTCTAGGCTACTGCAACGCACCTGTTCGGCCTTTAAAGTGCTCTGATTGTTGCCATGTTTGGGTATTAATAGTTTCACTTTCTCTCCCATGTTTTATCTCTTCTATTTAGTTAAATGCATGTTGGAATAGTTGCATGTTATGTTTTCTGCTTAAAACATTCAGTGCACAAGGGAAAGAAGAACAGTTTTCTTGATGCAATTTCACTGGATGAAAAAAGATTTCACATCAAAATAGAATTTCCCATGAGATGCCACCACAAACTAATAGCGGCACTCGGCACAAACAGAGGAGCAAACACACAGACGGATGTTTGGTTAGCCTGGATTCGTTATGGACATCACAAGGTGTTTTGGTGTTCCCCCGAGCTACCAACAATTTGGAGAAATGGCTTAAATCTCAAGCTACAAATAGTTTAACAGCTCTGATGACAACTACGTAACGTCTGGGTTCAGATGTGTGACAGAAAATGTACTGTGTTCCCAAATTTACAGCAGCATTGTTTTTAGGTCGTTTTATTGTTTTCCTCTCTGCTGTTCTTTGAAGCACTTTGATACTTTGTTTCTAAAAGTGCTCTATAAATAAAGTTTATGATTATTTTACAACATGCTAGAAGATGTTCTTTATTGTGATCACTGATACTTTGGTGCTGCCGTCAGCTAATTTACTGCGATTACGACTAATTGGGTGCTGCCAGCAGCTACCGCATCCCCATCGTACCCAAAACCACAGAAAAGACTGCGCTCTTGGGTATTATTGATATAATTTCTCATTTGGAGGATGATGCCAGCAGAGAAACTTGATTGAGTGAGATGAAAATTATCTTATAAAAGAAAGGAAAGAAATATCTGATGCATAACTGATCGCTCTGATCGGTGGTGTAGCTTGGCTGGGGCAAAGCAACAAACACAGAGAAAGTTTGAATTATCCTGATGGATGTTAGAAACAATTAGAAGATGGAGTGTCTTGCTACAGATGGCTATGGGAGAGTGAAGAGAGAAATATGAGGTGAACCAAACGGATAAGACATGGGAGGTTATGAGAAATTTAGCAACCCAGTCCACTCAGATTCCCCTGTCACACAGTGTGATTAGTTAAATTGAAGGAAGGCACACTAAAACATAAAGATTATATACATTTAACTTCCACATGCACATAAGTGCACATGCACACAGAGGAAGCCTGTGAGGATATTCAAGGGTTGAAAATATATATTCATGCATAGGTGTTTGTGTGTGTGCGCAGTGTAGCTAATCTGTCGGTTAAGTGTAATCATGAATGAAGCACACAGTCTAGCATCACAAAGAGGTCTTTCAAAGTCCTCCTCCGGGGCGTCTTCCGCTTCGGTTTCCGGTGGGACAACCTCGTCATGTTTACTTTGCGCTATTCGCTAACAATATCGCAGGCCGCACACATTAACTTCTGCTTTTATCGGTACAATTGTCGCTTAGTGGTTAACAATAGTCGCTCTGAACCTTCCCTGCACGGTTCTACCCGCGGGTCACCCAAAAAACTGCTTTCCATCACTGCCTTGTTTTGCAAAGGCTCTGCTCGGTTTGCGTAAGAGAGCCAGCGCTGTCTAATGTTAACATTAGCTAGCTGCTGCTTAGCAATACAGTTAAGTAGCCTTACAGATCTGTAACCGTGTATCGCTGTATCAAAACATGATAATGGAAAGGCCCGGTGCATAAGTATGTATTTCCACGAGCCTTTTTGACAGTGTAACCACAACAGAACGCTTTAGCGGTGCAGAAAGCTAATTACTGCTAGCCACCTAGCTAGGCAGCTAGGTGGCTAGCAGGCCATGAGTCGCTCAGCATGACGACTGGTAACGCTACGTTAGCATGATGCTAACAATGTTGTTGAGTAACATAACTTGCGGCTACAAAGTAGCTAATGTTGCTACGTTGTACTACAGACACCCCACTGACAGTCTGATATGAGAAAGACATTTAGCTGAATGATAACTTGGCAAAATATGCATATATTGGCCGTTTGAGATGACTCTTCGTTCGCTCGGCTCGCTAGCTAACGGCAATAGCAGCAGGCTTTCTTACTCCGGAGTCGTTGGGATCCTTTTTCCAGAACAATTGAGAGCAGTGTCCAAAAGACTCTGCCGATGTCACATAATTCACTCCGTTTCTGTCCTGAAAGTCTCCATGTGTACTACCGGCATTTGTCCTGGCGTACATCGTTGGTTTTAGGTTTGTTTGACTTTTTCTGGCTGAAAAGAAATAGGGCCGCTTTGTCGGGACCTTCTTCCGAAAAGAAAAATATTTCTTCTGTGAAATGAGTGTTTTGGCGGCGGACAAATCGACGAGATTGGCGCATTACCGCCGCCTACTGGACTGGAGTGTAAATTGTGAATGCTTAAACTGGCATTTAAGCACGCTGTCAATGAAGCTCAAATATACATTAAAATTGATATAAATTGACTCCAGAATATGTTTAGAGATATGTTTCAAAATGTACAATATGTATAAAATGTACAGTAGTCCCTCACTATACAATAGTGACTGACCACAATATATTCATAATGACAGTAATCTACATGGACAGATACATTTTTTGCCACTTCTGAATATGATTTTATTTCTTGGCATGTTCTGAAATATATGTAAAAGGCTTAATATGCATTGCCTTAACTTGTTTTTGTTGCCAATGTATTTTCACTTGGTTGTTTTGACTTTTAGGCCTACATTTAACAATTAAATCAATTAAAATATTATCTAATGATGTCATGCTGGACTGACTTTATAATTTTAAATCATGTTTATACTCAACCAGAACATTTCATGGATGTTTTTCTTCTGGCCCAGCTCCAAAGCCCCAATGTAGAAATGTTTGTATCTGATCATATGGTTTCTTTTAACATTTAAACTCACAGGTGATATGTAAATGCCCACACTTCTGTCTGTTATGAAAATTCAAATACTGTCTCGGGTAGTGGGGCAGAAAGGGTACAGCTGAGGAGGGTTCATTCCTGTTTGGGAGAAAACCTCCGATCAGCTGTTTCAGTATTTTATCTAATCGAGCCTGAGGTCTTGCATGGCTCTGTGGTCTAATTCAGCAAACCACATGATGTTTGGTCTTCAGTAGGTCAGTGCTCCTCAACCAAAACCAAATGCTCTGGCAAAGTCCATGCAGCTCATTGTTCATGGGAAATTATTATTTTGCATTTATCAATGGAGAAATGAATGGAGACTTTCTCCACTTGTAAGTAAATTCACTAGTAAGTAACTGGACTAGGATCTCCAGTAGTTAGTATTTAGACTAGTAAGTATGTTGTCTTGTAACTTGACTAGAGCCTCAAATAGTAAGTAAACTGACTAATAACATGACAAGTAATTCAAATTTTAAGTAACTTGAGTAATAATTTGAATAGTAAGCAACTTGAGTTGGAACTCAAATACTAAGTAACATAGTAATTGGAATAGTAAGTTGAATAGTATGGAATTTGACTCGTAACGTGAATAGTTATAGTAACTTGACATGTAGACCTAACTCAAATAGACCTAAGTAATGTGACCAGTTTCTCAAATAGTAGTGACTAGAGGCTGGACTTGTAGCTCCAATAGTAACTAGTCAGTAGCATATAAAACTCCTGTGTGTGCCTACCTGTTATTTTATTATTTCCCCTTTTTTTTTTTACTTATTTTTTCCTTTTTTTATTTTCTCTATAATTTGTATTCTTCAGTTTAATTTTATTGTGTGTCTCCTTGTTGCTGCTCTAGCTGCTTTCATTAGTAATGTCATTATGATTTGACATCTCAGTGGTTAGCTATGTTTTACTTTTTTGTATTATTTAATATCCTATTGTCATTATTTAGAAAATATAAAAAATAAATAAAATAGAGGATAGGCAGTATAGATCGACTTTGTCCACTTTTTGCACTTTGGACTAAATGGGCATCTTGCAGAAGAAAGCTCTTGTCCTCATTTTTTAGATGCAAAGCAACTCATGGACCTGTAACTAACTCACTCACTCACTCACTCACTCACTCACTCACTCACTCACTCACTCACTCACTCACTTCACTCAATTCAATTCAGTGAGGCTTTATTGGCATGACCAAATACAGTAGGCTACAGTATTGCCAAAGCATATTCCTCAGATCAATAACAGAACAAGTAAGAACGAATATTAGGTTACTCTCTCATCCATTCACTCACAGTTAACTATCTGACCCCTAGTGGCCGTTTGGAGGCATGACGATGTCTACACACACACACACACACTGAACCAAGACCTCTCACTCGCCTCCTCTCTGCAATAAGTTACTGCTTGAGCACTAGCTAGTAGCACTGTCACGTGCGTAGGTGTTCACGGTTAGATGTGAAATGCGTATATATTTTTCTTCTGTAGTCGCCAGTGTGACGACGGTGGTGAGGAGGCTTATAACCACAGTAAAGACCGTCTTGTATCGTGGTTTGTAGCGTTACAAATATGTATGCTTAAAAGTTTTCTACAAAGAATACAAACAGTCGAAAACGACAAAGATCACTAACTCGAAACAGCTAAGAGTTGGCATGTTATCAATTATAAGCACTGCTGGAAATGGCTCATGGGAGTTATCGGTTGGAATGACTTTGGCCAATCTGGTTGATAGTAGCAGCCTGTTGAATAGTACGGTTGTACCGTTTAGACCGTAGAGATTAGGTTTAGACATTCTTATACACTATATCAGAATAACTTAAAAAATGTGTAGAATGGACGAGGAAAATCTTCAGTTTGTGTTATCACACAGACAACTGAATAATCACAGATGTGCACATAGATAAATATTAGTTCAAAATAAATGGACATATTTCCAATCAGTGTGACATTTATTTTTCCTGTAGAGAATAAGATCAATTCTGTGTGTTGATCTTTTTTCTGTCAGTAAGCTACTAACCAAGGTGAAAAAAATAGTTTGTGTAAATAGGCCTGCAGGTTTATAATTTCCTCCTCAAGATACTTTCATTTTCACTGAGGCGATCAGAGATTATTCGGAACATGTGGGTCTTAAATCAGACAGATTTTAGATCTACACTCACATTGTAGCTCTGTCATTGAATTTTAAAGCCATTCAACTTTCTCCACGTTCATGCATTAAGTAGCCTATACTGTGCAATACACAGTATACTGTGTAATACAGAGTCACCCATTACTGTAATGTGGTTAATGTGCACCATCTAGTGGACACATAGCAGAACTACATCACTTGATCTGTGATTTCTCTACCACAGACTTGGTTTCTGGTTAGACTGGTTTGATGTGATGTTTCTAGACTTTGACAGTGAAGTGTTGTGACAGCAACCACAGATCAAATGTACACAGACGCTCGGGAGTGACGAAGGAGAATAAGCGGCGTCGTCTCTCTCAATGTTTCCTCTACAGATGAAGGTAGAAAGTCTCTTTGATTTGATCTGGATGTGAATTCACCAGGTAAGAATCCTACTACGGAATATTATAAATGTTTCATGAATAGGTCCTACATTGTGTTGCATAACTGGATGACTGTATAGTAGCCTACACTGGGATGAGACGATGGTGGTAAAGTCTTTCACAATGTGCTTTCGATGTTTGCAGATGTAAATATTCTTTAGAATTCATTGTGCCATAATTTTGCTTGCCCAGTTTTCTCGCAGCCATGTCTCCCTCAGGGCCAACCACTCAAATAGCTCAAGGTATACCTCAATGTTATCTTTTGACATGAGTTTTGTCAATGAGTCTTTCACGGTTGTCTTTCTTCTCCAAGGCAGCCGCTCTATTGCAGAAAGGGCTCTCTCTAAGTTGTGGGCGACATTCATCATGTTGGCTCTGACTGCCCACATTCTCCTGCCTGGCTGGAGAGGGTGAGATTTCAGCAAGCATAATCACAATAAAGAAGCTAGAGATAGGTTGCAGTTCTGTGGGTGTTTGCTTGGTGTGGGGTGGCCTGTGTGTGTGTGTGTGAGATTGAAAGAGAGAGAGAGAGAGAGAGAGAGAGAGACTGCCAGCTTTTTGCGGTTTCTGTCACCCTCCAGTGGTCAGAAAATTGTGCTTATTGCAGCTTTAATTACTTGTCCTTACCTACAGTGACAGCAGTGTCCAGCGAAATCCAGTGGTAAAGTCTTTGCACTGCACTCACGTTAACTCTCTATCTGAGAGAGCAGTTTGACAGCAGTAACACATTAAAACGTGTTACTGTTTACAAATCCCGTTAGCATGCGTGTTTCAACAATGTGGAGTCAGTCAGTCAGTTAGGGACAAATACTTTTATTGGCCGGCTCCGCTCAGTGGTCGGACAGTAGGCCTATTATAATTATTTTCACACTAGGTTTTCATACATAAACTGTGGGGTGCTGACTCTGGGTCCGCAGAGTGGCCAATTTTGGTAGCTGACCATTCATGAACTCCTCTAGATGTGAGTTAAAAAGTCATAATACTCTACTGAGGTGAAATATCTCACATAGCCCTTTTTACACTGTCCCTAGGCATTTTCGCCTTTAACCAATCAAAACCAGTAGAGGGCCGCATTTCATAGCACAAAACAGTATTGGTAGGCCCTGTTGGTCATATAAGGCTGGATGTTTTTTTTGTTTTTTTTATGGTTTTCATATACATTTTATACAGTTTTTTATCCACCAGCATTCAGTCTTTTCCACATAGCTGCTAACAATCATAGCCTATTAGAAAACAATCAACATTGCTTCTAACAAGTCATAACTAGCTTAGTGCTAGTAACAAACTCTGTTTTTGTGAATTACCATACCCAAGTGCATCAATGTACATTCACCATTTCCAATATTCCCAACATCTAAGCCGATGACAACATGCTGATGATTTGCATCATAAAAGTAGCCAGTGAGTTATTCTCAAATTCCTCTATCCCAGCATATCTTCAATCCTATATTGTTACACGTCGATTTGACTGATTTATCTCTGATAGGCGAGTGACAGTTTGTGAACACATCAGTATTAAAGTTATGAGGACATTTATTTGTTGTAACTCTTCTTCAACTTGTTTTCATCAGAGCAAGGTGACTCTTTAGTTCACTGTAGATGATGTGGTTAAATTTTATCATGTGATAGACGCATAATAAAACTTGTATAAAATAATAAAACGGACCTGGTTTCTGCCAACAAGTTTAGACTGGTTTAGACTTTGATACTGAAGTCTTGAGGATGTGACAGCAGCCTGCAGACACCCAGGACTGAGGAAGGAGAAGAAGCAGCGTCTGTCAGATTTCACTGGTTTATTCATTATGGATATAATCTTTATTTAACCAGATAGTCCCATTGAGATTAAAATAAAGCTTTTTTTCCAGAGAGACCTGACCAAGACACAAGAGACCTGGTGGAGTGACTGACATTCATGGAAATAACTTGAGTAAGTGTAATCCTCCGTGATTTGGGGAATTCTCTTCATATGAGTCTTTAATGTTTTATCTTATTAAGAACCAACATATTCTTTGTGTATTTGCACATTTAAGTCCATAACATAATAACAGCCTGATAAATGAATCACTGATTTCTCAGATCTCTCGTCTTAATGGCTCGGTACGATAAAGATTATTATTCTTGGAGATTTCATGTGTGTCTAAATAATAAATTAGCTCAATAATGTTTAAATCCAAATGATTAATTTGATTTTAGACAGTCTAAAACAGGACTTTAAAAGTCATATATTTTAACTTGTAGTGATGTTTGGTCTTACATTAAACACCACTAAATAATGAATATCCTCTACAATAATCTCTCTCTCTCTCACTCTCTCTCTCTCTCTCTCTCTCTCTCTCTCTCTCTCTCTCTCTCTCTCTCTCTCTCTCTAACAGTATCAAGTCACTAGTCTACTTTCACTTATCGGTGTGGCAGCAGGTTATTTCCAACATGGAAAGGTATTGTAGTTAACACTTTATATTACAGTTTATTGTGTACTATTCCTCAATCCATTAATGCTTACTGTTAATTGATTTAACTGTAATAAGACATTAATACAGAATTTGTGATTAAAGGGGTGAAGGTATGTGAGGAAACTCACTGTTTAGGTTCAAAACATAAAAACATGTTTCTGTAACAGCTTGTGAACACATCAGTGTTTGCGTCTTAAAGTTAAAGTCATCAACATGTTTATTTGTTGTAACGTTTTTAAACCTGTTTTAATTAGAGCAGGAAGGCTGCTCTTTAGTTCACTGTAGGTGATGTGATTAAATTTTAACATTTATAGACGCATAATAAAGCTACATCCTGATATGTCACAGACATTTGATTGGACACTGGTTTGGACTTTGATACTGAAGTTATAGTATTTTATGTAGGCTGTTTATTCAGGTCAAGATCGGTTATCTGATCAACTTTAATTCCACTTATTTTATATTTTAATGAACTGTCTCTGAAGTTAGGGTTGCAGGTGTGTATTTTAGAAGTATGGTTTTCTAACTAGCTACTGAGCGCCCTCTAGTGGTAAATTAGGTTTACAGCTGCTTGAGGCCAAGTTTTAAACCCCACAGTCCCACAGCAGCTTCACACCATGTTGACTGTCTGCTGCTGTCACACACCTTTCCTTCAGGTCCATAACCAGAGAGCCCAGGTCATCAGCAGGAGCAAAGAAATACATGCTGATTAATGCACTTCATAGACTTTCATTTTATTCGAACAGTTTCCACTATTTCTACAACACATACTTTCAAAGGTTTATTCTGCTAATACACTACTACTCTTACTGCTGCTTTGTAAACATACAAAAACATACACCACTAAAACAATACTTCTACTACCACATAAGATATAGTCCGCAAAAACATTATTATTAGTAGCCTACTATATTACTCATATGTTTAAAGATGTATTCCACTACAACACTACTTAAACTAGTACTTATTCTTGTAAGGTATATTCTAGAACTTAAGATAAGTGATATTTGGTGGTCAAATTGTAAACAACTTTACAGTAAAAGACCTGTCACACCGAAGAAAGCACATATATTCTCCAACAAAAACTTGCAAATGTTCAGCATATTACATGTACATTTCGCTGACACTCTTATCTAGCAGCTTTTTTTTTGTTTTTTTTGTTTACCATTCATACTTTTTAAGATACTTAATTGTTATTGCTACATATTATTCTATGGAATTGAATGGTAGAGAGTGAGAAATGAAATCTGGTGGACAAATTGTAAACAACTTAAAAGATTAACTCAATAAATTAAACTTTTTAACCTGTCGCACTCAAGCAAGTACACCTGCTACTGTGGCTGGTTGACTATAAAGTTAATTTCCCACCCTGGTGGTTTTCCTCTCTGTCTATCAGGATCCAGCAGGAGAGACCAGACTCTCCTGAACCCAGCTGTGTGTCCATGAAGAATGACGGGTCAGACGATGGCCTTACTGATTTTGAAAATGAACACCATTCTGGAAAGAAGTAAGCTGTTACTACCATTTAAATGTTACTATATTAATGTTTTAGCAATTTTTCATCCAGAGAAGTTTGGCTAAGCATGTTTGGTCTTATTCAGCATCGCTCTTCTTCACATAAGTATAGTTATACATTCACACCTTAGAGCTGCCCTGCAACCACAGTCTTCTACTGTTGGCCACTAAGAACTCCAGCGGAACAATTTGAGGCTTAAGTTTCCTTGTATAAGGAAACTTTAAGTTTCTTTGTATAAGGGAACTTTGGTGCTAATTGCAGAGAGAGAAGAGTGATTCTCATTTACTCCCTAACCTACTGGTCAAAAGCCTGCTGCCTCTCTAACTTTTTTACTAGCATCACCCCTGTTTTTTCCATCCCGTGTTTCTATCAGGATCCAGCAGGAGAGACCAGACTCCCCTGAACCCAGCTGTGTGTCCATGAAGAGTGACAAGTCTAAGGGTGTACCTATTGACTTCAAAGACGGACAACACTCTTTTGATCAAAGGTAAGAATTTAAAGCTGATGATTAAAACAGGTTTGACAGGTTTGAGATGTAGAACTGGTCCATCCTTCATACTCTGTTGATTTAGTTAACTTTTTCAAAAAATCACATCCAAAAATCAGAGCAACATTTACAGGAGTTCACCTTGTGTTTCTACCAGGATCCATAATAATAATAATAATAATAATAATAATAATAATAATACATTTATTTAAATATCACTTTTCAAAACAGAAGTTACAAAGTGCTTTACACAATAAAAGAATAATAAAACAAGACAATAAAACAGTAGTAAAACAGTGACAATTCAACACAAGGATAAAATGACAAATAATAACTTAAGATACGTCATTGTTAATGCTACATATTATTCTATGGAATTGAATGGCAGAGAGTGAGAAATGAAATCTGGTGGGCAAATTGTAAACAACTTAAAAGATTAACTCAATAAATTAAACTTTTTAACCTGTCGCACTTAAGCAAGTACACCTGCTACTGTGGCTGGTTGACTATAAAGTTAATTTCCCACCCTGGTGGTTTTCCTCTCTGTCTACCAGGATCCAGCAGGAGAGACCAGACTCTCCTGAACCCAGCTGTGTGTCCATGAAGAGTGACGGGTCAGACGATGGCCTTACTGATTTTAAAAATGAACACCATTCTGAAAAGAAGTAAGCTGTTACTACCATTTAAATGTTACTATATTAATGTTTTAAAAATGTTTCATCCAGAGAAGTTTGGCTAAGCATGTTTGGTCTTATTCAGCATCGCTCTTCTTCACATAAGTATAGTTATACATTCACACCTTAGAGCTGCCCTGTACAACCAGTTTTCTACTGTTGGCCACTAAGAACTCCAGCGGAGCAATTTGAGGCTTAAGTTTCCTTGTATAAGGAAACTTTGGTGCTAGTTGCAGAGAGAGAAGAGTGATTCTCATTTACTCCCTAACCTACTGGTCAAAAGCCTGCTGCCTCTCTAACTTTTTTACTAGCATCACCCCTGTTTTTTCCATCCCGTGTTTCTATCAGGATCCAGCAGGAGAGACCAGACTCCCCTGAACCCAGCTGTGTGTCCATGAAGAGTGACAAGTCTAAGGGTGTACCTATTGACTTCAAAGACGGACAACACTCTTTTGACCAAAGGTAAGAATTTAAAACTGATGATTAAAACAGGTTTGACAGGTTTGAGATGTAGAACTGGTCCATCCTTCATACTCTGTTGATTTAGTTAACTTTTTCAAAAAATCACATCCAAAAATCAGAGCAACATTTACAGGAGTTCACCTTGTGTTTCTACCAGGATCCATAATAATAATAATAATAATAATAATACATTTATTTATATAGCACATTTCAAAACAGAAGTTACAAAGTGCTTTACACAATAAAATAATAATAAAACAAGACAATAAAACAGTAGTAAAACAGTGACAATTCAACACAAGGATAAAATGACAAATGATAACTTCGAGGAGCGCTTTCCATAGTTTTGGGGCCCTGACAGTAAATGCTCGATCCCCTCCTGAATTTGGATCTAGGAACAACTAGCAGAGACTTTCCCGCAGACCTCAGGTTACAAACAGGCTCATAAGGAATGAAAAGATCTAAAATGTAGTCTGGGGCCTGTCCAAGTCGTGCTGTAAAAGTGATAAGTACAATTTTAAAATCAATTCTAAAATGTATAGGCAGCCAGTGCAAGGATGCTAGGACAGGGGTGATATGCTCCCGTTTCTTTAGACCCATTAGCATTCTGGCAGCAGCGTTTTGGACTAGCTGAAGGTGTGAGATTTGCTTCTGGGTGAGGCAGGTATAGAGGGAGTTACAGTAATCCAGGCGAGAGGATATAAAAGCATGAATAACTTTAAAGTCATTAAAAGACAGGAATGTTCTGATTTTAGAAATAGTGTTGAAGTTGAAGAAAGCAAGTCTGAACAACTTTCTTAATCTGCTCCTCAAAGTTGAGGTCTTGATCAAAAATCACACCCAAGTCCTTGCAGAAGTTTTGACATAAGATGGTGACCTCATACTTGTAACCATTTTCTTAAACTTAAAAAGAGATAAGGGCTCAAAACTGTCAAACATGGCCATGTTGAGAGGGCTGACAGAAATGGACTGAGTGGGGGGAACAATCTGAGGTCAGCAACTTTATTGTTAAAGAATGTGAGAAATTCTTTGCATTTGATAGGGGAACATTCAGTAACAACATGAGAGGAGGGGCTGACAACACAATTAATAGTATTGAATAACACCCTTGAGTTATGACAATGTTTTGAGACCAATTCAGAAAAGAAAGCCATTCCTCCGTCTTTAACGTCTTTCTGGTAGGTGCACATTAAGCTTTTTAGGATCTCGTAAGAGACCTGTAGTTTATTTGATTTCCAGTTCCGCTCGGCTTTGTGACACTCTCTTTTAAGAGTGTGAATGTGCTCATTAAGCCAGGGCAAAGACTTTGGCTTGGAGGTCCTCATTTTCATAGGAGCAATAGAGTCCAGAATAGTTGTCCATTTATCATTCACAAGTTTGACTAGCTCCTCTATATTGTGCATTGGAGCCGGAATAAAAGCTTGGTCGGATGCAAGAAATGCCTAAGAGAACTTAGTTGCAAAGCTTGAATTAAAAACACGTGAATAGACACAAGAACAAGGTACAGGAGCAGGCTGGGATATGGGTACATTAAAAACAATGGCCTTATGGTCGGATATACAGTTATCTATTACTATTATCGAT
Organism: Centroberyx gerrardi; assembly: GCF_048128805.1. Taxonomy (NCBI): domain Eukaryota; kingdom Metazoa; phylum Chordata; class Actinopteri; order Beryciformes; family Berycidae; genus Centroberyx; species Centroberyx gerrardi. The sequence goes on along the minus strand of NC_136003.1, from coordinate 31,574,718 downwards.
TACATACAGATGATAGCACAAGGTCCAAAGTGTGTCCCTTTTCATGGGTAGGCCCAGTGGTGTAGTGGTGCCTGGAGAAGTGGGTATACTCTTAATGTATGCCCCCAATTTTTTTTTTAAAGTGGCCCGTCCAGCAAAGGATAAACGCCCTGTGTTATAAACAGTGACATGTAAGACTACTCTTGCATATTTAGTTCACCCAAAAATGGGCCAGTAGTATTTGCACATTGTCACTTAACTTCTGCTGCTTGACTTCAGGGAGTAAGGATCATTATGAAATTAACATTAGCCACAGAAGAGGTGCAGATTTTGCAATCAATACTGGCCCACAGACTATAGGGTGAGACAACTACATAATTATGCATTTTGAGTGAACTATTCCTTATTCCTTAGTCCATCCACACATGAAAATTGGACAACTATTCTCTCACCTTGCAAGTAGTCTATGGGCCAGTAGTTTCTTTTGTAAACTGTCTCTTGGAACAGCTGATTTGCAACAGATAGTGTAGGCCAGAGTGTGCCACCATTATAAAATTAAAATTATTTGTCAAGGGGCAGTTTGCAAATATTACTGGTCCTACACAGGCCTAATGCATGAATATAAGATATATTCAAGATGAGGCAAACATGGTGTTTCAGTCAGAGATTACGGCAGTTTATTTTTAACAAACATTCAGAATGACACAGCCGATTTTCAAAATAAAATATTTCAAAACTGAATTTGACAATTCTCAATACATGTAACAGCACCGATGTAGCATTGCGAGGTCGTTTGTAATTCTGAAAGCACATTTTTGTTTAAGTAGTTCGCTTCATCTTTCCTATTAATTTCATTACCAAAGGCCATATTTTGTTGCGTTATTAAACACCCTAAACCTAATCAACCCAACCAACGAAGGCAACGAGTACTAGCCAATCAGAGGCAGAGTAGGGCGGGTCATGCCTTCGCCATCCTAGGAAAAAATGTTTGCAGCACACTACTGAATGATGCGCATCAGAGGCGATTTAGAAGTGGGTATACGCAATACCGACTGAAAAATAAGTAGGTATACGCCGTATACCTGCGTATACCCTGCACTACACCACTGGGTAGGCCCTTTAACACACTGGGAGAGGCTATCGATAAGGTTTAAAAATTCAGAAGCAAGAGAATTAGATGGACAGCAAATATGAATGTTAAAATCCCTGCATATCCATACTTTGTCATATTTGGGCATAGTACGTGAAAGGAGCTCTGCGAATTCAGAGATAAAATTACTGTTAGACTTAGAATATTTCCTCTAATAGTGAATCTCAACAGTTCCAAAGTGGTAAATTCACCCACAGAGGTAATTGAGCAACTGAAACTGTTCTTATAAATCACTGACAACCCTCCACCTCTACCAGATAGCCTCGGCTGGTTTAAAAAAGGAAAAATTTGGAGGGGAGGATTCAATTAGGGGAATAACATTGCCTTCACTCAGCCAAGTTTCTGTTGCAATAAAAAAGTCAAGGCTATTGGACGTGATAAAATCTTGGCAAATAAAGGATTTGTTTGAAAGGGACCTTAAGTTCAACAGCCCAAAGGTGACATCTTGGGTCCTGCAGCAGTCAAGCCCAGGAGTTGCACTAGTACAGATCAAAGGAGAGGGCTGTATTTGGATTAAATTGCTATTGTTCCTATGGTAACTGTGTGTCACATTAAAACCACAAGCATTAAGAGCATGAGCATTAAAAGCATTAAAAGTATTAAAAGCATGAGTGTGATCATGACACTTGTAACGTGTGTGTGTGTATGTGTGTGTGTGCTGATATCTGAAGACTTAATACATCATGTTTTCTCCACAGAGTTCACCAGGAGAGGTCAGAGGTTCCCAGTGGTCAGTCTGCCCAGGAGCATCAAACAGACCTAAAGTCCATATTTATGGTTTGTAAATGTACAACAACATCATTTACTTCAGCTATGAATAAAATGTAAAACATTTAATCTGGTCACAATACTCTCCATGCTACACTCTTTAGACCACTGAGCTGTACATTTTCGATGTACAGTTCAGTACATCAAAAATTCACTGAGCTGTTTTGATGTTGTGTTCTACAATTTTTGTATGAAAGTGAAATTCATGTATTATTCTGTTCCAGCTTCTTGAGGAGAACATCATCACTTTTGTGAAGAACGAGCTGGAGAAGTTCCAGAGGGTTCTGAGTCCAGATTACCCAGAATGCTTAGACAGGCAGAGGGAGGATGAGGAGGTGGTGGATGGTGAGGAGGAAGAACAGAGGAGGAGCAGAGAGGCACTTCTGAAGATCACACTGCACTTCCTGAGGAGAATGAAGCAGGAGGAGCTGGCAGACTTTCTGGAGAGCAGTAAGAGGCTTTTAACAGGTGTAACATGGTGGAAGGGGAAATGGTCGAAAAATGGAAGATGTTTTTATTTGTAAACTGCTATAAATGTAGACATTTCTCTAGGGAGGTCTATACAACTCCATATAACTAGTATATGAGCACAATCTCCATAGATAATCTGGCAAAATGATTGACAGGTTAACAAGGGTGTAACATGCTAAACACAGTGATGCATGTGAATAAACAACACTGTGTGTGGGCAGCACACAGTCAGGGCCTAACGATCTACCCATCAGTGATAGGCTGAATAGATACCATGGATTGGGAAAACATATATTCACCACTAAATGTTTACATTTCTCAGATTAATCGTAACATCCACTCATTGATGTTGTTTGTTCATTCAGAAACTCTTGCTCCAATCTGCCAGCGTCAACTCAAATCTAATCTGAAGGAGAAGTTTCAGTGTCTGTTTGAGGGGATTGCTAAAGCAGGAAACCCAACACTTCTGAATCAGATCTACACAGAGCTCCACATCACAGAGGGAGAGAGTGGAGAGGTCAATGATGAACATGAGGTCAGACAGATTGAAACAGCATCCAGGAAACCAGTGAGCCCAGAAACAACAATCAAATGTGAAGACATCTTTAAACCCTTACCTGGAAGAGATAAACCAATCAGAACATTGATGACAAAGGGAGTGGCTGGCATTGGAAAAACAGTCTTAACACAGAAGTTCACTCTGGACTGGGCTGAAGACAAAGCCAACCACAATATACAGTTCACATTTCCATTCACTTTCCGAGAGCTGAATCTGCTGAAAGGGAAAAAGTACAGCTTGGTGGAACTTCTTCATCACTTCTTTATTGAGACCAAAGAAGCAGGAATCTGCAGGTTTGATGAGTTCCAGGTTGTGTTCATCTTTGACGGTCTGGATGAGTGTCGACTTCCTCTAGACTTCCAGAACAACGAGATCTGGACTGATGTTACAGAGTCAACCTCAGTGGACGTGCTGCTGACAAACCTCATCAAGGGGAAACTGCTTCCCTCTGCTCGCCTCTGGATAACCACACGACCTGCAGCAGCCAATCTGATCCCTCCTGAGTGTGTTGACATGGTGACAGAGGTGAGAGGCTTCACTGACCCACAGAAGGAGGAGTACTTCAGCAAGAGATTCAGAGATGAGGAGCAGGCCAGCAGAATCATCTCCCACGTCAAGACTTCACGAAGCCTCCACATCATGTGCCACATCCCAGTCTTCTGCTGGATCACTGCTACAGTTCTGGAGCATGTGTTGAAAACAGATGAGAGAGGAGAGATGCCCAAGACCCTGACTGAGATGTACATCCACTTCCTGATGGTTCAGTGCAAACTTGGGAATGTCAAGTATCATGGGAGAGCTGAGACAGATCCACTCTCAAATAAAGAGACCAGCAAGATGATTCTGTCTCTGGGAAAACTGGCTTTTGAGCAGCTGGAGAAAGGCAACCTGATCTTCTATGAAGCCGACCTGACAGAGTGTGGCATTGATATCAGAGCAGCCTCAATGTACTCAGGAGTGTTCACACAGATCTTTAAAGAGGAGCGTGGGCTGTACCAGGACAAGGTGTTCTGCTTTGTCCATCTGAGCATTCAGGAGTTTCTGGCTGCTGTTTATGTCTTTCTGACATTCATCAACACTGGTGTCAATCTACTGTCAGAACCTCATTCAACATCCTGGTGGTCCATACTATTAAGAATTACATCCATGCTGTCAAGAAATATGTCTCAAGTAAATCACCTCTACCAGAGTGCTGTGGACAAGGCCTTACAGAGTCCAAATGGACACCTGGACTTGTTCCTCCGCTTCCTCCTGGGCCTTTCACTGGAGACCAATCAGACTCTCCTGCGAGGCCTGCTGACACAGACAGGAATTCGCTCACAGACCAATCAGGAAACAGTCCAGTACATCAAGGACAAGATCAGGGAGAATCCTTCTCCAGAGACAAGCATCAATCTGTTCCACTGTCTGAATGAGCTGAATGACCATTCTCTAGTGGAGGAGATCCAACAGTACCTGAGATCAGGAAGTCTCTCCACAGTCAAACTCTCCCCTGCTCAGTGGTCGGCTCTGGTCTTCATCTTACTGTCATCAGAAAAAGAGCTGGACGTGTTTGACCTGAAGAAATACTCTGCTTCAGAGGAGGCTCTTCTGAGGCTGCTGCCAGTGGTCAAAGCTTCCAATAAATCTCTGTAAGTACATAGATAACTGGACAGAATCAATATATTTAATCTAAAATTCATACAGAAGAGCAAAAACAAATATTTTCAAAGTTTTTGTTTGTCTTTAAATGCTTCTTCAGGCTGAGTGGCTGTAAGCTGTCAGAGAGAAGCTGTGAAGCTCTGGCCTCAGTTCTCAGCTTCCAGTCCTCTAGTCTGAGAGAGCTGGATCTGAGTAACAACAACCTGCAGGATTCAGGAGTGAAGCTGCTCTCTGCTGGACTGGGGAGTCCACACTGTAGACTGGAAACTCTCAGGTTAGATCAGATGATGATGCCTTTGTGTAACAACAACAATGTGTTGTAACTATAACATTGCTGTATGCCCTGTATGCTAAAAATATATTGTGATGTATTCCTCTTCTTTTCTCTGCTGTTCCTTTACCATTCTTTTCAAATGGTGGGCAAGGTTACAGCATCATGTGCTTGATCTCTGAAACCTCAAATGTTCCTTGTCCAAGTGTACTTGAGCAAGACATTGTACCCCTTCCTGCTTGATCAGTGAGAAACTCTGAAAAGCTAAATGCCTAAAATATAAAGGAAAATGTTTCTGTTTTGGCAGGTTGAATCAAAACAAGGTCACAAAGAAATACTGTAAGGAGTTGTCGTCAGTTCTCAGCTCCCAGTCCTCTAGTCTGAGAGAGCTGGACCTGAGTAACAACGACCTGCAGGATTCAGGAGTGAAGCTGCTCTCTGCTGGACTGGGGAGTCCACACTGTAGACTGGAAACTCTCAGGTCAGGATTCTTGAACCTGTAAAGGGTGACACTGCAAGTTTAACATCAGGATTTAACAGCCATTTTACTTTTGTAATGTTCAGTTTAATTGGAAAGGAAATATTGAAAATTTTCAAATCAGTCTTCTTCTCATCCAGCTTTACATACACAACCCTAAAAGCAATGATTAACAAAACACAGATATCAATCACATTAAATAAAAGTGAGTAACATTTTCATATCTATACATCTTCATTGAGGCTGAGTGTCTGTAAGCTGTCAGAGAGAAGCTGTGAAGCTCTGGCCTCAGTTCTCAGCTCCAAGTCCTCCAGTCTGAGAGAGCTGGACCTGAGTAACAACGACCTGCAGGATTCAGGACTGAAGCTGCTCTCTGCTGGACTGGGGAGTCCACACTGTAGACTGGAAACTCTCAGGTTAGATACATTTAAATATTTTTTTTCGATTGATTTGACACATTTCTCCAGACTAAATTCCATGCTCTAAAACAGTTTCTTTCACATTAGTGTTCCTGAATTTGCAATAGGTCTTCCTGAAATTTTTACATCAGGGTTTCAAGTCAGGTCAAGTTTATACAGCCCTAAAAATCACAAGCATGTCTCAAAGGCTTTACCGAGAACAAGCCTACCTAGATCTAACAAATCTAAATCAAAACAATTACAAAACAAAACGATACAATACAGTATGCAACAAAATAAAACACAATGAAACAAACCAAAGCACAAGACACAAAATAGCATGTTGCAAAGACATAACAGGCCACGTAACCTACCTAGCCGAGCCTAGCCTAGACCACCAACCTCAGACCCCCGAAAACTCCCAAGTAAACCTTAAATTTAAACAGGGATCCCCCACCAGGACGGCTAAGTGTGCACTAGGTGTCGGGACAAAACAATAAAATGGACAATAACATGGACAATGGCAATGAGATAAGAAAGCAAATAAGACAAGAGAAACATGATGTGACAGGAAGATGGGCCTTGGCCCTGCTACACCACTGCTGGCATCCACAAAAGCTAGGGCAGCACCTGCCGTCCATTGCCAGGTAAAATCATTGCATGCAACAGGTGTTTGAAAGAGAGGAAAGACAGACAGCCAGCCACACACATACACAGCCACAGTAAGCATGACCCATAAACTCAGAGCAGACATATTCAGCCACATACTCAAACAAACAGCAGACAGGAAGTGAGTGTAATGATGCAGACAGACCAAGAGGCAACCCTCGATTGGGTTCCTATATTAATGCTGTCTAAACCAAAGTAAGAGAAGAGCATGTGTCGATCCCGAACTGGACAGGACTAGGGTTGGTCGTATGACAGTGAGAATAGATTTGAATAGATTGAGTTTGGATTTGAAGATTTCCAAAAAATTGAGAGAGCTTCCTTAAACGAAGGGAGGGAATTTCCATAGATAGGGAACTCGGAAAATGCTCTGCTGCCTGCTTCTTTGGACAGTACTGTAGCCAGAATCCTGCGATCAGACGGCATGAGGGGGTACATAAGGGACAATGAGGTCAAATAAATATGACAGTGTGAGCCTGTGTAACGATTTATACGTTAGCAGAAGCATGTTAAAGTCAGATCTGGCTTGAATTGGGAGCCAGTAAAGCAAGTTCAAAATGGGTGTAATCTGATCATGATTTCAGAGCCATTTTCAATTGTCATTTTCAATTTCACCGGAGAGAAAGTCTTGGAATGTTACAGCACCTGTTTTATTCTTATCAAGCTTCATATACACAGCTACGGACCTCCATGATTTAGAGATGGTCATCCATGCTTTGATATCATGTCATTTAGATTACTACACCTCTCTCTCTATTCCTGTCGCAGCCATAATTCAGTCACATCTCCAACTTGTTCAGAATAGAGCAGCTAGGATTTTAACTAGTGCCAAGAAGAGATCATATATCCCCAATTTTAGCATCTCTCTACTGGTTGCCAGTAAGATATATAATTAATATTAAGATTTCACTGAGCACATTTAAAGCATTACTAGTTACTAGCAATGAGTTACATTTTGGATCACTTAGTTCCCTATGAGCCGGAGTGCAAGCTGGGATCTTCGGGTCCTTCTGACTGTCCCACAGTCCTGATTCAAGACCAAATGTGATTACACTTTTGCCATCAGGGCCCCTTGGCTGCAGAATGCCTTTCTGAGGGATTTAATATTGACATTAAAATATAAAGGAATAACATTTTCATAACTTGGACCTTCTTGCTGTGAAGCGACAGTGAGCCACACTATCGCTTCACAGCAAGAAGGTCCTGAGTTTGATTCCCAGCTCCTCTCCTGTCTGTGTGGAGTTTGCATGTTCTTCCTGTGTTCACATGGGTTTCCTCTGGGTGCTCCAGTTTCCTCCCACAGTCCAAAGACATAGAGGTCAGGTGAACTGGAGACTCTAAATTGCCCATAGGTGTGAATGGTCCCCATACCTCCATGACCCTGAATAGGAATAAGCAGATATAAAACATGAATTAATTAATTTTCATATCATTTCATGTCCATTCAGGCTGAGTGGCTGTAAGCTGTCAGAGAGAAGCTGTGAAGCTCTGGCCTCAGTTCTCAGCTCCCAGTCCTCTAGTCTGAGAGAGCTGGACCTGAGTAACAACGACCTGCAGGATTCAGGAGTGAAGCTGCTCTCTGCTGGACTGGAGAGTCCACACTGTAGACTGGAAACTCTCAGGTCAGTATTCCAAAACCTGTTCATCACATGACCATTTAATTCCTGGTTTACATGTAGGTAAATGTGAGTGAAGACACCGTACCATCTTTACACGATTTTTTCTGCTTATGTGATTTTCAAACTTCTTTCAAGTGCTGTGAATTGCTTTCCATGATTGTATCATTATTTCCTTTTCTTACTGCCCCTTACTGGGACTTCTAAGATTCTGTCACAAATTGAGTTGAGAACTCTCAATCTAATCCAATCTAATGGAGACAATAGAGATTTCAGAGCAATATACTAATGGGAAAATCTAACACTACTTTTTCACCAATTTACACTGAGAACTAGGATCTTTTTAAAACAAAACCTCTGTGTATAAACGCATACAAAAGCAATCCTCTCAACAATAAATCAAACTCAAACTATACATGAGTTGAAGAAACTTCAACAGTATGTACCAGTATGTGTAAGCAGTATTTGCTGCTTGTGTGTGTGTGTGTGTGTGTGTGTGTGTGTGTGTGTGTGTGTGTGTGTGTGTAGCTTGTCAGGCTGTCTGGTCACAGAGGAAGGCTGTGCTTCTCTGGCCTCAGCTCTGAGCTCCAACCCCTCCCATCTGAGAGAGCTGGACCTGAGCTACAATCATCCAGGAGACTCAGGAGTGAAGCTGCTCTCTGCTGGACTGGAGGATCCACACTGGAGACTGGACTCTCTCAGGTATGGAGAGGCAGGCAGAGGCGATGTCTTATAGAGGGATTTGGGAACCATTTTCTCAGTCATACTGTGCAGCTGTGTCAGATTGTCGAATGTTTAAAAGTGGATATGATGGAAAATCATTCATATGGAAGGTTAAGGTTAATTAATGTCCATGTTTCCATTATCAAAGAGAATATGCTGGTCTGACTTTGTTTATCCCTCCACCCAAATCCAGTGTGGACCATGGTGGAGTGTGGAGGTTGAAAGCAGGTCCGAGGAAGTGTAAGTGTGTATTTAGTTTTATTTGTGAAAACAAAGTACGTATCAAGTACTTAGACACATACAGTATATGGTGCCCAGCAATATGTGAAATCCACTGATTCAAATCCCACTGTGAATGAAAACATCATGTGTCATCATGAAAGTTTAAAAAAATTAACAGTCAAACTATTAATAAACCACAGAAATTCACAGAACAGGTATAGTAGTTTAAAAACTGCTGCTGTATTGTGTCTTGTTCTCTCCATCAGATGCCTGTGAACTCACACTGGACCCGAACACAGCACACAGGAACCTCTCTCTGTCTGAAGACAACAGAAAGGTGACAGTGGTGACAGAGGAGCAGCCATATCCTGATCACCCAGAGAGATTTGACCACTGGAAACAGGTGCTGTGTAGAAATGGTCTGACTGGGCGCTGCTACTGGGAGGTAGAGTGGGAAGAATGGGTTTATATAGGAGTGACTTACAGAGGAATCAGAAGGAGAGGAGAGGGTGAAGGCTGCTGGCTTGGATGGAATGACAAGTCCTGGAGTCTGTACTGCTCTGATAATAGTTACTCTGCCTTTCACAATAACAGAGAAACAGACACACGTATCTCCTCCTCTAGCTCTAACAGAGTAGGAGTGTATCTGGACTGGTCTGCTGGCATTCTGTCCTTCTACAGAGTCTCCTCTGACACACTGATCCACATCCACACTTTCTACTCCACATTCACTGAACCCCTCTACCCTGTGTTTGGGTTTAGGTATGTTGTTGGGTTTGATTTCGGGTTTGAGGTGTTTCGTTCCTCAGTGACTCTGTGTCAGACAAAGAAGTAGAGTCGCCTGCTGTGTGGAGAAACACTCACACTGCTGACCAAAGGCAACTGCTGAAATGATGTTCACTTTGGACAGGATCACACACACACACACACACACACACACACACACACACACACACACACACACACACACAAGCATATCTTAAAGTGAGAATGGTAATGATGCATTTTCCATATAGGTTTACTACTCATTTCACTGTAAATACACATGTACAATACAATTTAATTTAGAAAATGAAATGAATGAGATATTTAACCAGAAAGAATCAAGTTATTGTTCATCTGAGAGTCTTGTTGATAATTGACAGGTTAAAATATCTTTCCTCTGAACTTTTGTTTTATTTAGTATTTTATTAATCTCACAACCCCAAGCTAAACATCTATCTTGTCTTCTACAATTGCTTCCCAGAATAAAATTTTAAATGTATTTTGTTTGATCTTCTTCTTTTCAAGAAAGCATAGTTTATACAGTATACTGTATATTTTATATATTATTGTTTATATATTGTTTTGTTGTTTTGTAAGTTGTCATGACTTTTTATAATTGAGGAAGATTTGAATTGAGGAAAGTTTTTGGTAAAAGTGCTCCAATAGGCTGTAGACCAACATCAAACCAACAGACTAAACAAAGCAAAGAGTTCCTTATTAAGATCAGTCATGTCAGAGGACTGCATTCTGATTGATTTTGAGAGCTCATAACTAAAACCACAAAAAAAAATTATATACAGTATATATAGCCTACTGTACATGTGTATATATTTTAGGGTAAAATCTCCCGTTAAGCAGGTGTGAGCCTAATATTCCCTCTTTGGGGAACTGAAGACTTGAGTCCACTACATTTAAAAGCACATATCCTGTTTTTTTTTTCCTTTGCATTATTTATTTATATTTTACGGAGCCCCTCTGGGGTCACATGGTAGAAAAAAAAACTTGATGTGTAAATCCGTGCGAACGGATTTGTAAACTGTGCGAACGGATTTCAAAACCGTGCCCTCGGATTCACAATCCGTGCGAACGGATTTGTAAACAGTTTCCGTTTCGTACAAATCTGTTCGCACGGATTGTGAATCCGAGGGCACGGTTTTGAAGTGGCCGTTAGGAGACAGTCACTCTCTCACAGTTGGTCTATCTGCCCCCTAGTGGCCGTTAGGAGACAGTCACTCTCTCACAGTTAGTCTATCTGCCCCCTAGAGGCCGTTAGCAGGCTTGGCAATGTCTCCCGTCTTCTGTGTTCATTTAGTGTGATCTGAAGTCTGTAGGATGTTTGACCAATGTCATATTTTTTGGCACTGGCAAAATAAAATGTGTATCACTTGGATGTTGCTACATGTGATAAGATATGTTATTTTGTTTGGCTACATTGTGTCTGCAAAATGAATAAAGTGATCTGCTATAAAAAGTATTTGACGACTGCAACCGTTTTCATTGAATCACCTAAAGATCACAGGTTAGAAATAGTAGTAGTACTTTATTACTTCTAGCCAGTGGTGGTGTCTGGGGAGGTACACACACACACACACACGCGCGCGCACACACACACCACTATCATGTATAAACAGGATGATAAACTAAGTCTAGTTTCAACTGTCAGCGTCATCAGACCGAGCTTGGCGCTTATTAATAAAGTCAGATAATGTGCTTTGATGTGTTCCGCTTCATAACTGATAAGATAAACTCTGCAACCAACTACAGACCGATTGGACAAATGTGGTTCCATCAGCGCTCTCCGCGGTCCAATCACATTGATGGACACGGAGCCGGATCTCTCGCTCTTTACAGTAAATCCTCCGATTTTAATCCTCCATGGTCTCCGCCGTTTACCTGCGGATCCGCTCCACTACACAGTGAAGCGGCCGACCTGCACACATGCTGTAGCCGGTACAATCCACAAGAGGGCGTCCTCACTCCACAAAAACCTCCTCCGGAACAGATCCATGACCTGAACCCAGAGAAGAGCTGCTGGTAAACTGTCACTGTCATTTACAAATCGTTCTGTTCTTTAAATGGATGGAATAATGTCAGTAGAAATGACAACGAGGAAGTTATTACATATTTTAATGAGTTACTAAATTTATAAAAAAATATTTCTCTAACAGCCATGGTGTGGATGTTGTTCTCATGAAATGCTGAATGCTGAGCTCAGTCTGTAGAGATTTCTTATTGTTTTCATCAGAATCAGCTCAACTAATAAAGAAAAGCAGAACAGAGGAACCTGAAAGAAGAAACAGTCAATATTTAATTAGTGTTGAACGCAGTTAAAGGCTTTAACATCATTTTACTCCTTTTTGGGCTAAAAAATGATGTCACACTTGAGAGCCAATTTGACGATGTAAATCAATGACAGTCATACATTACATTTTCCTTGATTTTGAGATTAAAGGACTCACAACTTATAAAACAACAGAACAAGAACAATATTGGTTTATTTTAGGGCAATTATTACATTACATGACAATATGTACAATATGTACTACATTTTGTCAGCAATAAGTATTGTTCATCATTTAGGCGAAACTTTAATTCTGAGAAACAATTCTAGAAAACTAGATAAAATACCAAATAAAACAAAGTTGCAAAAGAAAGATATTTTAACCTCAACAAGACTTGGACTAACAAGAATACCTTAATTCTGTCTGGTTTAATATCTCATTAATTTTCACACTAAAATGTTCACGTTCTTGTACGTGTGTGTTGTTAAAACCCTGTTCAGTTACCCAACACACAGAATACACTCTGTTTACACTGACTGATGGATCATGTTTGTTTACAGTAAAATAAGTAGTAAATACACATGAAAATACAAACATTACTATTCTTACATTAAGATGTGTGTGTGTGTGTGTGTGTGTGTGTGTGTGTGTGTGATCCTGTTCAGCAGCTGTCTTTGGTCAGCAGTCTGAGTGTTTCTCTCTCCCTCCTCTATCTGACAAGAGACACTGAGGAACCAAACCCAGACACAGACCAGAACCCAAACCCAGGGTAGAGGGGTTCAGTGAATGTGGAGTGGAAGGTGTGGAGGTGGATCAGTGTGTCAGAGGAGACTCTGTAGAAGGACAGAGAGCCAGCAGGCCAGTCCAGATACACTGCGACTCTGTTAGAGTCAGAGTCAGAGGGGATACGTATGAGTGTTTTTCTGTTATTGTGACAGACAGAGTAACGATCATCATAGCAGATCAGATTCCAGGACTTTTCATTCCCTCCAAGCCAGCAGTCAACATCCCTTCCTCTCCTACTGATTCCTCTGTATGCCACTCCTATATCGACCCTTCCTTTCCTCTTTCTACACAGCAGCTGGTTCCTGTGGTCAAATCTCTCTGGGTGATCAGAATGTGGCTGCCCCCGTCTCTTTGTCACCTTTCTGTTGTCTTCAGACAGGAAGAGGTTTCTGTTTGCTGTGTTTGGGTCCACTGTGAGTTCACAGGCATCTGATGGGGAGAATAAGACACAATACAGCAGCAGCTTCTCATCTAATACACCTGTTGTGTTTATTATTGGTTGATTTATTAACAGATTGACTGTTCATTTCTTCAGTTTCATGACGACACATTTTGTCAGCCATCTTTTTTCAGAGTACGATTTGAATGAATAGATGTCACACATGAGCTTTCTATTTAAATAGAAACTGAATGTGCTGCTTTGTTTTCATGAATCAAACTAAATACACACTTACACTTCCTCAGACCTGGTTTCAACCACCGCACTGCATCATGGTCCACACTGGGGGGGATAAATAAAGTCAGATAGCATAATCTCTTTGATAATGAACAAATAACCTTCATAACCTTCCATATGAGTGATTTTCCAGACGGCGTCACTCATATCCTCCATTCAACATTAAACAATATTCCTCAGCTTCTCAGCAGCTCCGTTCACACTGAATTTATGAATCAGAGTGAATGTTCATATGATGTTCAGTTCATCATATGATGTTCAGTTCATCAACTTCTGGTTAAACAACTCAGTAAAACAGCCTGACACCATTAGAGATTTGACCACATATTTGGTTGGGGTTTAGTTACTTTTAAGCTTTTGAGCCTAAAGCATTAAATTCCAACTTTCAGGGAAGTCTGGTCTCTCCTGCTGGATCCTGATAGAAACATTATGAACACAGTGAAGGTATCTGTGTCCTTATTAAGAAGACAATTTTACTTTCTTACTAATGCTAACATACTAAAATAATGACTTACATATTTTCAGAAAGATGTTTATCTTTAAAATTTCAAGGTGGCTCCATAGACCAGTCACTCTTCATGGACACACAGCTGGGTACAGGGGAGTCTGGTCTCTCCTGCTGGACTGGGCTTCAACACAACAGAGACAGAGCTTTTACTCTGAATAATGATGCTGTAATGATTTCACTGCTGAGCTCTGAGATGGAGAACAGTCATGGACAGTTAGAGATCCTCATCTTACCTCTCAGCTTTGGTCTGGCTGTCATGTTCCCCAGACAGAGTGGTTTTAGTGGGAGGGAGCCCCTCCTCTCTCTCCTCAGACAGACTCATAGTAGAGCGAACACCTTTACAGAAACACAGTGGACTGATTCATTACAAGGTTTCCATTACAGGATATATCACTTCTGCTGTTGTGATCATTCCTGACTGTAAAATAACAAATATACACTGAGTGATAGGAATGTAATGAACGTTTGTGACACACATTTGCACTACATGCACTACAAAAATTAACAAAATACATAGCGGAGTTCAGAAAATGTTTGTGATTTCAGCTGTTTGTTATCAAATAAATTACATTCAGAATGGTCTTTTCTCTTTTGCATCGTTTGAAGACTAGAGAGCACAAGTCTAGTCAGTTTTATCTCGGGTCATCACACCTCCAGTGAGCCCAGCTGCATTCAAGCAAAACTGAAACTGAGGACGCTCTGTCAAGTTTGAACTCTGCTGTGTGGCAGCATGTTGGCTTTCAATTAATGAGGAAAATGGTAAAAAAAACAAATACTGACAAAACAAAAACTGTTTGCAAGTATTAAGAAAGCCTTGGCTAACAGGAATAATTGTCTTCATTCAGATTTTTGCTCCCAGAGAGAGAGAGAGAGAGAGAGAGAGAGACACACACACACACACACACACTCTGTACCTTCATGCTTTGGCAACATTGTTTGTAAACTGTCATGCCAATAAAGCAAATTGAATTGAATTGAGAAAGAGAGACTCAGTGAACTCAGCCTCAGCCACAGAAAAACTAGTCTTGTTAAAGTGTTAGTCCAGAGACAGTCGCTCATGTTCTACTTCAGTGTGAAAATACCAGAAGAAAGGAGAGAACTTTTTAAAGAACTATCAGATATAGGCGCTTCTTCTTTTTCTTTAAATATTTTGCTTGACCGAGGAAAAAAAATGACCAAATAATCTAAAGAAAAGTTGTTGTTTTTTTTCTACATATGTCCGGCCTGTACCTGTCAAACACCTGTCAATATCATGATCTGCAATGACGACAGACAACCAGCAGACGGCAATGAATCTAATAAAAACCACGGCAAAAACTGACTGACGTTTGACCTCGCCCGTGTTTTTACGTCACCACGCTTGACCCTTCCAAGTTCAACACGTCACCGTACAAGGTCGCAGTTACAGATATAGGCTACTTGACCGAAAGAGGAAGGCTGTGCTCACACTGCCATACGGGAGTGGTGGAGACAGAGCTGCACTTCATTAACATATGTCCCTAAATGAAACCCAATTACAAATTCATATCACCCAAAAATTTAACAGATCCACCCAAATTTCAGAAGACTCCCTGACGTCAGCAAAATATATGTTTGCATATTCCACAAACTGAGACAGAGTGTTTACATTTGCAGGTAATTGATGTTAGAGTTGTAGTAGTAGTAGTAGTAATATCAGCGTAGTAGCCTACTTTTATTTTACTTGTCTCACATTGTTCACATTGTTGTTGTGAATTTTATCATGCCAATAAAGCACCATTGAATTGAAAAAAAAAATTGGAGAGACAGAGAGAAACACAGAGAGAGAGAGAGAGAGAGAAGCACAGAGAGAGAGAGATGCTGCAGTTTACACAGCTCTCACTTATTTGTATTTATATTTTTTAACTGCAATGTCCACATTTTTCTATTTTTATTTTAAGTTATCTTTACTTATCTGTATATAGGCTACGTATACCGTATATACTGTATATTTTTTAACAGCAAAATCACAATTTTTCTGTTTGTATTTTTAAGTTAATTTTACCTACTCTTATTTATATATTTGATTGCAATGTTGGGTAACGCTTTAGATTACAGCCCGCAACATACAGCGTAATTACTCCGGTGTTACGGTGTAATCTTTTGTACTAACGGTGTACCATTACAGTACGTACCAATACATATATGTAGGTACAGGGGAACAAGATGTGAAACCAACCCCTCCCATCTGAGAGAGCTGGACCTGAGCTACAATCATCCAGGAGACTCAGGAGTGAAGCTGCTCTCTGCTGGACTGGAGGATCCACACTGGAGACTGGACTCTCTCAGGTATGGGGAGGCTTGCTATCATTTATATGGGAGTTTATTAAAAGCCCATGTGTCCATTACCAAAGATAATATGCTGCTCCTGACTTTTTTTTTTTTCTTTTTACCCCCCTCCCTCCCAGTCTGGACCATGGTGGAGTCCAGAGGTTGAAATCAGGTCTGAGGAAGTGTAAGTGTGTCTTTAATGTGTGTTTAATTTGTGAAAACAAAGCTACACACATTCAACTATTCAGATAGTGTAGTTGCACTGTTGAATTCAAGAATAAAACACAATAAGGCACAGTACAAATAGTTCAACAGCTTCTTCTGTCACTAAATCAAACAAGCATGATGATGTTTCCCTGCTATAACTATGAACCACTGACTGGGGAGCATTGATTTAAGGCAGGTAAGATTATACATGAAGCATTTTGGGATTAAAGGTTACACCAACCAAAAACAAGTGTTAAGAAACGAAAAGTCAAACTGTTAATAAACAAATAATGTATAGAACATGTTTATTAGATGGAAAAACTGCTGTATTGTGTCTTGTTCTCCCCTTCAGATGCCTGTGAACTCACACTGGACCCAAACACAGCACACAGAAACCTCTTTCTGTCTGATCACCCAGAGAGATTTGACATCTCAAAACAGGTGCTGTGTAGAAATGGTCTGACTGGGCGCTGTTACTGGGAGGCAGAGTGGAGAGGAGAGGTTTCTGCTCTGGTAATAGTTACTCTGCTTGGCACAATAACAGAAGAACAGACATACGTATCTCCTCCTCTGACTCTGACAGAGTAGCAGTGTATCTGGACTGGTCTGCTGGCTCTCTGTCCTTCTACAGAGTTTCCTCTGACACACTGATCCACCTCCAAACCTTCCACTCCACATTCACTGAACCCCTCTACCCTGGGTTTAGGGTTAAGCTTTGGATTTGGTTTAACGTTAGGGTCGTTTGGCTCCTCAGTGATCTGTCAGATAGAGGAGGGAGAGCCCCCTGCTGTGTGGAAGAACACTCACCCTGCTGCCCCGTGACAGCTGGAGAAATGATAGTTCTCTCCGTACAGAATCACACAAACACACACATACATGCACACACACTTATCTTAAACTGAGAATATTAATGTGTGTGTGTGTTCATATAGGTTTACTACTCATTTTACTGTAAATTGGATGTATTCTGTGTGTTGGGTTACTGAACAGGGTTTTAACATCACACGTGTGCAAGATCATGGATATTTTATTTAGAAAATGAAATTAATGAGATATGCTACCAGAAAAAAATCTGATTGTTGTTGTTCATCTTAAAGTCATTTGTTGATGACTGACAGGTTAAAATATCTTGTACTTTATTTTATTTGGTATTTTATTCATCTCGCCACTCCAAGCTAAACATGTATTTTGTTTTACTGATATTTTTAAAACTGTATTATAGGGAAATTGTCAAAAGATGATTTGGAGTTCGGAGACTTTGGAGAAAGTCCACTAGGCCACATTTAATAGTAAATATCCTGTTTATATTTTTTAACTTTTCTTTCCTTCTCTCTGTGTATCAGACACATGCAATTGATGAAAATCATTTAGCATAGAAAATGTGATCAGTTGATGAAAATCCTTAAGGTTAATGCACTGAGGATGGAAAACTTCCCACAAGGACAGGACATTTAACTGTACTATTACTTTTGATGCTTACAGTGCATTTAATGGTGATACTTTTAATGTTTTCACAATTAAATGGAGATATTTTGTTTTCATTGTTTTGAGGACTTTTGTATCTGGGCAGTTTGAATTAAAGGAGAGGATTTGTGTACTTCCACAAACAGTGTGTTTAATATGATGCTTCACTTTGGTATAGAACATTTCCACTGTTCATCAAACTCTCCTCCATATCAGTTCAGCAGCAACAACATCAGCTGCCCTGGGATCCACTGTCACCACTGATCAGCTCTCTATTGATCATGGGAAACGGGAAATATTAACCTACTTCTGAGTAAATATGATCCAGGACACAGAATTAAATAATATAATCTTAACCTTTTTTGCCCCACCCCCGCAACTCGGACCCCCGCCCCATCGTTCCCTCCACGGACCGACCGACCCCGTCTCTATTTTAAGGACTAGGCTACTTTCAAGTCATCGGCGTGGCGCAGTTAACTATAACAGGAGAAGGTACAGTAATCAACAGTTTACATTACAGTTTACAGTGTATGACTATCTCAGCATGCCTTTTCTGTCACCGCCTACCGTTAGCTCACTGTAGGCCTATATTAGAGGAATCTCCAACTCGGCCGCGGTGTATGCGTATTTTTCTGACCACAGCTCAACACTTTTCTAACAGGTTTCCAACGTAGGCTATGAGTGTTTGGGTGTTAAGGTTAAAGTCGTGTATGGAAAACTCTTTTGACTCACTTGCACTGCCAATGATGCAAAAATGCGCTTTTTGACAAAACGTAATATAAATGTAACGGTTTGATGTCCTAAGAGGTGGCGTAGTGTTTAACAGGACAGACCTCTAAAATAACTTAAAATAAGAGTCCTCAGACAAGTTCCACACTGATGATGCTTCATCAATACTGTGGAAACTATCTTTTCGTGTATTATATTTACTTAGCCAGGCTAGTTTTCACTGAGAGGGCGACTGACTCTCTTTCAAGGGAGAGCTGCAGGAAGTTGCATAACGGGAAAGCAACTACAGCGCAACAGTGTAGCCTACGTCACCATACAATAACAGTCACATGAACTGCGATGTTAAAAAAAAAAAAAAAAAAAAGGCATTAAAATCTCTTGATAGAATAAGCGTTTCATCTCCTGTTATGGTCCACCTCAGCAATAAACATTCTTATTTTTATATTGTAGCTCTCAGTTTGTGTCAAGTCATATTTTAGATCTAAACTGACATTCTCTCTCTGTGTCACTGAATTTTAAAGAGATACAATTGCTGTAGCTCTATGCATTATGTCTGTGTGCTGGGGTTACTCAGTTCACAGTAGATGATGTGGTTAATGTGCACCATCTAATGGACAAATAGTAGAACTACATTACCTGCTTTGTGATGTCTCTGCCACAGGTTTCTGACCACAGGTTGGGATGTTGGCTGTGTTTCTGTAAAGGTGTTCACTCTGCTATGAGTCAGTCTGAGGAGAGAGAGGAGGGGCTCCCTCCCTCTAAAACCACTCTGTCTGGGGAACATGACAGCCAGACCAAAGCTGAGAGGTAAGATGAGGAACTCTAACTGTCCATGACTGTTCTCCATCTCAGAGCTCAGCAGTAAAATCATTACACCTTCATTATTCAGAGTAAAAGGTCTCTCTGTCTCTCTCTCTCTGTCTCTGTTGTGTTGAAGCCCAGTCCAGCAGGAGAGACCAGACTCCCCTGAACCCAGCTGTGTGTCCATGAAGAGTGACCACTCTATTTCTGAGCCCTTAAACTTTAGAGATGGAAATCAGTCTACTGTGCAGAGGTGAAAATGTATGAAATAGATAATAAAAAACAACAACTAAACATCCACAGAACATGGATTTTAATGATGGTGGGGATCCTTCCTTTCTACCAGAGTCCAGCAGGAGAGACCAGACTCCCCTGTACCCAGCTGTGTGTCCATGAAGAGTGACTGGTCTATGGAGCTGCCATTTGCCTTCAAAGATGAACACCATTCTACTGAACAAAGGCAAGACTTGAAAACAAATGAGTATGTTCTTATCTGACTCTACTGAGCGGAGGTAAGAAGTTATAATATATAGATTTGGTCTGGCTCTTTTTATTGATTTAGTTTCCTATTTAAAAACAAATACTCAAATCACATCAAATGATCAAATCTTGTGTTTCTTCTAGGATCTGTGTGTGTGTTTGTGTGTGTGTGTGTGTGTGTGTGTGTGTTGATATCTGGAGACCGAGACCTAATCCATCATGTTTCCTCTGCAGAGTCCATCTGAAGAGTTCAGAGGTTCCCAGTGGTCAGTCTGCCCAGGAGCATCAAAAAGACCTGGACTCCATATTCATGGTGTGTTAATGTACAACAACACATTTTACTTCAGCTACATTAAATGCAAAACAACAAATTCTGGTCATTTCTGCCTTTGAATGTATGCAAGATAGTTTTGATGTTGTGTTCCACAACTTTAATAATATACATTTAATTGATATACTATTCTGTTCCAGCTGCTTGAGGAGAACATCATCACTTTTGTGAAGGATGAGCTGAAGAGGTTCCAGAGGGTTCTGAGTCCAGATTACCCAGAATGCTTAGAGAGGCAGAGGGAGGATGAGGAGGTGGTGGATGGTGAGGAGAAAGAACAGAGGAGGAGCAGCAGAGAGGCACTTCTGAACATCACACTGCACTTCCTGAGGAGAATGAAGAAGGAGGAGCTGGCTGACTCTTTGGAGTGCAGTAAGAGGCTTTTAACAGGTTCAGCATGATGTAAAGAGGAAATGGTGGGAAAATGGGAGATGGTTACATTTCCACACTGTTATAAATGTTGATATTTCTCAAGGGACGTCTATACAACTCCATATTAAATGGTGAATTAGCACAATTGAAAAGAATCTCAATGCTGAGAGGATGCTAGCTCTATGGAGTCCCACTCACTGGCGACCATGAGTAATGACAGAGGCAGATGATGCAGTTCAGCTTGTTTGTATATTATTTCTTTGCAGGGGGTTAAACAGTACTAGGCATTAGATTATGCACATGAATATAGATGTTGAGATGATGATATGTAGCTTGCTGGTGCCCTCCCATGGAAAGCCACAAAGTAATGGGTGGAATACAAGCGGGATACTTTATACGCTTAACACCATAAGTAGTGTGGGAAATATCAAAGCCACTTAATAATGGATAAATCATAAAGATAAACAAGAATTAGTAATTAAGCGCTTGAGATGTGTTTAACAGACTAATATTACTGAAGTGAACCCCCAGAATAAGTTTAAGGGCGCAATAGTTGCCTTTCACATTAGGCTGCACACACAGACCTGTCTGTCCATCAGTGATGCAATGAATAGATACCATGGAGTGGGAATACATACATTCACCCAAAAATATTCACATTTGTCATATTCACCATAACATTCACCCATTGATGTTATTTGCTGTTTCTTCATTCAGAATCTGTTCCTGATGGTTGCCAACGTAAACTCAAATCTAATCTGAAGGAGAAGTTTCAGTGTTTGTTTGAGGGGATTGCTAAAGCAGGAAACCCAACACTTCTGAATCAGATCTACACAGAGCTCCACATCACAGAGGGAGAGAGTGGAGAGGTCAATGATGAACATGAGGTCAGACAGATTGAAACAGCATCCAGGAAACCAGCAAGACCAGAAACAACAATCAACTGTGAAGACATCTTTAAACCCTTACCTGGAAGAGATAAATCAATCAGAACAGTGATGACAAAGGGAGTGGCTGGCATTGGGAAAACAGTCTTAACACAGAAGTTCACTCTGGACTGGGCTGAAGACAAAGCCAACCAGGATATACAGTTCACATTTCCATTCACTTTCAGAGAGCTGAATTTGCTGAAAGGGAAAAAGTACAGCTTGGTGGAACTTCTTCATCACTTCTTTATTGAGACCAAAGCAGCAGGAATCTGCAGGTTTGACAAGTTCCAGGTTGTGTTCATCTTTGACGGTCTGGATGAGTGTCAACTTCCTCTAGACTTCCAGAACAACGAGATCTGGACTGATGTTACAGAGTCAACCTCAGTGGACGTGCTGCTGACAAACCTCATCAAGGGGGAACTGCTTCCCTCTGCTCGCCTCTGGATAACCACACGACCTGCAGCAGCCAATCAGATCCCTCCTGAGTGTGTTGACGTGGTGACAGAGGTGAGAGGCTTCACTGACCCACAGAAGAAGGAGTACTTCAGGAAGAGATTCAGAGATCAGCAGCTGGCCAGCAGAATCATCTCCCACATCAAGACTTCACGAAGCCTCCACATCATGTGCCACATCCCAGTCTTCTGCTGGATCACTGCTACAGTTCTGGAGCATGTGTTGAAAACAGATGAGAGAGGAGAGATGCCCAAGACCCTGACTGAGATGTACATCCACTTCCTGGTGGTTCAGTCCATACAAGGCAATGTGAAGTATCATGGGAGAGCTGAGACAGATCCACCCTGGACTTCAGAGACCAGGAAGATCATCCAGTCTCTGGGAAAACTGGCTTTTGAGCATCTGGAGAAAGGCAACCTGATCTTCTATGAAGCAGACCTGGCAGAGTGTGGCATTGATATCAGAGCAGCCTCAGTGTACTCAGGAGTGTTCACACAGATCTTTAAAGAGGAGCGTGGGCTGTACCAGGACAAGGTGTTCTGCTTTGTCCATCTGAGCATTCAGGAGTTTCTGGCTGCTGTTCATGTCTCTCTGTCATTCATCAACACTGATGTCAATCTACTGTCAGAACCACAATCAACATCCTGGTGGTCTACACTGTTAAGAAACAGCTCTAGCGTAAAACACCTCTACCAGAGTGCTGTGGACAAGGCCTTACAGAGTCCAAATGGACACCTGGACTTGTTCCTCCGCTTCCTCCTGGGTCTTTCACTGGAGACCAATCAGACTCTCCTACGAGGCCTGCTGACACAGACAGGAAGTAGCTCACAGACCAATCAGGAAACAGTCCAGTACATCAAGGACAAGATCAGGGAGAATCCCTCTCCAGAGAGAAGCATCAATCTGTTCCACTGTCTGAATGAGCTGAATGACCGTTCTCTAGTGGAGGAGATCCAACAGTACCTGAGATCAGGAAGTCTCTCCACAGTCAAACTCTCCCCTGCTCAGTGGTCGGCTCTGGTCTTCATCTTACTGTCATCAGAAAAAGAGCTGGATGTGTTTGACCTGACGAAATACTCTGCTTCAGAGGAGGGTCTTCTGAGGCTGCTGCCAGTGGTCAAAGCCTCCAAAATATCTCTGTAGGTGCATAGATAACTGGACAGATAAAATATATTAAATATGTCATTTTTTTTCTGATGTTAAAATAAATATATCCAAAATGATTGTTTCTGTCTTATCAATTATACTTTTCAGGCTGAGTGGCTGTAAGCTGTCAGAGAGAAGCTGTGAAGCTCTGGCCTCAGTTCTCAGCTCCCAGTCCTCTAGTCTGAGAGAGCTGGACCTGAGTAACAACGACCTGCAGGATTCAGGAGTGAAGCTGCTCTCTGCTGGACTGGAGAGTCCACACTGTAGGCTGGAAACTCTCAGGTCAGTATTCATGAACCTGTTCAACAGATGACCATTTAAATCTTTCTTTAAATGCAGGTTAATTTTTGTTATTTTAAAAAAACTTGTGGTACCAAACTTTTACACTAAAATTTCTATCCTCTGTGAATTACTTTTTATGAGGATATTTCATTATTTCCCTTCTTTCTGCCTTTTTCCTTTTTTTGAGACTTAAAAGAAAGAACTTCTAAGACTTCTAATATTTCTCCAGCAAATTGATCCAAGAACTTTTCGGTTGGACCAAATGAAAACACTAAGCAGATCATTGGGTGGCAATTACAGTTTTTGCTACAGTTATTTTTTTCCGACTTCACTATCACAACTAATTTCAGAGCATTATGTTTACGACAACGTAACTTGTTTTAATCAAGGAGTTCAATGTGTAGCTGTTCACTGCTTGTGTGTGTGTGTGTGTGTGTGTGTGTGTGTGTGTGTGTGTGTGTGTGTGTAGGTTGTCAGGCTGTCTGCTCACAGAGGAAGGCTGTGCTTCTCTGGCCTCAGCTCTGAGCTCCAACCCCTCCCATCTGAGAGAGCTGGACCTGAGCTACAATCATCCAGGAGACTCAGGAGTGAAGCTGCTCTCTGCTGGACGGGAGGATCCACACTGGAGACTGGACTCTCTCAGGTATGGAGAAGCTAGCCAGAGGCTAAGGCTATTTAATGCCCAAAGTATGTATGCTGGTTTGACTTTGTTTATCCATCCCCAGTCTGGACCATGGTGGAGGACAGTGGTTGAAATCAGGTCTGAGAAAGTGTAAGTTATTTATGAAAACAAACATTTTACTATTTAGATGGAAAGTTTTCCTACTGTGAATAAAGATGATGGCTGATATAATGTGTCATTATGAAACCTTTAAGAAATTAACAGTCAAACTCTCAATAAATCAACAAATATTTAATAGAACAGGTTTATTCAGGTTAATACACCACTATTATGTCTTGTTCTTCCCATCAGATGCCTGTGAACTCACACTGGACCCAAACACAGCAAACAGGAACCTCTCTCTGTCTGAAGACAACAGAAATGTGTCAAAGGTGAGAGAGGAGCAGCCATATCCTGATCACCCAGAGAGATTTAACTACTGGCCACAGCTGCTCTGTAGAAATGGTCTGACTGGTCGCTGTTACTGGGAGGTAGAGTGGAAAGGAAGAGTTGATATAGGAGTGACATACAGAGGGCTCACAAGGACAGGAGAGGGTGTTGGCAGCTGGCTTGGAGGGAATGACATGTCCTGGAGTCTCAACTGCTCTGGTAATAGTTACTCTGTCTGTCACAAAAACATAACAATAGACACATGTATCTCCTCCTCTGGCTCTGACAGAGTAGGAGTGTATCTGGACTGGTCTGCTGGTTCTCTGTCCTTCTACAGAGTCTCCTCTGACACACTGATCCACCTCCACACCTTCCACTCCACATTCACTGAACCCCTCTACCCTGGGTTTAGGTTTAGGTTGAGGTTAGAGTTGTTTGATTCCTCAGTGTCTCTTTGTCAGATAGAGTAGGGAGACTTGCCTCCTGTGTGGAGAAACACTCACATTCCTGACCAATGACAACTTCTGAAACAATATTTCAGTCTGGACACGATCACACACACGTATTTGCATATATGTGTACTACTCATTTTATTGTAAACAAACATGATTTATTTATCACTGTAGAGTGTATTCTTAACACACATATGTACAAGATCAGGGACATTTTATTTGGAAAAGGAAATGATTGAGATATTTAACCATGTTACAACCTGGCTCAAGTTGTAAGTAAAGTAAAAGTAAAAGTTAAAACAATGATTTGATGATGAACTAAAACTAAAGGGTAAACAAACACAAACTACATCAAACCAAAAGAACAGAACCCCTGTAACACAAGTAAACAAAACAAGTTTACAAAATACATATTAATTTCTCCAGCCCGCCTGCCGCTTCTTCCGCATCCTTAGCAGACCTCGCTGCCTAGGTAGCAGTTTAAGTGGAAGAGAAGAACAGCACAGGAGACAAAGCAGGAAACAGACAACATTTCATTTAGGCTTCAGGGCTGGGACAACACAGACGGCCACCATGTTGTCCGTCCCTTTAATATGGCGAATGTTGAGGTTGTATGATTGAAGAACAAACAGGGGAGACTGCACAGCAGTAGACTTCCGTAGACACAGATATGAGCAATTCACTAATACACTCCCACTGTCGTCACCTAAGTTCGGGAGAAGATCACGGCAACAACGTTCTCCAACTCACTTGCTAGGTTTTCTGGCTCACCAAGAGACTGCTTCCAAGCCCATGTACCCTGCTCAAACAATTGGCCGCAACCACAGTCTCATGACCTGGAATTGCCCACAGGTGTGCATAGTTCATCTAACAAGACTGCTCCAAAGTAGGACACCCAACTACTGACAGTAGTCCTACTGACACTGTGGCAACACAAACACCAAAACCAGTGCCATAGCAGCACCCAAAACGCTAATCAAAAGGCTGCACATCCCTAGTACAACCTAAGGTAACACAGTGTTACCCAAACAAAGCGTAGTACTGGCCACACCAGCATGTTACAAAGATGACACTGGCACACACAAAGACCAAACTGTTATAACAAGAGCAGGTAACTTACAAGCCTTCAGGAAAGCACTTACCAACTGTAAGCCATTAACATTAGCAATATCTAAAGCCATCATAGCTCATGCTTACCCAAGCCAAAATTGCCCAATCCTCAACACTAGCCACAAATCAACCACAAAACAGAGCTACAAGAAGAAGTCTAATTACAAAGAAAAACCAAAAGGACCAAAACATGGCTACAGACTAGCCTACAGGGCACCCAGCAGACATGGTTCGGGCAGCCTACCCAAACGGAGCTTCCCCACTAGCTACCTAACAGTTAACTAGCTAAATACAACCCTAGTCTTCATGTGACTACTTGTGGTGGGTATTTATGCACTAAAACCCGCTGGTGCGAGAAAAGCAATCAGCAAGCCGACAACCCTCTCGAGACCAGGGATGTGCTCCCGGGACAGCTGCTCCTTCCACGTTGGTCACAACACTACCAAAAGGAAACCAGCGAAACCCAAAGAGGAAACGCTGCTATACCTAACAGGGGAAATGAACAATAATGCTCCAAAACTTACCAGGCTAGGCTACCCAAACTAGTACTGCTAGTTTACTTTATTTTATTTTTTTAACGCTTTCACAGAAATGAACATTGTTTGGTCTTCTTTTTAAATGATCACAGTTTTAAGCACAATTTATTATATTTAATATGTAATCATTGCTCACAGGGTCAAGTAACATTGATTCACATCGCCTAAATTGATTGAACCAACCAATTTATGTAATTCCTTCTTTAGAGAACCTGGGTTAGTCCATTACATTTAAAAGTAATATCCTGTTTTTCTTTTTCTTTTTTTGTACTCCATTCTGCGTATCAGACACATGCAGCTACTTGTAAGTTTAATGGAAAACATTTAGCATAGAAAATGTGACCAGTTGATAAAAATGTTTCAGTTTTAACCTGAACCTACAGAGGTTAATGCACTGAAGATGGAAGTGGTCTGTATTGTTGTACTATTGTACCTATTAATGATGTATATGAAGTATGTATATGACATAGTGTAGGATGTATATGATATGTGATGTAGTATGTATATGACA
This sequence comes from Centroberyx gerrardi, assembly GCF_048128805.1. Lineage (NCBI taxonomy): Eukaryota > Metazoa > Chordata > Actinopteri > Beryciformes > Berycidae > Centroberyx > Centroberyx gerrardi. The sequence goes on along the minus strand of NC_136003.1, from coordinate 31,547,619 downwards.
TGTATATCATGCTATGTAAAGCCCTTTGAGACATGCTTGTGATAAAGGGCAATATAAATGAACAAGACTGAATACAAAATAAACAAGACTTGATTACTCCAGGTTTAATAAATATGAATTTTATATGGAAGCCTCTGTAGACTTTATTTAACCCAGTTTACACAATTTTGGAACTTTCTTCACCTGTCATTCAAACTGCAAGTCGATTTTACAAGCCTTTTACTGTCTTAAAATATTCGATCTGTAAAACACAGCTGCCACTGACTGACCATCCTTGGATAAAAACATCCAACAATATCTTACTCACTGAATAAAATGTCTGACAGTGAGAGTAACATGCACACATTTTTCTGGAAAGCATCTGAAATGTTTGTTCAGGTAACATTTGGGATAATGGGATCTCTTGGTTGAGGTCTTTGTGTGGAGTGAGGTCGCCCTCTTGTGGATTGTACTGACTACAGCATGTGTGCAGGCTGACTGGCTTTCTGCAGTTTTATATTGTTGCTCTTCATTTTGTTTTTGCTCTGAAAGTAAAAGGGGTATGTTCAAAAGTATATTTTCCTGCCTTTAGGCCTACATGAGTCATATGACAAATGTGGTAGGCAGTCTGTATAAGTGGTCTATATTGTTGTACTATTGTACCTATAAGACTCGGTTAAGGGCAGTTACAGGAAACATTTCTTGTCAAAGCTCAGTAGCTCCCCCTTCTGGACTTACAAAGAAACGACTGTATAACACATCATACAGAGTTAGTATTCACAGGTAGTATTCAGGATGCTAGCTTATATCCCTGATAATCAAAGTGGCGATAGACTTGTTTACATGTGTATCCATATCCTAACAAGAACATCCACATGGAACAGCAGAATAGTTGGAGTATTACTATGGAAACAGAATTTAAACATTATAAACAATATAAACCAACAGTTAACAGGATCCAGTGTTTACATGCATCAGCTAATATCAGCATATCCCAGCTAGCCAGTATTCAAGTTTGTAAAAAGCAGGGTATGTGCTCATCAGAAATATGACATTTACACATGCCAACTCTTAAACTGAATAATCCAGAATAATACTGAAATATTAATGCCATGTAAAAACACTGTCTACATCGTAATTTCACTAAGAGCTTCATCACTGTGCTTCTGCTGCTAAATGGGAGGACAAACACACCACTAGTCACAACGTGTGAGATACATCTACTGTATCAAACACTAATTCACCTGAAAAAGAAACATTATGTACAACTGAAGAGAGCAAACTGAGTTCTTTATCACCAAACTACAGCAATCCTCCTCTAATCCTCCCACTATTGAGGTAGGTGACATGATTTATCCAGGAGGAGCTGGATGGTATTAAATGTTAAAGCACTGGTGAAATCAAGAAACATGATTCCCACTGTGTTTTCAGCTTCATCCAGATGGGAGTAAACCCTGTGGAGCAGGTAGATGATAAAGCATCATCCACTCCTATATGAGTCTGGTAGCAGACTGCAGAGGCTCCAGGAGTCTCACAGGAGGTCTAAGATGATCCAAGACAACCTCTCCAAGGTCTTCATGATGTGCTGGATGTTAGGACCTCTGCTCTGTGGTGCTTCAGGACACTGGACCAGCCCTTCTTGAACATGGGGACGATACAGGATGTTGTCTGCAGTGGTGGCGCCCTCTGCAGGCTCAGTGAGAGGCTGAAGAGAAGCTGCAGGAGCCTCACAGCTGATTGGTCCATGTCATCAGGACCCACAGTCTTGCTGGGATGGAGCCTCCTCAGCTCCCTCCTCACCTGGCTGGGGAGAGACCTCAGTGTCTTCCTGGACAGTCTGAAGTCTGGGCTAAAGGTCAAAGGTGACAGGGCCTTTGTTGTCCAGGATCCTGGGCTTTAGAAGGTCCTGCATGAGGAGCTGAGGCTGGTAAAGTCACCTTCTTACTGTAGTTCAGATCAGAAAAACATTTTTACAGGCTGTTATAACAATTGATTTTACCTTTATTGTTAGGGATCCAAGTGCTGCAGGTGCAGGAACCCTAATTCTATTTGCTGGAATTCTACATCTACAACTTTTCCATTGGGACTACTGCAACGATAGAGTGGACACAATCTGGCTACTCTTCAGATATGGAGACGTTTGTTTAATGTTGCCTGTTTTGGTCTAAATATCTTTTCATGTAAATTAATCTAGGTGAATTACTGCAGGTGCTTTGCTCACCGCTTCAGTCATATTTTGTCTGTGATATCGAATCGCGGGTGGGGTCATGATTTCTAAAAATATATATATATATTTGAGAACATTCAAAATGTGGATGATGAATATGTCACGAGCTCAGTTGCATTAAAGGAATAGTTAGTACCCAAAAATGAAAATTCTGTCATCATCTACACACCCTCATGCCCTCATGTGAACTATTCCTTTAAAGAACTTTTAGATCAACATGAATATAAGATGAATATATTGAAATTAGAGTTATTCTCCCCTTTCTGCTGCATCTCTCTCTCTCTCTCTCTCTCTCTCTCTCTCGGGTTGATTTCCTTGTTAAATCTGCTGACTTTCACTTTCACTTATCGATCGTGGCGCAGATAATTTTACACCGAAAGGTAGGATATTGTAACGCGTAGCCTAGTTTACATTACAGTTTATTATATACCTACTTTAATAAGTCTTACTCACCATATCTTTATCATAATGTTACCGCCTGTACTTATTTAGAAAGCAGAATAATACTTTAACTTCTCGGCGGATTTGCAACATTAGAAGTTATTGTAGGCCTATAGCCACCAGGCTACATGACAGTTTAGTTTGTTTTATTCTCAAATCCCAGCATATCTTTAATCCTACTGTTACCGTCGATCTTTGACTGATTTATCGCCAATAGCCAAATAATACAAAATGTTCGTATTCGCCTCCATTTCCAACCAGGGCATCCACTGCCCTGGTTGGAAATGGAGGCGAATAACCCGCTTCTAGTTTGTGAACACATCAATATTTGGGTGTTAACGTTGGAGTCATGAAGACGTTTGTTTGTTCTAAAAAAAGATGTTTGCTCTTTACTTCACTGTAGATGTGATTAAATTTCAGCATTTGATAAACTCATAATAAAACTTTACCGCCTGATCTGTGACTTCTCTGCCACCCACAGGTTTAGACTCTGAAACGGAAGTTATGAGCATGTGACAGCAGCCTGCAGAAGGAGAATAAACAGCGTCTGTCAGATTTCACTGGTTTATTAATGTGACCTTTATTTAAGCAGGTATTGAGATTAAAATAAAAAAAACATTCTAGATCCTGGCCAAAACATAAGTGATCTGGTGGAGTGACTGACATTCATGGGAATAACTTGAGTAAGTGTAATCCTCCGTGATTTGGTGAATTCTCTTCATTTTAGTCTCTTATATTTTCTCTTAATAAAAAACAACACATTCTTTATATATTAGTATATTGAACTCCATAACATAATAACAGGCTAATAATTTCATCACTTATTTCTCAGATCACTTGTCTTTGATAATGGCTCGGTACAAGATTGTTATTTTTGGAGATTTCATGATATATGTAGGCTATGTCCCAATAATACATCAGCTCAATAATTTTCAAATTAATTAATCTTAGTGTAAAATAGGACCTACACATATATTTGGTCATACATTTCATCTTGTATTGTGGTTTCGTGTTACATGAAACACCACTTCTTTTTTATAAACTGTTTCTTTTAAAAAGCATACAAATATAAGAATAATAGTAATTCCTCTACAATAACAGCAGCAGCTACCAAAAGCAGCAGTAGCAGCCGATATATACCGTGTCATCGTGCAAACAATTAAATGATAAATGTGTAGACAACAGCTTCCATTTAAAACCAAGTCTACATTTAAGTATTTCCAGCAATGTGACACAGAGTTTTCCTGATGAGACAGGAATAAGATCAAATTAGAGTGTTTCTCAGAGTCTGTAGGCTAATGATTAATCTCTCTCTCTCTCTCTCTCTCTCTCTCGCTCTATCTATCTATCCATCTATCTATCTCTAGTCTACTTTCACTTATTGGTGTGGCAGCAGGTTATTTCCAGCATGAAAAGGTATTGTATTCAACACTTTATATTACATCTTATATTGTATTATTCTTCAACACATTAATACTTACTGTTGATTGATTTAACTTAAGAAGACAATAATACAGAATT